>NW_025767690.1:1750000-2257500 GCF_003918875.1 Haliotis rubra
ACCCCTCTGCAAAAGTGAATTAGAAAATTGGATTTAAATGGTCGCAGAGAAACTGCAGGCTTCAGATCTCAAACACAAATTTGACATCTGTATCAAATAACTCAACTTTGACACCTGTGTCAAATAAAACAACTTTGTACTGGAATTGCTCGAATATTGCTAACAGCGGCGTAAAACTAAACTCACTCACTCTTATTTGTTTCATTTATTTCAAATATGTTCTTTTGTCGGACAGTTTACTTAAGAATAATGATAAGACATTTTGCATCCTTAGTATGATGTATATTCTTATATATCTTCAGTGCTGCTCAAAGAATTAATTTCTATCCATTCATTTACCCATATTAATATGTATCATCACGATAGTGACAATGAATTTACGAATTCTGTTTTTCAAAATAAATTAACTTGTGACTTATTGAGATCTCGACATGATCAGCAAAGTAAATTTATAACAAACATTACAGTAAATCTCTGTTCTGTCATTACACAAACTGGCTGGTAGACCTCGTCTAACAAATTGTGTTACTCGAGGTCTGCGAGCCATTTAGTGTGACTCGATGTCTACCTTTAATGCAGTCGGCGCTGAGGCATTGTTACTTTGGGGCAAGGATTTCTAAGTTTTGTTGTTATAATACTCCATGCAATTTCTATTCTTTGGTGTGAAAATGACAAAGGAGCCAGAGAGCAGTCCCTTTCTCCCGGAGGTTATGTAGCATGTGAATCTGTCGTAGGTACGTTACGTAGTGCGTGTTTTGCCTGAAAGGGGTTTTTAAGCATGTGATTCTGTCAGTTTGAAGTTTCGTATTACGTGTTTTGCCTGAAAGGAGTTATGTAGCATGTGATTCTGTCAGATTTAAGTTATGTAGCACATGTTCTGTAGCCCTGTCATAAGGCAGTTATATAGTACATACTCCGTGCTATATCAGTAATAACACAAATACTCGTCCATTCAAAATGTATCTACTACTAGTCAGCTACAACACAAATACACAGAGAGAGAGAGAGAGAGAGAGAGAGAGAGAGAGGTGCGGTGAGGTGAAATTGGGTTTAACGTCGAGCTTGAGAATATTTCGCTCATATGACGACGTGCATGCGTGTGTATGTGTATGTGATGCTGCTTGTACTAGCCCAGACTGAAGCTGGTTTTATAGTGCTAGCTCACTGAGATACCGTGCCGCAGTGAAGCATGAATACCCCACTCAGACACATTATACTGACTCCGAGACGACCAGTCCTTGTTGTACCCATTAATGCCGAGCGCCAGACAGGGACCAACAAGTTCCATATTTTAACGTCTTTTGGTATGACGCGGTCGGGGATCGAACCCGCGACCTTCCGCTCTCCGGGCGGACGCTCTAACCACTACAGGCGGTCCGAGCGAGAGAGACAGAGACAGAAATAGACGATAGGAGAGACAACAAAGCTTAGCTGTTAACTCATACCCTTAACTTGTCCTTTCTTGGCGGCACACGTTTGTGAACATATCGGAACTTGTTCGACGTTTCGTAATGTTGACATATAATGTCGAAACGTGGTCTCCATGGCGCTGGCAACAACACGTTCGTTCAGATGCTTGCCTACAGATCAATCCTCGTCAATATATGTCACTGTCCGACACCGGCAGCTAGATAGAGTAAACACTGACAAGCGTTTAGACATTCACGATAGGTAAACACTGAAAATCACTATTACAAGTGTATGTAACCATCATCTGAAAATATTTTGAAAAAATCACTTTATCCAAACACATTGTATGCTTGATTATATTTGTTATTGTTATAACAAGGATTTGCTTGTTTATCGTCAGTAAGGGCTAAAGTGGGTTCATTGATGTCGGTCGTGTGTAGTTGATATCTGTCACATCAGTGTTTATTATGGTATGATTAATTGATGCTAAGTTTGTGAACTGGCATCAGTAGCAACGCCGGTGTTTCCTGGTGGGGATGTCATTGTTGAAGTAAGTGAGTTGAGTTTTACGCCGCACTCAGCAATATTCCAGCTATATGACGGCGGCCATAATATCGAAGCTAAGTTATAGAAGTACAGAGGTGCCATAATGGTGATGTAATTGTACATAAGTGTAGAAGTACAGAGGTGTCATAATGGAGATGTAATTGTACATAAGTGTAGAAGTACAGAGGTGTCATAATGGAGATGTAATTGTACATAAGTGTAGAAGTACAGAGGTGTCATAGTGGAGATGTAATGGTACATAAGTGTAAAAGTAAAGACGTGTCATAGTGGAGATGTAATTGTACATAAGTGTAGAAGTACAGAGGTGTCATAATGGAGATGTAATTGTACATAAGTGTAGAAGTACAGAAGAGTCACAATGGAGATGTAATTGTACATAAGTGTAGAAGTACAGAGGTGTCATAATGGAGGTATAATTGTACATACGTTATATAATTACAGAGGTGTCATAATGGAGATGTAATTACATGTTATGGAAGTACAGAGGTGTCATAATGGAGATGTAATTGTACATAAGTGTAGAAGTACAGAGGTGTCATAATGGAGATGTAATTGTACATAAGTGTAGAAGTACAGAGGTGTCACAATGGAGATGTAATTGTACATAAGTGTAGAAGTACAGAGGTGTCATAATGGAGATGTAATTGTACATAAGTGTAGAAGTACAGAGGTGTCATAATGGAGATGTAATTGTACATAAGTGTAGAAGTACAGAGGTGTCATAATGGAGATGTAATTGTACATAAGTGTAGAAGTACAGAAGAGTCATAATGGAGATGTAATTGTACATAAGTGTAGAAGTACAGAGGTGTCATAATGGAGATGTAATTGTACATAAGTGTAGAAGTACAGAGGTGTCATAATGGAGATGTAATTACATGTTATGGAAGTACAGAGGTGTCATAATGGAGATGTAATTGTACATAAGTGTAGAAGTACAGAGGTGTCATAATGGAGATGTAATTGTACATAAGTGTAGAAGTACAGAAGAGTCATAATGGAGATGTAATTGTACATAAGTGTAGAAGTACAGAGGTGTCATAATGGAGATGTAATTGTACATAAGTGTAGAAGTACAGAGGTGTCATAATGGAGATGTAAT
Source organism: Haliotis rubra (assembly GCF_003918875.1). Taxonomy (NCBI): domain Eukaryota; kingdom Metazoa; phylum Mollusca; class Gastropoda; order Lepetellida; family Haliotidae; genus Haliotis; species Haliotis rubra. Next base: position 1,753,080 of record NW_025767690.1, read on the forward strand.
TGTACATAAGTGTAGAAGTACAGAAGATTCATAATGGAGATGTAATTGTACATAAGTGTAGAAGTACAGAAGAGTCATAATGGAGATGTAATTGTACATAAGTGTAGAAGTACAGAGGTGTCATAATGGAGATGTGATTACATGTTGTAGAAGTACAGAGGTGTCATAATCGAGATGTAATTGTACATAAGTGTAGAAGTACAGAGGTGTCATAATGGAGATGTAATTGTACATAAGTGTAGAAGTACAGAGGTGTCATAATGGAGATGTAATTGTACATAAGTGTAGAAATACAGAGGTGTCATAATCGAGGTATAATTGTACATACGTTACATAATTACAGAGGTGTCATAATGGAGATGTAATAACATGTTGTAGAAGTACAGAGGTGTCATAATGGAGATGTAATTGTAGATAAGTGTAGAAGTACAGAGGTGTCATAGTGGAGATGTAATTGTACATAAGTGTAGAAGTATAGGGGTGCCATAATGGAAATGTAATTGTACATAAGTGTAGAAGTACAGAGGTGTCATAATGGATATGTAATTGTACATAAGTGTAGAAATACAGAAGAGTCATAAAGGAGATGTGATTGTACATAAGTGTAGAAATACAGAAGAGTCATAATGGAGATGTAATTGTACATAAGTGTAGAAGTACAGAGGTGTCATAATGGAGATGTCATTGTACATAAGTGTAGAAGTACAGAGGTGTCATAATGGAGATGTAATTGTACATAAGTGTAGAAGTACAGAGGTGTCATAATGGAGATGTAATTGTACATAAGTGTAAAACTACAGAAGAGTCATAATGGAGATGTAATTGTACATAAGTGTAGAAGTACAGAGGTGTCATAATCGAGATGTAATTGTACATAAGTGTAGAAGTATAGAGGTGTCATAATGGAGATGTAATTGTACATAAGTGTAGAAGTACAGAGGTGTCATAATGGAGATGTTATTGTACATAAGTGTAAAAAAAGTACAGAGAGAGTCATAATGGAGATGTAATTGTACATAAGTGTAGAAGTAAAGACGTGTCATAATGGAGATGTAATTGTACATAAGTGTAGAAGTACAGAGGTGATTCATAATGGAGATGTAATTGTACATAAGTGTAGAAGTACAGAGGTGTCATAATGGAGATGTAATTGTACATAAGTGTAGATGTAAGAGGTGTCATAATGGATATGTAATTGTACATAAGTGTAGTAATACAGAAGAGTCACAATGGATATGTAATTGTACATAAGTACTAGAAGTACAGAGGTGTCATAATGGAGATGTAATTGTACATAAGTGTAGAAGTATAGAGGTGTCATAATGGAGATGTAATTGTACATAAGTGTAAAAGTACAGAAGAGTCATAATGGAGATGTAATTGTACATAAGTGTAGTAATACAGAAGAGTCACAATGGATATGTAATTGTACATAAGTGTAAAAGTACAGAGGTGTCATAAGGGAGATGTAATTGTACATAAGTGTAGAAGTATAGAGGTGTCATAAGGGAGATGTAATTGTACATAAGTGTAGAGGTACAGAGGTGTCATAATCGAAATGTAATTGTACATAAGTGTAGAAGTACAGAGGTGTCATAATGGAGATGTAATTGTACATAAGTGTAGAAGTACAGAGGTGTCATAATGGAGATGTAATTGTACATAAGTGTAGATGTATAGGGGTGTCATAATCCAGATGTAATTGTACATAAGTGTAGTAATACAGAAGAGTCATAATGGTGATGTAATTGTACATAAGTGTAGAAGTAAAGACGTGTCATAATGGAGATGTAATTGTACATAGGTGTAGAAATACAGAAGAGTCATCAAGGACATGTGATTGTACATAAGTGGAGAAGTATAGAGGTGTCATAATGGAGATGTAATTGTACATACGTGTAAAAGTACAGACGTGTCATAATGGAGATGTAATTGTACATAAGTGTAGAAGTACAGAAGAGTCACAATGGAGATGTAATTGTACATAAGTGTAGAAGTACAGAGGTGTCATAATGGAGATGTAATTGTACATAAGTGTAGAAGTAAAGAGGTGTCATAATGGAGATGTAATTGTACATAAGTGTAGAAATACAGAGGTGTCATAATGGAGATGTAATTGTACATAAGTGTAGAAGTAAAGACGTGTCATAATGGAGATGTAATTGTACATAAGTGTAGAAGTACAGAAGAGTCATAATGGAGATGTAATTGTACATAAGTGTAGAAGTACAGAGGTGTCATAATGGAGATGTAATTGTACATAGTGTAGATGTATAGAGGTGTCATAATGGAGATGTAATTGTACATAGGTGTAGAAATACAGAAGAGTCATAAAGGACATGTGATTGTACATAAGTGTAGAAGTACAGAGGTGTCATAATGGAGATGTAATTGTACATAAGTGTAGAAGTACAGAGGTGTCATAATGGAGATGTAATTGTACATAAGTGTAGAAGTACAGAGGTGTTATAATGGAGATGTAATTGTACATAAGTGTAGAAGTACAGAGGTGTCATAATGGAGATGTAATTGTACATAAGTGTAAAACTACAGAAGAGTCATAATGGAGATGTAATTGTACATAAGTGTAGAAGTACAGAGGTGTCATAATCGAGATGTAATTGTACATAAGTGTAGAAGTATAGAGGTGTCATAATGGAGATGTAATTGTACATAAGTGTAAAAGTACAGAAGAGTCATAATGGAGATGTAATTGTACATAAGTGTAGAAGTAAAGACGTGTCATAATGGAGATGTAATTGTACATAAGTGTAGAAGTACAGAAGATTCATAATGGAGATGTAATTGTACATAAGTGTAGAAGTACAGAGGTGTCATAATGGAGATGTAATTGTACATAAGTGTAGATGTAAAGAGGTGTCATAATGGATATGTAATTGTACATAAGTGTAGTAATACAGAAGAGTCACAATGGATATGTAATTGTACATAAGTGTAAAAGTACAGAGGTGTCATAAGGGAGATGTAATTGTACATAAGTGTAGAAGTATAGAGGTGTCATAATGGAGATGTAATTGTACATAAGTGTAAAAGTACAGAAGAGTCATAATGGAGATGTAATTGTACATAAGTGTAGAAGTACAGAGGTGTTATAATGGAGATGTAATTGTACATAAGTGTAAAAGTACAGACGTGTCATAATGGAGATGTAATTGTACATAAGTGTAGAAGTACAGAGGTGTCATAATGGAGATGTAATTGTACATAAGTGTAGATGTATAGAGGTGTCATAATCCAGATGTAATTGTACATAAGTGTAGTAATACATAAGAGTCATAATGGAGATGTAATTGTACATAAGTGTAGAAGTAAAGACGTGTCATAATGGAGATGTAATTGTACATAGGTGTAGAAATACAGAAGAGTCATAAAGGACATGTGATTGTACATAAGTGGAGAAGTATAGAGGTGTCATAATGGAGATGTAATTGTACATACGTGTAAAAGTACAGACGTGTCATAATGGAGATGTAATTGAACATAAGTGTAGAAGTACAGAAGAGTCACAATGGAGATGTAATTGTACATAAGTGTAGAAGTACAGAGGTGTCATAATGGAGATGTAATTGTACATAAGTGTAGAAGTACAGAGGTGTCATAAACGAGATGTAATTGTACATAAGTGTAGAAGTACAGAAGAGTCACAATGGAGATGTAATTGTACATAAGTGTAGAAGTACAGAGGTGTCATAATGGAGGTATAATTGTACATACGTTACATAATTACAGAGGTGTCATAATGGAGATGTAATTACATGTTGTAGAAGTACAGAGGTGCCATAATGGAGATGTAATTGTACATAAGCGTAGAAGTACAGAGGTGTCATAATGGAGATGTAATTGTACATAAGTGTAGAAGTACAGAGGTGTCATAATGGAGATGTAGAAGTACAGAGGTGTCATAATGGAGATGTAATTGTAGATAAGTGTAGAAGTACAGAGGTGTCATATTGGAGATGTAATTGTACATAAGTGTAGAAGAAAAGGGGTGCCATAATGGAAATGTAATTGTACATAAGTGTAGAAGTACAGAGGTGTCATAATGGATATGTAATTGTACATAAGTGTAGAAGTACAGAGGTGTCATAATGGAGATGTAATTGTACATAAGTGTAGAAATACAGAAGAGTCATAAAGGAGATGTGATTATACATAAGTGTAGAAATACAGAAGAGTCATAATGGAGATGTAATTGTACATAAGTGTAGAAGTACAGAGGTGTCATAATGGAGATGTAATTGTACATAAGTGTATAAGTACAGAGGTGTCATAATGGAGATGTAATTGTACATAAGTGTAGAAGTATAGAGGTGTCATAATGGAGATGTAATTGTACATAAGTGTAGAAGTACAGAGGTGTCATAATGGAGATGTAATTGTACATAAGTGTAGAAGTACAGAGGTGTCATAATGGAGGTATAATTGTACATACGTTATATAATTACAGAGGTGTCATAATGGAGATGTAATTGTACATAAGTGTAGAAGTACAGAGGTGTCATAATGGAGATGTAATTGTACATAAGTGTAGAAGTACAGAGGTGTCATAATGGAGATGTAATTGTACATAAGTGTAGAAGTAAAGACGTGTCATAATGGAGATGTAATTGTACATAAGTGTAGAAATACAGAGGTGTCATAATGGAGATGTAATTGTACATAAGTGTAGAAGTAAAGACGTGTCATAATGGAGATGTAATTGTACATAAGTGTAGAAGTACAGAAGAGTCACAATGGAGATGTAATTGTACATAAGTGTAGAAGTACAGAGGTGTCATAATGGAGATGTAATTGTACATAAGTGTAGATGTATAGAGGTGTCATAATGGAGATGTAATTGTACATAGGTGTAGAAATACAGAAGAGTCATAAAGGACATGTGATTGTACATAAGTGTAGAAGTACAGAGGTGTCATAATGGAGATGTAATTGTACATAAGTGTAGAAGTACAGAGGTGTCATAATGGAGATGTAATTGTACATAAGTGTAGAAGTACAGAGGTGTTATAATGGAGATGTAATTGTACATAAGTGTAGAAGTACAGAGGTGTCATAATGGAGATGTAATTGTACATAAGTGTAAAACTACAAAAGAGACATAATGGAGATGTAATTGTACATAAGTGTAGAAGTACAGAGGTGTCATAATGGAGATGTAATTGTACATAAGTGTAGAAGTATAGAGGTGTCATAATGGAGATGTAATTGTACATAAGTGTAGAAGTACAGAGGTGTTATAATGGAGATGTAATTGTACATAAGTGTAGAAGTACAGAGGTGTCATAATGGAGATGTAATTGTACATAAGTGTAAAACTACAAAAGAGACATAATGGAGATGTAATTGTACATAAGTGTAGAAGTACAGAGGTGTCATAATCGAGATGTAATTGTACATAAGTGTAGAAGTATAGAGGTGTCATAATGGAGATGTAATTGTACATAAGTGTAGAAGTACAGATGTGTCATAGTGGAGATGTTATTGTACATAAGTGTAGAAGTACAGAAGAGTCACAATGGAGATGTAATTGTACATAAGTGTAGAAGTACAGAGGTGTCATAATGGAGGTATAATTGTACATACGTTACATAATTACAGAGGTGTCATAATGGAGATGTAATTACATGTTGTAGAAGTACAGAGGTGCCATAATGGAGATGTAATTGTACATAAGCGTAGAAGTACAGAGGTGTCATAATGGAGATGTAATTGTACATAAGTGTAGAAGTACAGAGGTGTCATAATGGAGATGTAGAAGTACAGAGGTGTCATAATGGAGATGTAATTGTAGATAAGTGTAGAAGTACAGAGGTGTCATATTGGAGATGTAATTGTACATAAGTGTAGAAGAAAAGGGGTGCCATAATGGAAATGTAATTGTACATAAGTGTAGAAGTACAGAGGTGTCATAATGGATATGTAATTGTACATAAGTGTAGAAGTACAGAGGTGTCATAATGGAGATGTAATTGTACATAAGTGTAGAAATACAGAAGAGTCATAAAGGAGATGTGATTATACATAAGTGTAGAAATACAGAAGAGTCATAATGGAGATGTAATTGTACATAAGTGTAGAAGTACAGAGGTGTCATAATGGAGATGTAATTGTACATAAGTGTATAAGTACAGAGGTGTCATAATGGAGATGTAATTGTACATAAGTGTAGAAGTATAGAGGTGTCATAATGGAGATGTAATTGTACATAAGTGTAGAAGTACAGAGGTGTCATAATGGAGATGTAATTGTACATAAGTGTAGAAGTACAGAGGTGTCATAATGGAGGTATAATTGTACATACGTTATATAGTACAGAGGTGTCATAATGGAGATGTAATTGTACATAAGTGTAGAAGTACAGAGGTGTCATAATGGAGATGTAATTGTACATAAGTGTAGAAGTACAGAGGTGTCATAATGGAGATGTAATTGTACATAAGTGTAGAAGTACAAGAGCGTGTCATAATGGAGATGTAATTGTACATAAGTGTAGAAATACAGAGGTGTCATAATGGAGATGTAATTGTACATAAGTGTAGAAGTAAAGACGTGTCATAATGGAGATGTAATTGTACATAAGTGTAGAAGTACAGAAGAGTCACAATGGAGATGTAATTGTACATAAGTGTAGAAGTACAGAGGTGTCATAATGGAGATGTAATTGTACATAAGTGTAGATGTATAGAGGTGTCATAATGGAGATGTAATTGTACATAGGTGTAGAAATACAGAAGAGTCATAAAGGACATGTGATTGTACATAAGTGTAGAAGTACAGAGGTGTCATAATGGAGATGTAATTGTACATAAGTGTAGAAGTACAGAGGTGTCATAATGGAGATGTAATTGTACATAAGTGTAGAAGTACAGAGGTGTTATAATGGAGATGTAATTGTACATAAGTGTAGAAGTACAGAGGTGTCATAATGGAGATGTAATTGTACATAAGTGTAAAACTACAAAAGAGACATAATGGAGATGTAATTGTACATAAGTGTAGAAGTACAGAGGTGTCATAATCGAGATGTAATTGTACATAAGTGTAGAAGTATAGAGGTGTCATAATGGAGATGTAATTGTACATAAGTGTAGAAGTACAGATGTGTCATAGTGGAGATGTTATTGTACATAAGTGTAAAAGTACAGAAGAGTCATAATGGAGATGTAATTGTACATAAGTGTAGAAGTAAAGACGTGTCATAATGGAGATGTAATTGTACATAAGTGTAGAAGTACAGAAGATTCATAATGGAGATGTAATTGTACATAAGTGTAGAAGTACAGAGGTGTCATAATGGAGATGTAATTGTACATAAGTGTAGAAGTAAGAGGTGTCATAATGGAGATGTAATTGTACATAAGTGTAGTAATACAGAAGAGTCACAATGGATATGTAATTGTACATAAGTGTACAAGTACAGAGGTGTCATAATGGAGATGTAATTGTACATAAGTGTAGAAGTATAGAGGTGTCATAATGGAGATGTAATTGTACATAAGTGTAAAAGTACAGAAGAGTCATAATGGAGATGTAATTGTACATAAGTGTAGAAGTACAGAGGTGTCATAATGGAGATGTAATTGTACATAAGTGTAGAAGTACAGAGGTGTCATAATGGAGATGTAATTGTACATAAGTGTAGAAGTACAGAGGTGTCATAATCGAGATGTAATTGTACATAAGTGTAGAAGTACAGACGTGTCATAATGGAGATGTAATTGTACATAAGTGTAGATGTACAGAGGTGTCATAATGGAGATGTAATTGTACATAAGTGTAGAAGTACAGAAGAGTCATAATGGAGATGTAATTGTACATAAGTGTAGAGGTACAGAGGTGTCATAATCGAAATGTAATTGTGCATAAGTGTAGAAGTACAGAAGAGTCATAAAGGACATGTGATTGTACATAAGTGTAGAAGTACAGAGGTGTTATAATGGAGATGTAATTGTACATAAGTGTAGAAGTACAGAGGTGTCATAATGGAGATGTAATTGTACATAAGTGTAGATGTATAGAGGTGTCATAATCGAGATGTAATTGTACATAAGTGTAGAAGTACAGAGGTGTCATAATGGAGATGTAATTGTACATAAGTGTAGATGTACAGAGGTGTCATAATGGAGATGTAATTGTACATAAGTGTAGAAATACAGAAGAGTCATAATGGAGATGTAATTGTACATAAGTGTAGAAGTATAGAGGTGTCATAATGGAGATGTAATTGTACATAAGTGTAGAAATACAGAAGAGTCATAATGGACATGTAATTGTACATAAGTGTAGAAATACAGAAGAGTCATAATGGAGATGTAATTGTACATAAGTGTAGATGTACAGAGGTGTCATAATGGAGATGTAATTGTACATAAGTGTAGAAGTACAGAGGTGTCATAATGGAGATGTAATTGTACATAAGTGTAGAAGTACAGAGGTGTCATAATGGAGATGTAATTGTACATAAGTGTAGATGTACAGAGGTGTCATAATGGAGATGTAATTGTACATAAGTGTAGAAGTACAGAGGTGTCATAATGGAGATGTAATTACATGTTGTAGAAGTACAGACGTGTCACAATGGAGATGTAATTGTACATAAGTGTAGAAGTACAGAGGTGTCATAATGGAGATGTAATTGTACATAAGTGTAGATGTACAGAGGTGTCATAATCGAGATGTAATTACATGTTGTAGAAGTACAGAGGTGTCATAATGGAGATGTAATTGTACATAAGTGTAGAAGTACAGAGGTGTCATAATGGAGATGTAATTGTACATAAGTGTAAAACTACAGAAGAGTCATAATGGAGATGTAATTGTACATAAGTGTAGAAGTACAGAGGTGTCATAATGGAGATGTAATTGTACATACGTGTAGAAGTACAGAGGTGTTATAATGGAGATGTAATTGTACATAAGTGTAGAAGTACAGAGGTGTCATAATGGAGATGTAATTGTACATAGGTGTAGAAATACAGAGGTGTCATAATGGAGATGTAATTGTACATAAGTGTAGAAGTACAGAGGTGTCATAATGGAGATGTAATTGTACATAAGTGTAGAAGTACAGAGGTGTCATAATGGAGATGTAATTGTACATAAGTGTAGAAGTACAGAGGTGTCATAATGGAGATGTAATTGTACATAAGTGTAGAAGTACAGAGGTGTCATAATGGAGATGTAATTGTACATAAGTGTAGATGTACAGAGGTGTCATAATGGAGATGTAATTGTACATAAGTGTAGAAGTACAGAGGTGTCATAATGGAGATGTAATTGTACATAAGTGTAGAAGTACAGAGGTGTCATAATGGAGATGTAATTGTACATAAGTGTAGAAGTACAGAGGTGTCATAATGGAGATGTAATTGTACATAAGTGTAGAAGTACAGAGGTGTCATAATGGAGATGTAATTGTACATAAGTGTAGATGTACAGAGGTGTCATAATGGAGATGTAATTGTACATAAGTGTAGAAGTACAGAGGTGTCATAATGGAGATGTAATTGTACATAAGTGTAGAAGTACAGAGGTGTCATAATGGAGATGTAATTGTACATAAGTGTAGAAGTACAGAGGTGTCATAATGGAGATGTAATTGTACATAAGTGTAGAAGTACAGAAGAGTCATAATGGAGATGTAATTGTACATAAGTGTAGAAGTACAGAGGTGTCATAATGGAGATGTAATTGTACATACGTGTAGAAGTACAGAGGTGTCATAATGGAGATGTAATTGTACATAAGTGTAGAAGTACAGAGGTGTCATAATGGAGATGTAATTGTACATAGGTGTAGAAATACAGAAGAGTCATAATGGACATGTAATTGTACATAAGTGTAGAAGTACAGAGGTGTCATAATGGAGATGTAATTGTACATAAGTGTAGAAGTACAGAGGTGTCATAATGGAGATGTAATTGTACATAAGTGTAGAAGTACAGAGGTGTCATAATGGAGATGTAACTGTACATAAGTGTAGAAGTACAGAGGTGTCATAATGGAGATGTAATTGTACATAAGTGTAAAACTACAGAAGAGTCATAATGGAGATGTAATTGTACATAAGTGTAGAAGTACAGAGGTCTCATAATCGAGATGTAATTGTACATAAGTGTAGAAGTATAGAGGTGTCATAATGGAGATGTAATTGTACATAAGTGTAGAAGTACAGATGTGTCATAATGGAGATGTTATTGTACATAAGTGTAAAAGTACAGAAGAGTCATAATGGAGATGTAATTGTACATAAATGTAGAAGTACAGAGGTGTCATAATCGAGATGTTATTGTACGTAGTGTACAAGTACAGAGGTGCCACAATGGAGATGTTATTGTACATAGTATATAGGGTACAGAAGAGTCATAATGGAGATGTTATTGTACGTAGTGTACAAGTACAGAGGTGTCATAATGGAGATGTTATTGTACATAGTATATAGGGTACAGAAGAGTCATAATGGAGATGTAATTGTACGTAGTGTACAAGTACAGAGGTGTCATAATGGAGATGTTATTGTACATAGTATATAGGGTACAGAAGAGTCATAATGGAGATGTCATTGTACATAGTGTCCACGTACAGAAGTGTGGTCATAGTACTGTCGTATTGTAGTACAGACGTGTAGGAGTAAAGAGATGCCATGTGTGAGTTTGTAGGGGAGTCGTTAGAGCGTCCGCCCGGAGAGCAGAAGGTCGCGGGTTCGATCCCCGGCCGCGTCATACCAAAAGACTTTAAAATATGGAACTTGTTGGTCCCTGTCTGGCGCTCGGCATTAATGGGTACAACAAGGACTGGTCGGCTCGGAGTCAGTATAATGTGTCTGAGTGGGGGTATTCATGCTTCACTGCGGCATGGTATCTCAGTGGGCTAGCACTATAAAAACCAGCTTAAGTCTGGGCTAGTACAAGCAGCCGCACATACACATACACACGCATGCACGTCGTCATATGAGCGAAAATATTCTCAAGCACGACGTTAAACCCAATTTCACCTCACCTCACCTGTAGGGGTGTCATAGTACATGTCCGTCACTCTACTGATATATCGTAGCATAGAGCCCAATAAAGACCTGTCATAATACAACTTTGTCACCACCCAAAAGTAACAATACAGTGGTGCCACAGAGGTGTCACAGTGCAGGGGTGTCACAGTACAGAGGTGTCATAGTACAGGCGTGTCACAGTATAGAGGTGTCATAGTATATAGGGTTCACAGTGCCGAGGTATCATAATACAGAGGTGTCACAGTGCATAGGTGTCATAATACAGAGGTGTCATAGTGCATAGGTGTCATGGCACAAAGGTGTCGCAATGCAGAGGTGTCACTCTGCAGAAGTGTCATAATACAGAGATGTCACAGTGCAGAGGATTTCCAATACGGAGGTGTCATGATACAGTGGTGTCACGGTACTGCGATGCCATAGTACATATTGGTTATGGTTATAGAGCTATGTATATTCCAGGATGTCACGGTTCAGATGGGTCACAGTGCCAGAAGTCACGGTACAGAGATGTCACATTGCAAGGATTAACGATTCATTGGTCTCACGATACAGATGTGTCACAATGCCATGATGTCACGGTAGAGAGGTGTCACAATGCCATGATGTCACAGTGCCAGAATGTCACGGTTCTGAGGTGTCATAGTTCCAGTATGTCAAAATACAGAGGTATCACGGTACAGATGTGTCACAATACAAGGATGTCAAGGTAGAGAGGTGTCACAGTGCAAGGATATCACGGTACAGAGGTGTGCCAGGTTGTCACGATGCAGTGGTATCACAGTGCCAGGACGTCACGAATCATGGGTGTCACAGTGCCAGGATGTCACGGTACAGAGATATCACAGTGCCAGGATGTCACGGTACAGAAGTATCACAGTGCCAGTTGTCACGATCACAGTGCCAGGATGTCACGGTGTCACAGTGCCAGGATGTACGGTCACAGTGCCAGGATGTCACGGTACAGAAGTATCACAGTGCCAGGATGTCACGGTACAGAGGTATCACAGTGCCAGGATGTCACGGTACAGAGGTGTCACAGTGCCAGGATGTCACGGTACAGAAGTGTCACAGTGCCAGGATGTCACGGTACAGAGATGTCACAGTGCCGGGATGTCACGGTACAGAGATGTCACTGTGCCGGGATGTCACGGTACAGAGGTGTCACAGTGCCAGGATGTCACGGTACAGAGGTGTCACAGTGCCAGGATGTCACCGTACAGAGGTGTCACAGTGCCGGGATGTCACGGTACAGAGGTGTCACAGTGCCAGGATGTCACGGTACAGAGATGTCACTGTGCCGGGATGTCACGGTACAGAGGTGTCACAGTGCCAGGATGTCACGGTACAGAGATGTCACTGTGCCGGTGCACAGTACAGAGGTGTCACGGTGCAGATGTCACGGTACAGAGGTGTCACAGTGCCAGGATGTCACGGTACAGAGGTGTCACAGTGCCGGGATGTCACGGTACAGAGGTGTCACAGTGCCAGGATGTCACGGTACAGAGGTGTCACAGTGCCAGGATGTCACGGTACAGAGATGCCACAGTGCCGGGATGTCACGGTACAGATGTGTCACAGTGCAAGGATTCACGATTCAGAAGGGTCACAGTTCAAAGGTATCACAGTGCAAGGGCAACACGATTCATATGGGTCATGGTACAGAGGTGTCACGGTCTGTTTCCCCCTTAGTGAAGTAGTGTGTGGCTAAAGTATATACTCATCCTTCAGGGCGACGCCTATATCAGGGTGAGGCCAACGCCCCAACAAAAAGCATATCTCACCAACAATGTGAATTATATATAAAAAAACAGCATCGTGACACATTTTCTTCAAAACATCCACAATTTTCTGTAAACCTTATAATACCAATATCACACGACTCTAGCATAACAACAGGTGTTAACTCTGTATGAAACCAACCTAACATAATAACAGAAATTATAAACACAATTCGTTAAGCGGTATTCGACGTACGAGCCACTTCAGTACTCAATGTACTCGTTATCTCACCGCAGTCGTTCAAGCGAGCACGTTTCCATAACAAAGAAACGACGCGGACGGGATAATAAGGTATATGGGGCAAGACTTCAATTGATGAAACGTTTGTGGAGTTGAGAGTTTGTACTATCGAGTGCTCGCTGTGTTGCATAGGCTACAGACTACCGCTAGGCGGCAGTGTAGACGCACATATAAACGAGCGTATTGACAGTAGGGACAGCTACCGGGCAGGAGTAACGTCGGGTGGATCCACGGTGGGGTGAGATAGGGGTACACCCACCCCAGATGACAGGTTCCCTGGGCAAGTGGATACTGCTTGTCGTTATAGCACGGTCACAGGTCAGTATAAATTGTAGCTGTTCATGTACATATCAGGTATTAATTGATCTCAGTAACAGCGTTCGTGAACAGATACGTGGTTTACGGTAGCCTAGCACTGATCTACCTACACGCCTAGGTGCTGAATGAATATAGGTGAAATAGTTTACACGATTTATGCTGTATTCTTCCTGATTGACTGAAATCACTGTGGTTGTCATTTTAGCCTGTTCCATGTCAGTTGTACCGTGTTATGCCTGATATCATAACACATATTTTACGTGTCAGTGCAATCATGCTGTGATATCCTATCTAGAAAAATCACCAACGCGAAGCTCCTTTCCCCCCCACTCCTGCGTGTGACCTCATTACGCTTGTTACTGACACTTAGAGAGAAACTTACATTGTCCTGCAAACATTCCATTCCTTATGAGACAATGTATGCTTACACACGTTGTGCTTGACAAAATATTGATTTTATCAAATATTTAAACAAACAATGCATACAGACTAACAAACTGTGCGGCTATTCATTTGTTCATTGATAAGATCCACATGGCGTTGTGTAAGATTCCACTTTAAAAATATACTACTCAAAAGAAACAGAGGAAAACTCTTTCACTGGCTATGGTTATTCTGTCATACCTGGTACTGCGGCTCACTGCCTTCTGATTGTCTATGTGTCTCTGCCTTGTTTTGAATAGCATATATTGATTTATTACCGTTGCTCGCATTTTACTGAAAATAATGAGGCTTAATGTTTTCCAAGAAATCAGTATTACGAGTACAGACACGCAAAAGCCGTAAGAAATACAGTTTTCAACACGTTGATGAAAGGCGCTTGTGACTGAAATTTTTCCTTTGATCGAAGACCAGGTAAAGAGTTTAGCGTGAGCATTAAAGGGTTTAGCGTTAGCACTATTCTGCTTGTGTAACAGTAATAATTATCTGTGTTCTACGGGACCTGGTTTTTAACCCGCGTGGCTGGTAAACTTGCATAACGTCACAATCAATATCGCCTGTGCTATCATCGGTACATATTTAGGACTGGTCGGGAATGTTATTTTTAATGTCCGAAATATGCAGCAGAACGATGGTATTATGAATGGTGGTGTTTACATAATTCTTTCTTTATGTCTCCATAATTACACTGCCGCTGTCGATGTTACAGCAAATAAAATGATGTAGCGATGTTGACCATGACTATGATGACGACAACGACTGTGATGACGATGAGGTGAGTTGAAATGGGGTTTAACGTCGTGCTTGAGAATAGTTCGCTCATATGACGACGTGCGTGCGTGTGTATGCGTTGCTGCTTGTACTAGCCCAGACATAAGCTGGTTTTATAGTGCTAGCTCACTGAGATACCATGCCGCAGTTAAGCATGAATATCCCTCTCAGACACATTATTCAGACACCGAGCCGACCAGTCCATTAATGCCGAGCGCCAGGCAGGGACCAACAAGTTCCATATTTTAACGTCTTTTGGTATGACTTGGCCGGGGATCGAACCCGCGACCTTCCAGCTCTCCAGGCGGACGCTCTAACCACTACACCACGGAGGCGGTCTGACAATGATGTCGGTGGTGGTAATAATGGTGATGATGATTAAGATGATGACGACGAAGATGATGATAATGGTGGTGGTGACAACGATGACGATGATAACGATGACGACGACGGCGCCGATGATGATGATGACGATGATAACGACGATGGTGATGATAACTATGACTATGATGATGTCAAATGCTAGAGGCTGCATATAGAATATTGATTTATGAATATTAACATTATGAATGAGAATCAGTGATGTCACGACGGTGTTGGTACATAGTTTCTGGGTAGATAATTGTGTCAACCTAACCAGGAAAATAGAGGCCACCGATAAGCCGTGACTCAGCTTTAGCTACGCGTCGTGAAATCCACCCAACAATCACAGCCGACAACAGCCCGAGGCAACACCGCTCCATTAACCCGCAGAACTTGTCCCAAATTCCCCTATTCTCTCCGAACAGCGTAATTAGAAGCCATGAACAATTGGGCAGGGAGTTCACCCACCGCAATCCCCGATAAAGCCTCCCTCCCTCGTAACCGGCCCCTCGTAACCCCTCCCCACGCCAGCTCGGGTACCCGAGGGAGGAATGGAGAGTTGGGTGAGAGAGGTGCTTTGGTGATTTTTGAAAGGAGGGGGTTTACTTTCCCCGTCCTGATCCTATGATAATGACTGGCTTTTGATATATGTCCCATAGCTATGATTTTGGACGCCTGTACACACATACTTGGGATATAAACATCTGATTTATTTCAATTACATTTTTAGTAGTGACTTAAGTAAATATATTCTGAAGTATAATGTTTACATGCTGTAATTCCTTTAGAACAAACATATTTCTCAGTCGCCACGGTCTATGCCTTGTTGATGTAAATGTGAGCTTGTTTGAATGCACACACCTACGGATTGCTCAATGCTTATAAATATGGGTCCTATGGATTACCTTGAGACGTTCGATTATATCAGCGCTTCAGTGTTTAAGCGCCACCCCCAGGGATTCAGTAGCACAATATGACATGATTCATGTGTGTGTTATAGATCGACCACCCGGATCTATATGTAATAGCACTGGCTACATTCTGCTGTGGTGTTGCTGTCGTTTTGCTGACTACAGGCCACTATGTAATAAATATAATACTGCTGACTACACCTCTGATATTGCTGACTGCAACTATTTTAAAACTGAGATATTGCTGATAGGCCCCTCGGATCTTACTGTGATATGGCTGACTACAACTATAATGTTGCTGACTATAACTCTGATATTGATGACTACAACTATAATGTTGCTGACTATAACTCTGATATTGACTACAACTATAACTGATATTGCTGACTACAACTCTGATATTGATGACTACAACTCTGATATTGCTGACTATAACTCTGATATTGCTGACTACAACTCTGATATTGATGACTACAACTATAATGTTGCTGACTATAACTCTGATATTGATGACTATAACTCTGATATTGCTGACTACAACTCTGATATTGATGACTACAACTCTGATGTTGCTGACTACAACTCTGATATTGATGACTACAACTCTGATGTTGCTGACTACAACTATAATGTTGCTGACTATAACTCTGATATTGATGACTATAACTCTGATATTGCTGACTACAACTCTGATAATGTTGCTGACTATAACTCTGATATTGATGACTATAATGACTACAACTCTGATGTTGCTGACTATAACTCTGATATTGATGACTACAACTGATGATAACTATAATATTGCTGACTATAACTCTGATATTGATGACTATAACTCTGATATTGATGACTACAACTATAACTATAATGTTGCTGACTACAACTCTGATATTGATGATGCTGACTACAACTATAATGTTGCTGACTACAACTCTGATATTGATGACTACAACTCTGATATTGATGACTATAACTCTGATATTGCTGACTATAACTCTGATATTGATGACTACAACTCTGATATTGCTGACTATAACTCTGATATTGCTGACTATAACTCTGATATTGATGACTTAAACTCTGATATTGATGACTATAACTCTGATATTGCTGACTATAACTCTGATATTGATGACTATAACTCTGATATTGATGACTATAACTCTGATATTGATGACTATAACTCTGATATTGATGACTATAACTCTGATATTGATGACTATAACTCTGATATTGATGACTATAACTCTGATATTGATGACTACAACTCTGATATTGCTGACTACAACTATCATGTTGCTGACTACAACTATAATGTTGCTGACTATAACTCTGATATTGATGACTATAACTCTGATATCTCTGACGACTATAACTCTGATATTGATGACTATAACTCTGATATTGATGACTATAACTCTGATATTGATGACTATAACTCTGATATTGCTGACTACAACTCTGATATTGCTGACTATAACTCTGATATTGATGACTATAACTCTGATATTGCTGACTACAACTCTGATATTGATGACTATAACTCTGATATTGATGACTACAACTCTGATATTGCTGACTATAACTCTGATATTGCTGACTACAACTATAATGTTGCTGACTATAACTCTGATATTGATGACTATAACTATGATATTGCTGACTACAACTCTGATATTGATGACTACAACTCTGATGTTGCTGACTACAACTATAATGTTGCTGACTATAACTCTGATATTGATGACTATAACTCTGATATTGATGACTATAACTCTGATATTGATGACTACAACTCTAATGTTGCTGACTATAACTCTGATATTGATGACTATAACTCTGATATTGATGATACAACTGATGACTATAATGATATGCTGACTATAACTCTGATATTGATGACTATAACTCTGATATTGATATAACTCTGATATTGACTACAACTACAACTCTGATATTGATGACTATAACTCTGATATTGATGAATACAACTCTGATATTGCTGACTACAACTATAATGTTGCTGACTACAACTATTGCTGACTACAACTATAATGTTGCTGACTATAACTCTGATATTGCTGACTCTGACTATAATGTGACTATAACTCTGATATTGATGACTATAACTCTGATATTGACTATAACTCTGACTATAACTCTGATATTGATGACTATAACTCTGATATTGCTGACTACAACTCTGATATTGACTACAACTATAATGTTGCTGACTATTGATATTGATGAAGCTATAACTCTCTGATATTGATGACTATAACTCTGATATTGATGACTATAACTCTGATATTGATGACTATAACTCTGATATTGATGACTATAACTGATATTGCTGACTACAACTCTGATATTGATGACTATAACTCTGATATTGATGAATACAACTCTGATATTGCTGACTACAACTATCATGTTGCTGACTACAACTATACAACTCTGATGTTATTGCTACAACTATCATGTTGCTGACTACAACTATAATGTTGCTGACTTTAACTCTGATATTGCTGACTGCAACTATTTTAAAACTGAGATATTGCTATTAAGCCTCTCTGATATCACTGTAATGTTGCTGACAATAACTGATGTAACTATAATAATATAGTAATATATAATACGTTATTACATACTGATATATATTAACGGGATAAGTACAGACACGCATACTTACTCATAGCGAAGGAAGGTTTAGATCTATTCCCACCTTGTCTAACCTAATATTGCCGCACATATCCCTCACTCTAAAGAAACCGCAACACTAAGTCTCGCATGCTGAATAAACAAAGTAAGGCTTGCATGTACTAATGTTACAACTTGAAACAAAAAATATACACCTGTTGTTAGGATTATTTTGTTTAACAAAAATTAGCGTAAATATTTTGAGAAGTGTTTTGTCTGTGACTCACACGTCACCAACATTGTGTTACAAAAACACCACATCTATAGCGCCCAATAGCTATGTTGTCAGCGCCTCACGTTCGGGTCCGAAGTCGACATTATATAAACGCCATCACATATAATATATGAAGGAGATAGGTGGAAGGATTATTTGTTGTTGTGAAGTTTACAGTTTAAGTCCCTGGTGGAATCTCCAGCTGTGTGCAACAATGATCTTGAGAAAAGAAAGTCAGAGTGAGGTCAGAGTGAGAAATAGTTTCCAAATTTTACTTGGCATGCCTGAAAGTTACTAGCCCACAAAATAATTCACTAGCCCGAATTTTGAATGTAGAAACTAAGCAACAGATTACACAAAGGTTAGCTGCTAATATGATGGACATTTTTATCAGGCCATCATCTTGCATGATTTAAAAGTGTATTATAACTTAACAAGTCGGAGAGAATGATATATTTACAAAATGGCCCCATGAAAATTCACTAGCGAGTCTGGCCACTGACTGTGGAGATTTACTGGCCCGACTAGATTTATACTAGCCACGGGCTAGCGGGCCAGTGGGTATTTCGCACACTGCGGTGAGGTCAAGATCTTGCCATTTCAGGACGACCCACATACTGTATAATTTGTTATAGTGTAAAGCTTTTGTACGTCGGTCAGAACAGTTACCAGAGCTGTGGATATTACGTTTTCGCTATTTTCGATTATCGGGTGTATTATATCTGCACTCTGTCGGATAATTCGGGTAAGCTGAAATGAGGTTTGACGTAGCGTATAACACTATTCGTCGTACAGAGAGAGGTAAACGGTGTCCGCCCGATTTGAAAAATACCAATTACCGCTAAAGCCTCATTTCAAGTACCAGTACTTCGGTGTATGCAGACAATGTATCAACAGAACCAAAGGGGGCGTGTATTCTGAGGGAAAACTAAACCGTTATCTATTATTATATGTACATATTATTTTCAGCATTTTAAGTTAAATGGAGACGTCACCCAACATTAGGAAACGCCTCCTCCCTCCGCCAACAAGTTAAGGGTATGCCAGCTCACGTTATTTCACGGACTCTCTCTCTCTCTCTCTGGGTTCGACTCCCCACATGGGTACAATGTGTGAAGCCCACATATATTGCTGGAATGTTGTTAAAAGAGGCGTAAAACCATACCCACTCACTCTTAGCGCGGTAGTGTACTCAAGCGATCATGTTTTCTCTTACACCCAGGCTTCTTCGATCCGATCATGCGATTTGAAAATGAATTCATTACACAATAATGTCGTCTCAACACGTATTTGATAATGAGGCTCAGAGGTGTAACCCGTACCTGAAACCGTTGTTCCCGGCTATCAGGGCGTGTCTACACCACGCAACCATTATGCAAAGATATTTGTCTGCGGTATTATAACATCGGTGTATACGATCACTTGTACTTTCATTAGCAAATATAGCGATCTACTCGTGGGAAGCGACACGTTAACGATGTAGACGACAATACCTGGCAAACGGTTGTCGTCAGTAGGTCAGACTTTCTGTATAGACCATGTACAAGTGCTTCAATAGAGTGTTCTGGGTATTGATACCCATTTGTGCCGTTATATGGCACTTGTATACATTATAAGATTGGCACACGGGTATGATTCGCCAACCCCATTTGGTATGAATCCCTTCTCTCTCTATCTATATATCACCATTTTTCTCCTTCTGTCTCTCTCGCCATCTCTCTCTACCTCCCCTTTCTCTTACCTCTATCTCTCTCCATCCCTCTCCTATCTCTCTTTCTCTCATCTCTCTCTTTTCTCTCTAATAATATCTCTATTATATCTCTCTCTCCCTATCTCTCGTTTCTTTCTCACTCTCATCTCTCTCTCTCTCTTCTCTCTCTCTACCTGTCTGTTCTATTTCTATCCTTGTTTGAGTGGCATTTTAGAAGTTGAGACGTACAATATATAACAAGTTTTATGGATAACAACTTCTTTATTTTCGTGAGTGTGACGTTTCGATACTTCTTGTACCGTTGTCAACGGTACAAGAATCTGTACCTCGCACTCACGAAAAAAAAGTTCTATAAAACTTCTATCCTGTCTGTTTCCAGTTCTTTCCACCTCTCTCTCCTTTCTATCTCTCTATCTCTCTCCATATTTCCTATCTCTTTCTCTCCTTCTCTCTATCTATCCATCTCTGTCCCGTTTCTCTCTCCCTCCCTTTCTCTGTCGCCCCCCCTCTCTCAAGCTCTCTCTCTCCTTTCTTTCTCTCTCTCCCTGGTTTAATTGTTCGTCGATATAGTTACTCGATCGTCAAGGATACTTAAATTTGATTCCTCTGTTGATTCCTTCAAACCTCTGGTGCAGATTATTGATTAAAGTACGTTACGCTCTACTGGAGTCATTAACAATGTCTGAAATGCAATAATGAAGATCATGTCGCCATGGCGAAATGAACGGGACTACATGCACTAACCATTAAAACTGAACAAAACTGACTTGAAGCACGGAATCTAGTGTACATTAAGGCAAGTTGATCACGAAGCAGGGTCACGATGCTCTTGGATATTTTATGCCCACGTGAAGTCATATTTCATGCTGGCTTAAATACCTTTCAACTACCATTTTTGCCAAAGTTCCTTTCATGTTAATTGGTTACAGGATGTCAAACATAGCAAATGTCATTGACAACGACATCGAATACTGCAGGGCGTATCATGGAGCCTTGCACGACGTTGGTTTCTTTCTGTCTTTAACGCCGCACTCAGCAATATTCCAGCTATATGACGCCGGTCTGTAAATAATCGAGTCTGGACCAGACAGTCCAGTGATTAAGATCATGAACATAGATCTATGCAATTGCGATACGACGTCGTTGGGGAGTGTTGAGCACTGTGATGAGAGCGGCGTTGATCATGACGTTGATCGCATGGTTATGGTAATGAAGCTGCGTACAATGAAAAAGGTGCTCTTTTTGCTACAATCCAAGTCTGAAATGACCTAACGAATAAGATTTGAGTTATTTGGCTACACACATTGTATCCATGTGGGGAATCGAACCCGGGCCTTCGGCGTGACGAGCGAACGCTTTAACCACTAGGCTACCCAACCGCCCTGGTTTGGTAGGAACATCGAGGCACATTTTTTGTATATATTGCTAGAGAGTCCATGCAACGTCGCTCCACTCACTGTCACTCCAAGAACGAGTATATGAAAGCTATTCACCGAGCGTTCTTTCCAAGCGCTTCTGGCCCGTGATGATCCGGGGTAGAAAAGGTCTTCAGCAACCCATTCTTGTCATAAAAGGCGACTATGCTTGTTGTAAAAGGCGACTAACGGGATCGGGTGGTCAGGCTCGCTGACTTGGTTGACACATGTCATCGGTTCCCAATTGCACAGATCGATACTCATGCTGTTGATCACTGGATTGTCTGGTCCAGACTCGATTAGTTACAGACCGCCGCCATATAGATGTAATATTGCTGAGTGCGGCGTAAAACTAAACTCACTCACTCACTCCAAGCGCTTCTTAATCGTACTAAATGTATTTGCAGAAGGTTTTTCTACACAAAAGTCCAAAGTTGCAGATAGATAGATAGATAGATAGATAGATAGATAGATAGATAGATAGATAGATAGATAGATAGATTACCAGTGTTACGTCACGTGGCATTTTACGTCTTCCAGTCTTTGAGTATTGGCAGATGACTTTCTTTAAATGAGCGCAGATAATATGAATACCTATTTAACTACATCCTCATCAGCGCTATGGACTACGTTATAATTAGGTAGAGCCTTCAATTGTAATTATATCACCTAGAAGGATTATCGAATGGAATGAGTGGTATTTTCGGGACTGTGTTTTCTTTAAAACAGAATGTGCATCTATGTAATAACCAACTTCACCGACTACAGGATGTAGCGAGCTGTTACATGTTTAAGGACTGTGGCAGGGAGGATAGCTGAATCCGTGGTGATTCGTCGCAGAATAAATTGCATGGTGATATTATCGTAATTGTTGCATTGGAAAACTGCCATGCCTGTGACATACGATGACATAAACGTTTTATGGCACCTTAAAAAGGTACATTAAACACAATGTTAATGCCAATGTGTCAATGGATGAAATAAAATGTTGACTTAATGCTACAATAAAACTACCCACCGACGCAGTCCTGTCCATGTTTAGCACTGTCAACAGACTGTTTAACATAATAAATGTTCATGCGCCTGATAATTAATGTTACTAAAACGTCGCCGTTTGATTCCGTAAAGTTTGTTGTATGCCGTATACACCAATACACCATTATTACAGCTGCCTATTGTCATTATATACTGCAGATGTCACCGAGTACAGTGACTTTTTGTTTGTGTGCTTGACGACAGAATGGATGAATATAGTCATGGCTCATTTAAGTGAAAATAGATATTTCTGAATGGAAAACACTCAAAGAGGTTGGGTGTAAATTATTAAACCAAAGAACAGTATGAACGCATGATACATTATGGATAACAACTTCTTTTTTTCTTTGTCACGATGTTTCTGAGCCTTAGGATAACTCAGTGGTTAAAGCGTTCGCTCGTCACTCCGAAGGCCCGGGTTCGATTCCCTACATGCATGGGTACAATGTGTGAAGACCATGGCTGGTGTCCCCCGCCGATATATTGCTGGAAATATTGCTAAAAGCGTCGTAAAACCCAACTCACTCACTCACTCACTCACTCAGTGTTTCAGAGCTACTTCTTGCTCCAATATCAGATGATGTTCGGTAATTGAATCATCAGTTGAATCATAAAAGTAATCCATTTCCACAAGACGTATCGGTGGATCCCCTTCTTTTTAAAACACCATAGCTACGCTCTCGGGTATTTTGTGCAGAGCGTGAACAAATAATGTTTCTTTTTTTATTTAATGTCAGAGTGTGTAACTTCCGTAAAACTGACAATGCCATGAAAGTTTATGAAAGTCTGTTCTTTTAAGATTCCTTACATGTGTTTCAGGCGTGTGGGAATTAATAAATTGCAAAATTCCTTATGACGAAACGATCCAAATTAAATTGATTTCATTGTCTAATTTTAAAACGCGTATGTTCCTGTCGGTGACTTGATGGATCTTGGAGTGATCTGACCCATTCTGACTCTTGGTAACATTCTGATCCATGGTAACGTTCTGACCCTTGGTAACGTTCTGACCCATGGTAACGTTCTGACCCTTGGTAACGTTCTGACCCTTGGTAACGTTCTGACCCTTGGTAACGTTCTGACCCATGGTAACGTTCTGACCCTTGGTGACGTTCTGACCCATGGTAACGTTCTGACCCTTGGTAACGTTCTGACCCTTGGTAACGTTCTGACCCTTGGTAACGTTCTGACCCTGGTAACGTTCTGACCCTTGGTAACGTTCTGACCCTTGGTAACGTTCTGACCCCATTGGTAACGTTCTGACCCTTGGTAACGTTCTGACCCTTGGTAACAGAACTAAATGAGTATCGAACCCAACAGGATTGAAAGGCCTCATTCACAAGTACATTTCATAACAATATTTACAGGGTGGTGGTGGTGGTGGTTGGTGACGTTCTGAAAGCTGTACAAATGAAGGGTATACTATCATAGTTGATAGGTAAAGCTTCTTTGACAACAGGATTGAAAGGCTTTTGAACACTAATTAAGGTCTTTGAATCTTCAAATGAATTGCGTGTATTTTGTTTTTTGAACACTAAAGCTGTATGCATGAAACATAATTTCTCTCATAATTTCTCTCACAACTCAGGGCATAAACAGGGCATGCAAGCATAAAATGAAATTCATTATTATGACAAAATGTGGAACTTCTCAAATCTCTAATAATAGACTTCACTGCTACCAATTGTTTTGCATTATCTATATTACACCTATTCTTAATAATGTTAACTTAATAATGTTAACAAGCTCCTATAAATTTACTTTTAATAAATATGGTTCAATGGAGAAAGAGACTTTAAAGACGCATAGAAACCTAAATTCGAGTGATCACTTATCTTAGAAAACCATGTTTGGATAAAGCAATCCTTAATTCTTTTCGAAAATTCAACGATAAACAAATCATTATCCCCAACCCCTTGATGTCCCCAAACGAAACAAAGCCCATATGAGTAAAGTATTTTTTTCAATATTTGAGGCCTATGTTGTCGATGGCTTTCCCAACTCCCAAATCAATTATTGTGTGAAACTGCTCAATTGATTCCCATTTGTGCCAACCCCATTATCTGAGCAATGCAAAATGATAGGCTTTAGTTGAGAACCAAACATACTGTAGGAGAAAAAGTTTTCAATTTAAAATGGTTTAATAGGAATAAGTTAACGTTTCTGGTTTAACGTTTGCACTGACTTCGACCATGATAATTTATTTGAAAAGACAATTCCTACATAACTACAGTGCGTTCAATATTCAGATCAATGTCAGTTTACATCCTTTTAGCTTACCGTCATTACGGAATACAAAGATTTCAGTTTTGTTGAAAGTATCTTTCAAACCTCACTTCGTACAAAAGGAGTACATTAACTTTCTTCTGTAAACCAAATGCATAATCAGAAAACAAGCACCGATCATCGGTATATAACAATAAATATAATTCTAAAATGTCATAATTTCCAAAAATACCCCTACCACCGTGTAGTTGTATTCATCTTCAAGTTGATTAATAAACATGGAGAATTAATGAGGACTTATCATACAGCCTTGTCTGACACCACTTAAGCAATCAAAATATTATGAAATGATAATGTTAGATATAATTGCACAGCTAGTGCAGTTTTGGAAGACATATTACGAATAATATTTAACATTTTACAATGGATATGTTACTTTGATGAGATATACCATAGAAGGTCTCTGTTGAGGATCAAAGGCTTTGTGAAAGTTCAGAAACAGACAATAGAATTTACCCTTAGATTTTGATAAATATATCTGAATTGATTACTGTTGCGTGAAAACTTTATAAACAGTTGAGTATCCTTTATAATACCATGCCTGACATTCTGGGGCATTTAGTACACAATTAAATCAGAACAAAATACAAACTGTATTGGCGTCTTCTTGAGAATATATGTACAGATTTTACCACATATGTCAATCACGGAAATACCTCTGTAAGTCATCGATTAGGTTGCCTTTCTCATGAAGAGGAGGACAAAATACAAACTGTATTGGCGTCTTCTTGAGAATATATGTACAGATTTTACCACATATGTCAATCACGGAAATACCTCTGTAAGTCATCGATTAGGTTGCCTTTCTCATGAAGAGGAGGAGCGGTGGGGTAGTCTAATGGTTAAAGCGTCCGCTCGTCACGGCGAAGACCCGGGTTCGATTTACCACATGGGTACATAGTGTGAAGCCCATTTCTGGTGTCCCCCGCCGTGGTATTGGTGGGATATTCACTCTTAACTCATGAAGAGGTAAACTTTTACTTCTATACCACAGTACAGGAAAATCTCCAGACATAAAAATAATATACTGAAAGCCATTAGAAACGCCTCACTGATAGATTAGCATATTTCTTAGGTGCGTTTTGGCATCCAAGAATGTTTTAGAGAACGATGTGATAAGTAACCATTTAAGAAGAGAATGAAATGCGTTATGAAGTTGCACTGCATTTATTGACCAAGGCAACGTGGGTTAAACAGAGACGGGGTCAAATCAAAGGTTCACACAGGTAAACAACAAGAAGGAAGACAACGTCAGTATCGCGTGTGTCCACCATCAGCATCAATAACAGCCACACACCTCCTCCTGAGAGAAAAGATGACCTTCCTGAAGAAATCCTGAGGGATCTGTTGCCATATCCTGCGGAGAGACGCTTCTAGCTGCTGCAAGTTGAGAGGTGGCGCCATATTGCCAATACTCCTCCCCATCTCATCCCAGACATGCTCGATGGGTGCAAAATCAGGGGACAGCGATGGCCATTGCATGGTATTGATGTTGTTCTGTCGCAAGAAGTCCATGGTATGCCTTGCGATATAGGGTCTGGCGTTATCTTGTTGCAGAGTGTGCAGACGTTGATGGGTCATCATGTGAGGGACAACGATAGGCCTTAAAACCTCTGCGTGTACGTTTGGGCGGTAACACGGCCTCGAAAGACATGCAAGGGGGTCCTGTCAAACACACTGATCCCGCCCCATATCATCAAACTTACTCCACCCCAAGGATTAGCCTCCAAAACACAGGAATTGGCGTAACGCTCACCGCGTCTACGCCACACACGCAAACGTCCATCAGCGTGACTGAGGTTGCA
Organism: Haliotis rubra; assembly: GCF_003918875.1. Classification (NCBI taxonomy): domain Eukaryota; kingdom Metazoa; phylum Mollusca; class Gastropoda; order Lepetellida; family Haliotidae; genus Haliotis; species Haliotis rubra. Next base: position 1,780,095 of record NW_025767690.1, read on the forward strand.
TCTGGATTTGCCGGTAAATAGGACTCCTGCAGCCCACTCTCTGTGTGTCCACCTGCGATGATGTTTACACCAAGCGACATGTGATAGTTGAACTGTCCGGCCACTGCACGGGTGGATAATCCAGCATTAAGCAAACACACTGCTCGCTCTCTCCCGACAGCCGATAATCGAGGCATCGTTACAAATTCAGCAATGGAATTAAAGACCAAAAACCATGTGATTCTTACAGGAAAATTGTCAAACTTTAAACCTGCTTACATTTCGGATCAGTTGGGTCATCTGTCCACGCTCTACATGACAATTCGTGGTCATGTGATCATCATGTGTCACGTGACCGCACCTGCATGCATGCTGCTCTCACTTTTCAGGTGACATGGTTAGTTGATTCATACAACAGTTTGGGTTCGAACTATTCACGTCAGTAAAACTTATATCATCAGAATAGTAGATGCGTTTCTAATGGCTTTCAGTATATTTAAACTACATATGCAAATACGGTAACAACATCAGCCCTCCATGAGCCCACATCTCTGGGCGTATTCAGTCATATCCTACAGCTTCGATGCTTTTCAAATCAGTTAAACCTGACATTATTGTTTCTTTATTGTGGTTTAGAATACCGTTAGCATCATCATCAGTACCAATGTTATAACCACGTGGTACACGGTTTTTTGACAAAAGTATGAAAATTCATCAGATTCATCGATTTGTCCATCAGTATCAAAAGCCGTTAAAAGTACTCAGCGTACTGACAGCTTGCCATGGATGTGCATGGTGATCGTATGATAGATTTGATACAGGACCGGAATGTCTTTGAGTAGTTGGCACTGGATTAACTCAGCATATCCATAGCCTTCTCTGTGACGAACCGATCCTTCAACCACTAGGCTACGCCAACGGCCCAAACAGTTGACATGAATTCGATATTCCACCCAAGTGGAATACCTTTTCAGTAAAATGTAATGGCACTTTGATGAGTGCGGTCACCAATAGCAATGAAGAAATACATGATAGAGTATGGATAGATATGGGTACATATTTCCATCAAGATTAGTAAGAATAACATGATAAAAGATCGGTTTAAAAATGACATGACACAAATTCATAAAAGGTTGATTTTTTTTACAAGATTCTAAAAAATATAATTGATAAACATGCCTAAAGAGTGGGCATCTTCATCAGTACCAGCATTAGTCAGAAGATTCATGATGGAAAGTCCTAACACTTCTTCAATGGGCATTTAGAAGCTGATGTGATGAAGAGGAACACCTTTTATGGATAGACAACAATAGATGCGACGTTTCTGTGTAGATCCTAACACCGTCCTAACATCATTTGCTTGATAACGTGTTAGTATCTACACCGAAACGTCGCATCTATTGTAATAAAGAAGTCTATCCATAAAAAGTGTTTCTCTTCAAGTCCTAACACGTTCACATTTTCGTCAAGATCTGTAAAACAGAAGATGATAAATAGACCTAGAGAAAAAATGTTATCATACTATTCACACTTTGCTAAGGATCAAATCATGGATTCATCAGAAAACTATGATTCGGGGTCAAATTTGGTTTAAATATCTAAGCTTATTGTAAGCATGGATCCTAGGTTTCAGTATGTCATTGCATCTTGTGGGTCCCATACCTGCTATTGACAGATGATGTTTATTTCTCAATGACTCGTTCCATGATTTGGAAAACGGTTGATTGGTGCCATGAAAACCGTTTTTATGGTTACTCATGTATCAGGTGCATAAGGTTAGATTAAAGTGACTGTTTGCCTAAAGAGGGGTTACCATATTAGTATTTATCCAGTTTTAAATGGATACAATTTCAAATTATAAATCTACATTTAAGTAACATTGTGAATTTTTGTGATCCTTAGCAAAGTGTGAGTGGTATATATTCCATGACTTAAATTCTCGTGCAAATAAAACATCACCAGAATCACGTGATGAGAAAGAATGCCATATTACAAAAAGGCGACACAGTATAGTGGACAGGACTATGTTGTGAATATATACATGTAAATGGAATCGAACCTGAGTCTTCGGTGTGACAAGCGAACGATTTAACCACAAAGCCAGTTTGGCGATGAAAGTATCCCCATGTTGCACTATCTTCAATGATTACCTTTGAAGCAGTCTCAAGTCAATATTTATCACTGGTGCCACAGTGCGTTTTGTTGACAAATGTGTCAGTAGTAATAAAGCAAAACAATAAATGTCGTGTTTGTGTTCCTCCAGCAACAATGTTGTTACATCTATACTCAAATCCGTGGATCACTTCAAATGTTGAATCTATTTTAATAGACCAATGTTTACAATCATGGACGAGCGATATGCAAAATTCCTCTAAAGGAATATATTATAAAGTTCTGAAGCGCTCTCCCAAATTTGAACAATACCTACTTCTCTCAGATGATATTTCTAAACCGATCCTAAAATTTAGAACATGCAACCATAAACTTCCCATAGAAACTGGGAGATGGCAAAATACCCCAGAGAACAAAGATTTTGTAACTTATGTGACTCACATTTGATTGAGATGAGTTTCACTATTTGTTTAAATGTAATTATTTTGCAGACATACGTAAATCGTTGTTAAAAGAACCTTATAGTTCCTGGCCAAATTTGTCAAAGTTCCGTCAATTTTTTTCAAGTAAAATATCTACCCTTAAAAATGCATCCAAGTTCATTAAGATTGTTTCTAAACACTTTAATTGATGTATCATTTAGTCCTCTTGTTGTACATATCGTAGGTACTCCTTTGTTATACTCATGTACCACCGATGGTGGATTAATTTGAGTAATAAACGTGTGATGATGATGATGATGATGATGATGATGATGATGATGATGATGATGATGATGATGATGATGATGATGATGATGATACATTAGATGTCCTCTATTGCAGGCCTGTATCGACGCAGACGGAAACTTCACCTGTCAGACAGCCTGGTACTTCTGGTGAGATTGTTCGTTCCTTCCTTCTTTCCTTCTATATAAGACCGCCTCCCTGGTGTAGTGGTTAGAGCGTCCGCCCGGAGAGCGGAAGGTCGCGGGTTCGATCCCCGACCCCGTCATACCAAAAGACGTTAAAATATGGTACTTGTTGGTCCCTGCCTGGCGCTCGGCATTAATGGGTACAACAAGGACTGGTCGGCTCGGAGTCAGTATAATGTGTCTGAGTGGGGTATTCATGCTTCACTGAGGCATGGTATCTCAGTGGGCTAGCACTATAAAACCAGCTTAAGTCTGGGCTAGTACAAGCAGCCGCACATACACATACACACGCATGCACGTCGTCATATGAGCGAAATATTCTCAAGCACGACGTTAAACCCAGTTTCACCTCACCTCACCTTCTATATAAGATATGAGATTAAAGGTAGGCTTGCCATAGCTGGGCAATAACCTGGCACTTCCTATATGCCTGTCCTAATATCATCGTGCTGCAGGCCAATATCGCCAACACCCGTGAAGGTCCGGGTTGGAATTGGTCTTCAGTAACCCATGCCTGTCGTAAGGGGCGACTAACGGGATCAGGTGGTCAGGCTCACTGACTTGGTTGCACAATCATATCATCCTATACTAATTGCTCATGATGTTGATCACTGGGTTGTCTGTTCCAGAATCGATTACTTACAGAAATCCATATACCTTGAGTATTGCTGAGTGTGATGCTAAACAACAAGCAAACAAACCTTCCTTTCTTCGGTCGTTCGACAGCTGGGGCGGTGGGGTAGCCAAATGGTTAAAGCGTTCGCTCGTCACGCCGAAGACCCGGGTTCGAATCCCCACATGGGCACAATGTGTGAAGCCCATTTCTGGTGTCCCCCGCCGTGATGTTGCTGGAATATTGCTAAAAGCGGCGTAAAACCATACTCAGTCAGTCAGTCGACAGCTCGTTCGGTTGGGTGACTGGCAGGTGTTTGGTTGGTTAGTTGGTTGGGTGTCTTGTAATATTTTACGCCGCACCAAAGAACATTTATTTACATTATGTGACGGCGACCTGTAATTAATCTGGATCATATTACCTAGTGAGCGATAGCATAAGCAATATTCATGCTTTCGAGGCAAATGTGATTAAACAAGTTACCGAGTCTGTGCACCACACAAATGCTATTTCACTCTAAGCACTGCTCTTCCGGCCTTTTCGTAGCCATCCTTGAAAATCCGGGTTAGACACGCCTTCAGTAACCCATGCTTGTCGTAAGAGGCGACTAACGGGATGGAGTAGTCAGGCCTGGCTGACACATGTCATCGTATCCCAATTGCTTAGATCGATGCCCATGATGCTGATCACTGGATTGTCTGGTTCAGGCTCGATTATTTACAGACAACAAAACTGTTCGTATCTTACCAGCTTTGTGAGTTGATAATGTTTTGTTTATGCAGGTTTGCCATTTTCTGCGCCTTCCTAGTGTTGTTCGTTATCGTCGTGTGCATCGTGAACCACTGCAACAAGAAGAAAAATGCTATTGACGCCACGGCAACCCGTGAGTACATTTGTCACGACCACGTGTCATCCGTAACATCACTCATTGTCCTTTCGTACAATCCGTCACTTCGCCATGCATTCGTGACCAACCCTTGTTATTAAGAAGAAGAAGCTTATTCTCATAAATCACTTTGTGTGACATAGAAAACATACAGAGATAATTTAAAATATGAACAGTATGAATTTATACATGGCAACAATAACAAAAAATAAATAACAATTATGCACATGATAAATCTCATTTGTACAAACATAAGCCCTCCTTGATGCATTTGGCTAATTTCACGGCGAGTGGTTTATAAGTGGATTTCATAATTGAGGTGAATTTATCTATTGATGGATTATTACAAAAATACTTGGGCAGATATTTATTTCTTAGGGTTGCTAGACATGGGTATGTTAAAAGGAAGTGGTATTCGTCGCCCACTGCTTCATTACATAATGTACATTGTCTGTTGGATCTTACAACGTTAGCCCATCTTCCAGTTTCTATGGGTAGTCTATGGTTAGCAGTTCTAAAGCGTGTGTACCATATTCTAAGATTTGGGGGTAGTTCCAGAAGATAAGAATTTGGATGAGGTAATTCTTTATAAAGATTGTAGTATTTACTTTTTGAGGAAGCATTTACTGTTGCATTCCATGACTGATAAAACAGGTCAATAAGAATCATTTTAACATTAGTTTTTAAAGCATTAGGAGAAACAATATACTGTGACAGCCACACATGATATAAGCCAGTATCCTGTACGATATTTGCTATTGCCTTCAGCAGGCTAAAGTTATAACTAGGCCAGGTTGACTTCATGGTATACAGGAGAGAATATACAGACAGCTTGTCTGGGAATAATAACATTTTACACCAATGAGAAAGCATTCGGATTTTAACAGAGATATTTAGTGGATATCGACCCAGCTCGCCGTATACCATGTAGTCAGGAGTTGTCATTTCAACCTTGAGAATGAATTAACAAAACTTTAGATGGAGACGTTCTATGATTTGTGTATTTTCATATCCCCTCACTTCTGAAGCATACAATAATATGGGTTGTACAAGTTGGTCAAACAGTTTTAACTGGCAATCTAGTGGCATCTCTAACATTCTTATTTTTCTCAATACTGCATACCTGGCTCTGGAAGCTTGGGAATGTAGTCGTTTAATACCTTTACAAAAACGTCCATTATTGTTAAACAAAATACCAAGATAAATGTATTCTCTTACAACCTCAACATTTTCATCATCAAGTTTAAATATGGGACGTTTTTTACAACTTCCAAGTTCGGCACCAAGCCGAATATCAGAAAGGATGAGGTTTAACGTCGTACTTAAGAATATTTCGCTCATATGACGACGTGCATGCGTGTGTATGTGCGGCTGCTTGTACTAGCCCAGACTTAAGCTGGTTTTATAGTGCTAGCCCACTGAGATACCATGTCGCAGTGAAGCATGAATACCCTACTCAGACACATTATACTGACTCCGAGCCGACCAATGCTTGTTTTAACCATTAGTGCCGAGCGCCAGGGGATCGAACCCGCGACCTTCCGCTCTCCGGGCGGACGCTCTAACCACTACACCACAGAGGCGGCTATATCGGTAAGGGGCGAGTGGTGACGAATGTCACGTCCTTCCGTAATATTCGTCAGCACTCGCGTCTTTCCGTAGCATTCATCATCACAAGTGTCAATCCGTAACATCCGTCACCTCGTGTCCTTCAATAACATCCGTCACCTCGTGTCCTTCAATAACACCTGTCACCTCGTGTCCTTCAATAACATTCGTCACCTCGTGTCCTTCAATAACATCCGTCACCTCGTGTCCTTCAATAACATCCGTCACTTCGTGTCCTTCAATAACATCTGTCACCTCGTGTCCTTCAATAACATTCGTCTCCTGAATCAAGATGACTACCTCGAGAGATCGCCAGCTTCTACTTGTACAAATTAATTTGGGTTTTGTGCGAGTCCGCTTATGGTGCGTTCTCATGGCGCGACTTGTAACAAACTTGTAACATACGACTTGTAGTAACAACAAAGATCGAGTTTTTAGTGTGTATTGTGTTGCATGCTACAAGTCGCACCGTGAAAACGAGTGAGTGAGTGAGTGAGTATGGTTTTACGCCGCTGTTAGCAATATTCCAGCAATATCATTGCGGGGGACACCAGAAATGGGTTTCACATATTGTACCCATGTGGGGAATCGAACCCGGGTCTTCGGCGTGACGAGCGAACGCTTTAACCATTAGGCTACCCCACCACATCCCGTGAGGGCGAACCTTCAGAAACCATGTCCTACAGGGGCGGTGGGGTAGCCTAGTATTTAAAGTGCTCGCTCGTCACGCCGAAGACGCAGGTTCGATTCCCCATATGGGTACAAAATGTGAAGCCCATTTCCGGTGTCTCCCAGCCGTGATATTGCTGGAATATTGCTGAAAGCGGCGTAAAGCTAAACTCACTTACTCACCCATGTCGTACAGGTACCCGTGAAGATCCGGGGTAGAATAGGTCTTCAGCAACCCATGTGCTTGCCATAAAAAGGCGACTATCTTGTCGTAAGAGGCGACTAATGGGATCGGGTGGTCAGTTTCGCTGACTTGGTTGACACATGTCATCGGTTCCCAATTGCGCAGATCGATGCTCATGCTGTTGATCACTGGATTGTCTGGTCCAGACTCGATTATTTACAGACCGCCGCCATATAGCTGGAATATTGCTGAGTGCGGCGTAAAACTAAACTCACTCACTCACTCACTTGAGATACTATGAGGGCGTCACATACATTCAGAAACCTAGACCTATCTGGAACCTTTGACAGACGGTATAACGCATATGCCGGTATATGGTCTCTGCCATTACAGTTCCTGCTCAGTTCATTTGAAATCTCACGGGACCATGATAGCAAGTTAGTTGTATTGCACCAAAGCACTATTCAATGTTTGATTACCACACCTTGGTAATTTTATAATGTGCATAACGACCCGTGAAGATCCGGGCTAGAACTGATCTCCGGGGCGGTGGGGTAGCCTAGTGGTTAAAGCGTTGGCTCGTCACGCCGAAGACCCGGGTTCGATTCCCCACATGGGCACAATGTGTTAAGCCCATTTCTGGTGTCCCCCGCCGTGATATTGCTGGAATATTGCTAAAAGCGGCGTAAAACTAAACTCAGTCAGTCAGTAGAACTGATCTCTAGTAACCCATCCTTCTCGTTAGGCTGGATTTACACTACGTCCGCATTTTGTGACGCGTGCGTTACCGAGTGCGTTTTTCCAATACACTAGGTACGATCATCTGCGATATAAGCCAATGCGTTTTGACTCTGTGATGGCGTCAAAGATTGCTTTTAAGCTACTAATAGATGAGGAGGAGGAAGATGAAGAGATGGAGGAAGAAATCCTAGCATCTCTGTAGTTTCTGGATCTCTTATCGTACAGCGTGCTGTTTTGTTCAGAAAGGGATATTAATTGTTCCGTATCGACGGAAGTGCGTTGACCTCTTTTTCCTGTCATTCTGCTTGTTCTGAGAATGAAATAATTATCAAATATTTGTCATATTATTGTATGTTATATACAGACAGGCGCAGAAACACATTGTACATAATATCTCATCAGAAACACAGCTTCTCTGTCGTTGGAATCGCGTATTTTTATCTCAAGATGAGGAAATAACCTTACCTGATTGCCCACGTGTTGGGGAAATACCTTATTGGAATGACGTCATCAGGGGAATTCCTCATGCGAGTTCATTTGCGTTGCGTCAAAAATAGGAGGCCTACTTATCTAAATCGCATCGGATCGCAACGCATGCAATATTCGCACCTAGTGTATTGTGTAAATGAAAAAAGTACTGCTTGCGTTTTTTTCCGACGCAACGCATGACGCAACACAGAGAAAATCGGACGTAGTGTAAATCCAGCCTTTGAGGCGACGAACGGGATAGGGTAGTCAGACTCGCTGACTTGGTTGGCACATGTCATCGTATCCCAATTGCGTTGATCGATGTTCATGCTGTTGATCACTGGAATGTCTGGTCCAGATTCGATTAATTTCAGACCGCCGCCATATAATTGGAATATTGCTGAGTGTGTTGTTAAATTATAACAAACAAACATAAACGTTTTCTTTGATGTTTCAGCGCGTGTGTTGTCAGCTATCAACAAAGAGCGACGGACAGGCAGAACGTCCAGGCGGGGAAGCGACACATCCGTGTGAAAAGATGGGTAGGAACATCCAAAACCAGCCAATCAGGAATCAAGATATACATAGCCGGCCAATCAGGATAGAAAACGTTCAAAGCTAGCCAATCAGCAATCAACATATTTTCAACCAACCAATCAGATGTGGTCCCTGTCTCAATTCGCCGATCAAACTTTTCTCTTAGAGAAAGAGTTTAATCCAATTTCATCGACATGATTTTCCACAGATCGATCCAAACAGTCCCTTGATCTGTAAAGCTAAAGGTTTGGCTAGCATGGGTGGTCGGATATGTGAAATATTTCTCCATGCAGCCTTATAGACGGATCATAGCTTATCATCCTTTACCGTAGCTTTGAGCTGGTTTAGGTCAAACGTTAGTACGAGAATTCAACAGTGTGATTCTTACTTTTCGAATCAAGTTTTTTATAAATATTTCTTTAGTCTGATAGCTTTTCTATGTTCATAACAATTATTTCTCAACAAGCAAAGTTATAAAAATGAGTTTTGCTCTTTTAAATGACGTCCAGAGTAGTGCCATGAAAGGAAAATGCAAGTCAAAGTGCCAGTCTAGGCGTAAAAAGGGTGTTCTCGATCTTCCAACACTTATCTATATTGCAGTCGTTATTTCGACGATAAATCGTGACGAGATTTTCATGGTATCCAGGGGGGTGAGTATTTTTGGGAATTAGGTTTGACGAGGGAATGTTATGTTTGAACGTCTAGGGACTTAATATTCTAATACTAAAGTGTACTTTTGAACTAAACATTTGCACTTAGTGTTCTATCTTAGCGCTTGAACGATCTCCAGACTTCAGCGCTAAAGCTATAGTTTCAGCGCGAAGATCTATTTGTGCAGGTGGGCCTTGATCCCCAAGTTAATGTAAGAGACACATTTTTCTAGTTTACTCAGTTAAAAAAAGACAATCCAGTTGAACAGGACATTAGTGTGTGGACAGTTCTGAGATGCAAATTCTGGTTACCTACGAACCCTTGTTGTAAGTGTACCACAACAGTACAGGGTCAGCTCGCATGGTATCCCTAGCGCAATGAAGTCTTTGCTAGAAGTCTTCAGGCGAGATCTAAGTTCACAGTACATAACAAATGAAGCACTGTTGAAGAAGGCACTAGTTTTGACGTAGATTTTTTATAATTTAAAACTGTGTTTTAATGGCTCCAGATGCCTGTGTTACATGAATATGATGTTGCCAAATGCAGTGCAAGTCACCGTTTCGTAAAGCAAGCGTTTTCTCCTCTTTTTAAGCAAGCGCTGAGATGATTGTTACCCATTCTGTAGCTTTGACAATCTGAAGTTATGTCGTGCATGTAGCCTTGTGAAACGGAGTCAAGGAACGGTAATCGCAGAGCTTCTTAGTAGGTGCTTATTAATCTACGTAAGCCCCTTTAATACTGCTTAATGCTCAAGAATATTCGAATATTCCATCCAACAGCCTTCCCATAGAGTCACGTGACAGTCATGTCACGTGGTGGCCAGTCGAGACTGGACATACCGATATTAAGGCCGAATGGTGTTTGTCTTCGGTCGTCAGTATGTCGATTGTGGCAATTTAGATCGTGATTATATAGTTCATCATATTTTTCGAATGTATTTTTTGGTGATGTGCGGGTTGTTTTTTGTTTGTAACACACAGTCAAGGGGAACAAGTATTGTTTTTCCCTCGATCTCAGTCTGTGTTATGCTTATACGTTTTAATTGTCTGTGTTTTAGCTCACCTGATAAGAGCTTATGTGGCCGTCCGTCGTAACTGCTGAACCTTTCTTGCTCCATATGTTCTACACTGATTTCAAACATGGCCGCTACTGTCGCCATACTGTAAATATCCTTTTCGAAATTTATGAGAAATTTCTAACTGTTTCATTACAATGAACTTTGGTATGAGGGAGAGTTGTGATATACCGATGAGGTCATTGACGTTTTTCGAAAAACAATTCCCTGCAATGACTTTTCACTTTCATATGACCAGCGGCGATATATCTAAACAGCGGCGTAAAACTAAAAGCGGCGTAAAACTAAACTCATTCACGTTCATCATTCCCAACTCCTTGGGAGTGTCTAACCCCAGATGATCCCACGTGATTATCATTTTAACTATTTGCTCTATTCTGCCGCAAATTCTGAACACAAAGATGAGCTACAGCAAATCGTATCTCGAATGTCTGTATCTTAAAACAATCCTAGTGGAAGGTGAAAACTCGTATCATTGTGTCATTGTCAATTATATCGTCACAAGCATTGTCAATACACGTGTCGCACATTCATTCGCTTCTCCAGCCTGTTAAAAAACGCGGGACTAAGTACATCTATAACAAAGTTCACTCATTGCGATGTATATTGATTCAGAGCAAATGATGTACTGGAAGAGGAGACAACTCATTCTATATATTCATCATGAGACACACACACACACACACACACACACACACACACACACACACACACACACACACACACACACACACACACACACACACACACACACACACACACACACACACACACACACACACACACACACACACACACACACATGCATACAGACTCTGGTTGTGTTAAAGAGGAGCACTGGTATTATTACAACTCGCCAAAATGTCAAATCTGCAAAATTTGTTCTTTTCTATCAATATTGATATTAATATTGATGAAAATATTTATATTAAAATGTGCGGTAGATCAATATCAATATTGATGGAAATATTAGTATCAATATTGATTTATTTGTTAATATAACAATGATTCACATATTTATAAAATTGTTGGATGTATTAATATTCATTGAAATATTAATATCAATACCGCAGACTCTCAAAGACTATTTATCAGTCCACATCTTGGATTATTCTCAGCAAGAAAATCTTTTAGGAATTATTTATGTATTTTACGCTGTTGTTTACAGAAGTCTGATATCTGTTCCGTCCAGTGGCGGTGGGGTAGCCTAGTGGTTAAAGCGTTCGCTCGTCACGCCGAAGACACGGGTTCGATTCCCCACATGGGTACAATGCGTGAAGACTATTTCTGGTGTCCACCGCCGTGATATTGCTAGAATATTGCTAAAAGCGGCGTAAAACTAAACTCACTCTGTTCCGTCCATTCCCCACCAATATCTTTCACTGGCAATGTGTGCTAGAAGATCTGCTGTCTCTTGTGTGATGTATTTTGGAGTATATTTCATAGTTTGCTTGTTATGTGATAACAAAATGTTGTGATTAAAAGTACACTCAAGAGAATCCCTTTGTAATAAAAAATCACTGACATTATCTTCACGTGTTTGTTCGCCTCCAAGGAATAACCGACAGCGGAATCAAAATGCATGGAGTGGAGTGAAGTGGAATTTGAATGGGTGGCGGTTTAAGGTCACTTGATAATGTGGGTCTACAAACCTTGGACTTGGATTTCACTTCTTTGTGGCGAAAGAAACTGAGAACTGTACGAGTTATTGTGTGTCAGTCTGTTTGTGTGCGTGCAAGCGTGCGTGCGTGCGTGTATGTGACATGGGTACCCTCACTCAGACAATATACTGTCGTGACTAGACCTTATGGTTGACAAGTGAAGCTTGTATACTCATGCCAATAATGGTTGTCACCCCCTCCATTTTTTTATTGGAGAGGGGGTGTGGGGTGGGGTTGGGGTGGGGAGGGGCTGACAACCATTATTGGCATGAGTATATATCTCTGTCACTATTGTGTATTTTTCTCACGAAACGAAAATTATAAAACCACTGCAGGGTTTGACGCGACGTGCGTCCAGTACCCGCAAATTATGTAGAGCAAAGACGCAGAAAAAAATGTATGGCGTCCAGAGGGACACACAATATTATTCACATCTAAGGCTTTGCTAAGTGTTTGGTTGTTTCTTTCAGAGCAGTAACGTGTATCAGTCCACAAGATCAATGATTTATCCTAGGCTCTAAAGAAATTATCAAACCGCACAGTTATCTACACTGTCTACACTTCACAGGACCCTCATATTGCCTGCAAGGACCCTCACATTGCCTGCCAGGACCCTCATATTGCCTGCCAGGACCCTCATATTGCCTGCAAGGACCCCTCATATTGCCTGCCAGGACCCTCATATTGCCTGCCAGGACCCTCATATTGCCTGCAAGGACCCTCATATTGCCTGCAAGGACCCTCATATTGCCTGCAAGGACCCTCATATTGCCTGCAAGGACCCTCATATTGCCTGCAAGGACCCTCATATTGCCTGCAAGGACCCTCATATTGCCTGCAAGGACCCTCATATTGCCTGCCAGGACCCCTCATATTGCCTGCAAGGACCCTCATATTGCCAAGCACTCATTGGACCCTCATATTGCCTGCAAGGACCCTCATATTGCCTGCAAGGACCCTCATATTGCCTGCCAGGACCCTCATATTGCCTGCAAGGACCTCCATATTGCCTGCAAGGACCCTCATATTGCCTGCAAGGACCCCTCATATTACCTGCCAGGGCCCCTCATATTGCCTGCAAGGACCCTCATATTGCCTGCAAGAACCCTCATATTACCTGCCAGGGCCCTCATATTGCCTGCAAGGACCCTGATATTGCCTACAAGGAACCCTCATATTGCCTGCCAGTACCCTCATATTGCCTGCCAGGACCCTCATATTGCCTGCAAGGACCCTCATATTGCCTGCAAGGACTCTCATATTGCCTGCCAGTACCCTCATATTGCCTGCAAGGACCCTCATATTGCCTGCAAGTACCCTCATATTGCCTGCAAGGACCCTCATATTGCCTGCAAGGACTCTCATATTGCCTGCCAGTACCCTCATATTGCCTGCAAGGACCCTCATATTGCCTGCAAGGACCCTCATATTACCTGCCAGGGCCCTCATATTGCCTGCAAGGACCCTCATATTGCCTGCAAGAACCCTCATATTACCTGCCAGGGCCCTCATATTGCCTGCAAGGACCCTGATATTGCCTACAAGGACCCTCATATTGCCTGCCAGTACCCTCATATTGCCTGCAAGGACCCTCATATTGCCTGCAAGGACCCTCATATTGCCTGCATATTGCCTGCCAGTACATATTGCCTGCCAGGACCCCTCTATATATTGCCTGCAAGGACCCTCATATTGGCCAGGTACCCTCATATTGCCTGGACCCTCATAGGCCTGCACCCTCATATTGCTCATATTGCCTGCAAGGACCCTCATATTGCCTGCAAGGACCCTCATATTGCCTGCCAGGACCCTCATTGCATTGCCTGCAAGGACCCTCATATTGCCTGCCAGATTGCCTGCAAGGACCCTCATATTACCTGCCAGGGCCCTCATATTGCCTGCAAGGACCCTCATATTGCCTGCAAGAACCCTCATATTACCTGCCAGGGCCCTCATATTGCCTGCAAGGACCCTGATATTGCCTACAAGGAACCTCATATTGCCTGCCAGTACCCTCATATTGCCTGCCAGGACCCTCATATTGCCTGCAAGGACCCTCATATTGCCTGCAAGGACCCTCATATTGCCTGCAAGGACCCTCATATTGCCTGCCAGTACCCTCATATTGCCTGCCTGCCAGGGCCCTCATATTGCCTGCAAGGACCCTCATATTGCCTGCAAGGACCCTCATATTGCCTGCAAGGACTCTCATATTGCCTGCCAGGTACCCTCATATTGCCTGCAAGGACCCTCATATTGCCTGCAAGGACCCTCATATTGCCTCATATTGCCTGCAAGGACCCTCATGTTGCCTGCAAGGACCCTCATATTGCCTGCAAGGGACCCTCATATTGCCTGCAAGGACCCTCATATTGCCTGCAAGGACCCTCATATTGCCTGCCAGGACCTGCCTCATATTGCCTGCCAGGACCCTCATATTGCCTGCAAGGGACCCTCATATTGCCTGCAAGGACTCTCATATTGCCTGCCATATGCCCTCATATGCAAGGACTGCCAGCCCCTGCAAGGACTCTCATATTGCCTGCCAGTACCCTCATATTGCCTGCAAGGACCCTCATATTGCCTGCAAGGACCCTCATATTGCCTGCAAGGACCCTCATATTGCCTGCAAGGACCCTCATATTGCCTGCAAGGACCCTCATATTGCCTGCAAGGACTCTCATATTGCCTGCCAGTACCCTCATATTGCCTGCAAGGACCCTCATATTGCCTGCAAGGTCCCTCAGATTGCCTGCAAGGACCCTCATATTGCCTGCCAGGGCCCTCATATTGCCTGCAAGGACCCTCATATTGCCTGCAAGGACCCTAATATTGCCTGCAAGGACCCTCATATTGCCTACAAGGACCCTCATATTGCCTACAAGGACCCTCATATTGCCTGCAAGGACCCTCATATTGCCTGCAAGGACCCTCATATTGCCTGCAAAGACCCTTAAAAGAAAGGTCCCTGGGACCCCAAGTTATTGAGTCAAGGTACAGCTCTGTATTACTGGCAACAACGGGTTATTTTCTCCAAAATACAAGACGGTAAGCTGGGGTCAGCTTTGTAAATCATGCATTTCGGCTCATAAAGGAGTCACCCTGACTGGCAATGTCGTCATATATAGCCAAGCCAGAAACACAGGCATGTCCACTGAACAGTAAACCGGGAAGCCGGTACAGTTACAATGGATACACAATGTCATTTAGAAAGTGGTCAAATGAAATACATCTTATATTTGGGATTACACTTTCTCAATAAAGTACAAATTCTAGTACTTTTGTTGGGTTGAGTCCCATCCGGGATTCGAAACTACAGCCTTTAAGTCAGGCACTTAATCGTGGTCCGCGGCCTGAACTACCAGGCATCCTACTTCCATTTGTGGAAACGGCGTTGGCTGAGTGGGTTAGACGGCTGACTGTGCTGGCGATTAGGTTCCTGACTGAGGGTGTGGTTTCGAATGCCGTGTGGAATTCAACCCAACAAAAGCACTAGTTATAGAATCTGTACCCTACAGTAGCATACTTACAGAGTAAGTGTCTGCAACACAAACCGAACTGTCCTAGCAACCGACGCAGTCCAATCTTTATCTGAATGAACACTTAGTTACGAAAGAAATAATTACATCACCATGACATGTCAAGAATCATTCAACTGCTATTATGATTCGTTCATACGATGAGCATCGATGAGGACAACTGGTATGTGATGACTCGCATCACAAATGTCAGTGATCATGACCACCCGATCCCGATCCCTAAGAAAGGTTGTTCAAAAGCAATTTTGTAAAGCAAATCACCAGTAAACATGTTTGCTTGTTTTCTTTTATAACGATGCACTCTGCAATGTTCCAGCTATATGACGACGCTCAGTAAATAATCGAGTCTGAACCAGACAATCCAGTGATCAACATCATGAGCATCGATCTAGGCAGCTGCGAAACGATGGCATGTGTCAACCAAGTCAGCTACATCATCTATATGTATGTACCACAGTTTGGTACATATGACATTGTAATCTTGGGAACCAATAAAATAAAAAATAAAAAAAAGAAGTCAGCGAGCATGACGACTCGATCCCGTTATTCGCCTCATACAAGCATGGGTTGCTGAAGACGGATCTTCCGGCTTGTAAGGACCACAACATTGCAAACAGAATCAACACGTCAATAGCTTGAAAACAATAGCCGAAACATCTCAGGTACAAATCTTACCTTAAGAAATAAATACTAAGGGAGAGACTTAGGGTAATACCCGCTTTTGTAAAAACACATGTCTGCTTAACGCGGGAGGAAAGGGCGGACCAATGAAATACCGAGGTGATTACCACATGGAGTAAACCTGCTATTACGTGCAGGATGCAGACAAGCCAAAACTCCTATGTACTGAGGGTAAACCAGGGATTCGAACCCAGGATCACAGTACTTTGACATGCTTAGAGCAGAAAATGGGTACCCGGTGGGATTAGTCGTGTGACTATAACCTTCTAGCGACTAACAGGCAATTTGGGTTATCCGGGGTAATAATGTCCTGTGCTATTCATTGTTAGCGCTATGAGCATACCTGATGTGGAGTTAGTCGTTATTACTAGTATTAGAGGTAGTTTAAAAGTAACAGGTCGTACAAGAAATCCTTACATCTGAAATGTTCGTGACAAAACCATGTAGTCATATTCTAATGTTTCACAGGTCCGCCCATTCTCTTCCCACAGAGGTTACTCAATTCAAATACGGTAACCTCTGTGGGAAGAGAATGAGGTCCGCCAACAAAAATGTATATTTGAAGTTTGATATGTACCGGAAAGAGAAAGGTTTTGGTTGGGTGAAAAATGTAGTTTTTCTGAACTAGTTGTCTTCGTGAACAAGCTAGCTCACTATATGCCACCTACCAATCCTTCCTTTTGGGCCACCCGTGAAGGTCCGGGTTAGAACTGAGCCTTCAGTAACCCATGATTGTCGTAAGAGGCGACTAACGAGATCGGGGGTCAGGCTCGCTGACTTGGTTGACACGATCATGTCATTGGTTCCCAATTGCACAGATCGATGCTCATGATGTTTATCACTGGATTGTCTGGTCCAGACTCGATTATTTACAGACCGCCGCCATAGAGCTGGAATATTGCTGAGTGCGGCGTAAAACTAAACACACTCCTTTTGGGCCGCCAACTGGGGCGTAGCTACCATTATTAAAAAAGGCCCGGGCTTACACACGATTTTGGCTAAAGAGTTTGGGCAAGTCCTCAACACTATCTAAATATGAAGCTTTGCATCCTATCGGGTTTACACGAAAAAATGGCCTGCTACGCGCCTGGCCGAGTAGTCAGATTGGTGGCAAAAGCTGAATAGACTGCGGTCAGCCACGAAGCACATTGTACAATTCAATTCAATTCAATTGTTTATTCCATTAAGGCCATCGGCCCATGTACACAACTATGATTTATAGTAAACAGAGATGTTAGCATTTGCAAGACAGTGTTTTGGTAGATGTAAATGTCTTAAAGTGTCATAAGCTGGGTAAATTAGACAGAAATGGTATTCGTCTTCAACGCTATGGTAATCACAGACTTGGCATATTCTTTCTTCATACTGGGACCGCCTCCCTGGTGTAGTGGTTAGAGCGTCCGCCCGGAGAGCGGAAGGTCGCAGGTTCGATCCCCGACCCCGTCATACCAAAAGACGTTAAAATATGATACTTGTTGGTCCCTGTCTGGCGCTCGGCATTAATGGGTACAACAAGGACTGGTCGGCTCGGAGTCAGTATAATGTGTCTGAGTGGGGTATTCATGCTTCACTGCGGCATGGTATCTCAGTGGGCTAGCACTATAAAACCAGCTTTAGTCTGGGCTAGTACAAGCAGCCGCACATACACAATACACACGCTTGCACGTCGTGATATGAGCGAAATATTCTCAAGCACGACGTTAAACCCAATTTCACCACACCTTCTTCATACAGTAATCCTTCCCAGCGTCCGGTATTCCACTGTGGAGTGAAAACAAAACCTTTTACTCACGCTTTAACTACATCTGAAGGGACAATCAATACGATTTGTGTATTTGATGTTTAACGCCGCCCTCGGCAATATTCCAGCGATACATCGGAGGTCTGGAAATAATGGAGTTCGGGCTAGACACCATGAGCATCGATCTACGCATTTGGGACGTGATGACATGTGTCAACCAAGTCAGCGAACCGCTCAAGCCAGACCCGATTATTTACAGACCGCCGCCATATAGCTAATGACCGAATGCGGCGTTAAACAAACAAACAAACAAACAAACAACCAGAAATGGGCTCCGCACCTTGAACCCTCGTGGGGAACTGAACCCGGATCTTCGGCGTGGCTACCCCATTGTCCCATATTTCAAAGGAATTACCAATTACGTACTATATATGTAACGCAGACACGAATACGTACTGCAGCACAGGGGCGTGTCACGCTTAGAAACAGCGTTAGAAAGACATATAGGTATATAGACCCTACCCTAGTACTATAGTACCTATGTCTTTCTAACGCTGTTTCTAAGCGTGACACGCCCCTGTGTACTGCAGTACAGATCTATGACCAAACACGGGAGAAGTAGTTTTAAATAATATACATAATTTTCGTTAATACTTCATAAGCACACTATACCGTTTGCTGTAATGAACAAAGACACGCCATGTTAGTTTTAAATCAGCATCGGTCTTTGATCTGTACAATCGGATGACACTGAAACCGGCGATCGGTAAAACTTGACATGGTATGAGCGCTCACCTGAGGGTCACGTGACTATCCACAACCCGACCACAAAGATGGCGGCCGGTAGAGTTGCTCTAGTTACAGGGGCAAATGCGTAAGTTTTTTCCCACTGTAACAACTGTTCTTGATTTTCAGCTGACGCGTGTAGTTATAATAGTGAGATCTGATTGTTTTGAAAGCACATTTCGATGGTAAAAATTGTTCAGAGTCGCAGTGAGAATGAGAGAGCCGTTGCGTACTGACACTCGAAGCGTCAGTACAATCAGGCAATCAATGATTCAATCATAACTAAACGATCAGCGTCATACGAGTCGTTGATTCTTATATCTTATTAACAATACATGACAAGGTAGTGCTGAATCCGGTACTGTTTACATTTCTTGGAGTTGTCAGTCGTCTGCACACTTTTTCAAACAACGTTCTTGCCGTTAGTACCCAGATATGTAAGTCACCATTAGCAGGCAGATGGTTAAACTAACAACTAGTCTCTGAAATGAACATATTTTACTGAAAAAAGTTCATAGTAAAAGAAAATATAATATAATGAAAAGGAGCCCTGAGACTTTCTTCATTTTCAGCCTGAAGCTGAGGAAATCTAGACTTGCCACATTTTCTAGACTTGCGTGGGCTTTCTTGGATATATTTGCTTCAGGGTCTGTATGACAGACTAGCAGATGGTAGGATGCTTATGCTCTTGATCACTAGATGCTCATGATGTTGATCACTGGGTTGTCTGGTTCAGACTCAGTTACTCACAGACCACTGCCATATAGCTGCATAGGCGGATCCAGGAGGGCAGGGGTGCGCGCACACCCCACCACTCACCCCCACCTTTGTCCAGAAAGTTTATTTAATGACCATTGAAACTGGTGAAAATGAAGTGTGCACCTCCTTTTCTCAATAGTATTATGCATCCCCCCCCTCACCCCCTCACCTTTGTTCACAGAAAGTTTATTTAATGACCATTGAAACTGGTGAAAATGAAGTGTGCACCCTCCCTTTTCTCAATAGTATGCATCCCCTTTTTCTCAGAAAGCTGTATCCGCCCTGTAGCTGGAATATTGCTGAGCGTGGTGTTAAACAACGAACTGATAATTTTGTGCCCTAATGATGTCAGTTGGACTGCACCAGAGACAATATATATATAATAGATGGTCTCTGACTGCACATATAACTCTTCCCTTTTCCTAACAGGGGTCTTGGTCTAACTCTGTGTGAACGCCTCCTGTCGGAACACAAAGGTTTGAAACTGTGCCTCGCATGTCGGAACAAGCTGAGAGCAGAAGTAGCGCAAGAAGCTCTGAAACTGTCCCACCCTGATGCAGACATCGCCATCATTATTGTGGACACATCAAGCCTGAAGTCAGTCTACAGGGCAGCCAAGGAGATAAAACACAGGTAAGTGTTACACCTGAACTGTCACGGGGTGCTGATCTAGCACTTATTGTCCATCAGATCATGTGACCCATCAAATGTGCTTATATAGCAGTGTATTTATTGTCCATCATCAGATCATGTGACCCATCAAATGTGCTTATATAGCAGTGTATTTATTGTCCATCATCAGATCATGTGACCCATCAAATGTGCTTATACAGCAGTGTATTAATTGTCCATCACCAGATCATCTGAATTATCAGGTGTGCTTATTTAGTGGTGCATTGTCCCGTAGATCACGTGAACTGTCAAGCATGTTTATCGAGTGGTGTATGGTCCACCATTACAGGTACAGCCGCCTCGATCTCCTCTTCCTCAATGCAGGCATCATGCCAGTCACTGGCTTCAACTGGTCCCACTTCATCAAGGGCGTCTTCTCCAGGTAAGACACTCTGCCAGAGAGTAGCATTATAATAGCATGATACACCCAAAGTAAATCATTCTTTTGGTCTCACAGGAATGACAGTACAGGTGAGATATGTAAATTGAGTCAAAACACCTAACCAAGTGCATGATTTATCAACTTTTCGTCATAGAGGTTTGATATTTTTAAAGTAAAGTAGTAAGAAGTAAGTGATTATATAAGCGGAAAATGATGACTAATCAAAAATAAATGTTTTTATTCATTTATTCATTCACAGCTGTTCAGAAATATCTTTGTACATTTTCACCATAATGCAGCTGTTATAATTTACAATAAATATCCTGACACATCATCAAAATACGTCGCATAACACCACTACAGGGACAGAAACTGGATGGAATCAATCAATGTATAGAGGATATTATATTCGTGCCCATGTCATACTATGTTTACGACACGAGTGCCTAAATTTTGGTATTTCCCATGCGAGCGCGAAGGATATACTAATATTTAGGCACGAGTGTCGTAAACATAGTATGACATGGTCACGAATATAATATTCTGTTTATTACAGAAGTCGTCAAATTGAGGAAAATAAACCCAAATCTACTTTCAAACAGTTGCCACATGTAGAACGCTACGTCATAGCATTGTTCATGACGTCTCTTCACCATGACAAAGTGATATTTTGCCCTGGGGCATCGTATGAAAAATATTAACCCCGATATGTTCGCCCTCGTAGGTAATAAAACATGTTTTGTTTGGGGTTACACTTTCCTTGGTCCACAAGACATTTGCAGTATTAAAATATTATTTCCCCTTTTCTCCCCAACAGTCTGTCCACATGGTGACTGTGTGCATATAGTGTGACAGTAAAGGGGAAATTCTGTCACACAATGTACATACTCCCCCATTTCTCTCCTGAGAGTGACTCGGTACATTGTGTTGAAGTAATTCTCCATTTTCTCCCGACAGTGTGTGCCAATTGTGTGACATTATTTCCCCATTTTTCCCAACAGTGTGACATTATTTTCCCATTTCTCAGAAACAGTGTGTGCCAATTGTGTGACATATTTTCCCATTTTTTGCAACAGTGTGTGCCAAATGTGTGACATTATTTCCCCATTTTTCCCAACAGTGTGACATTATTTTCCCATTTCTCAGAAACAGTGTGTGCCAATTGTGTGACATATTTCCCCATTTTTTGCAACAGTGTGTGCCAATTGTGACATTATTTCCCCATTTTTTGCAACAGTGTCTACTGATTGTGTGACATTATTTCCCCACTTCTCCCGACAGTGTGTGCCAAATGTGTGACATTATTTCCCCATTTTTCCCAACAGTGTCTACTGATTGTGTGACATTTCCCCATTTCTCCCGACAGTGTGTGCCAATTGTGTGACATTATTTCCCCATTTCTCCCGACAGTGTGTGCCAATTGTGTCACATTATTTCCCCATTTTTCCCAACAGTGTGTGCTGATTGTGTGACATTATTTCCCGACAGTGTGTGCTGATTGTGTGACATTTCCCCATTTCTCCCGACAGTGTGTGCCAATTGTGTCACATTATTTCCCCATTTTTCCCAACAGTGTGTGCTGATTGTGTGACATTATTTCCCGACAGTGTGTACTGATTGTGTCACATTATTTCCCCATTTCTCCCGACAGTGTGTACTGATTGTCACATTATTTCCCCATTTCTCCCGACAGTGTGTACTGATTGTGTCACATTATTTCCCCATTTTTCCCAACAGTGTGTGCTGATTGTGTGACATTATTTCCCGACAGTGTGTACTGATTGTGTGACATTATTTCCCCATTTCTCCTGACAGTGTATGCTGATTATGCAGGGCTCGATTTAAGAGATGTTAACCTACTTGCACCAGGTGCAACCTGAGATAAAACGCTAGTTGCACCAACCAAATTCCAGTTGCACTGTTTTTTGGCGATATGTCAAGAAAGAAATTATCTATGGAATTATTCAAAAGTTACAACAAAATGAGCTGACATAATTATGCTTATGTTAGATTTATTGTTGATTTATTTCTCAAACATTAACTTGCACCTGGTGCAAGTTAGACTAATAACTAGGTTGCACTTGGTAATCTTGGGTTGCACCGGTGTAAGTAACAAAGCACTAAATGAGCCCAGTTATGTGACATTATTTCCCCATTTCTCCCAACAGTGTGTGCTGATTATGTGACATTATTTCCCCATTTCTCCCGACAGTGACTGTGTGCACATGCTGACTACCGCACAGGGTTTGCTGAAGCAGGCTGACTTCACCACGGAGGAGGGATACCGCAACATCTTCACAACTAACCTGTTCGGACATTTTGTACTGGTAGACAACTGATGATCTTTATCATGCAAAAATGTCTAGAGATATCGCAGTGCAGAGTCTATTGCCATGCCATGACAACAGGCAACTTGTACTTTATTTTGTGTTGACCCCCTCCATGGCGACTAGAGGATAGAATGTCATTGAAGACATTAAACTTTGTTCCTTATTGTACTAGTGGTGATCCGATTAATTGAAATAATCGAACATTTGTCACAGTGACTAAACGACCAAGTAATCAACATGTTTTCTCATAATTGAACACAAACAATTCTGGAACACTTGTTTTCATTAACAATATTTTTCACAAGGTTGGTTTTGTCTGTTACCTTTCATAAGCACTACAAGCTCGTTTCAAGTCATGATTGAATTTATCTTAAAGACTCCAAGAAATTGATGTTCCTAACATACTAGTCATCCTTCAAAGATGTGAAATTTTGCCAAAAACCCCAAAGAACTACAGGGGTACATGTTTTTTTCCTTATTTTTATGTGCATTAACAAATTTCATTAATGATGCTAGCCAATTTTTTTCTATGATTGATCGGTTGTAATGAACCAATCATCAATTATGAGATTTTAACCAACTCCCAACACTATATTGTACCTGAATAGCGCTCAAATTGAGGCGAAGACACAAATACTAGTCAGCTTGAAGTTCATATACAGGTACGATGTTTGATTGGGGTTTTCCTTGTTAGGTTGCTTGGTTGTTGTCTAACACCACACACAGCAGTATTCCAACTATATGGCAGCGGTCTGTAAATCATCGAGTCTCGACCAGACAATCCAGTGATCAACAACATGAGCATCGATCTATGCTATTAGTATACAATGACATGTGTCAACCTGGTCAGCAAGCCTGACCACCCGATTCCGTTAGTCACGCTCTTACAACAAGCATGGGTTACTGAAGACCAATTCTGACTGGATCTTTATGGGTTTCCTTTAGTGGTGTTCCAATAAAATGAAATAATCGAAGATTGGTCACAGTGACCAAACAACCAAATGATCGGTGACGTTTTCTCATAATCGAACAAACAATTTTGGAACTACTGTTTTAGTGTTTGAAACACTTGACGATGGAACATATCTTAGAAGTTGTCAGGGCCTGAAAACATGTTTAATTCTTAGAAAACTCACTTCACTCTGAAAAATCATGACTGAATATTCTTGATGTTCCAGGAAGTTTATGTTCATGATATATTAGTCATCGCTTTAAAGTAGCAAGTTGCATCATTTTACATTGGATGTGAAATTTGCAAATGTAATTTGCGCATTTTCTAAATAAAACAAAAACAACAGAGAACCACATTATACTTATCTGCAATAACAACCTGAACAGGAAAATATAAAATTGAACCAATTTTTTATGTTGATTGCTTGTTGGTAATGAACCAATTATCAATTGTGAGATTTCAACCAATTCCCAACACTTGTTTCCTTGTTAAGGTGTAGTGTAGTATCTCAGGGTGCTATCCCTAAAATACTGAGATAAACCTGGACAAAAACAAATGCCACACTCACATCATTGTATAAGTTCAATAATCGTAACGTTAGAATTGTGTTAATGGTTTGATTCCCTATTTCCAGATTAGGCAGCTTGAAGACATCATAGGTTGTACCGACAAGCCAGGTCACATGACACAGGTTGTCTGGACATCGTCCAGCGCTGCCTTGAAGGACAATTTTGACATTAAAGATATACAGCACAAGAACGGGTAAACAGATTTTCTATGGATGTTATATTGTCAATAAAGATGAGGTTATACAGATTCATCTGGCCCTAAAATGTTGTAAATTAGAGTAACAGGAGTAGTATGTAACGCATCACCATCTGCAACCTTGTGTATTCGTCATGTTCAACACACAATAATTTGACATCTGGGCCTAGATTTTCGAAGCTCTCTTAGCCCTAAGATAGTCGTAAGTGCCATACATTAACATTAACTTACGACTATCTTAGCGCTAAGAGAGCTTCGAAAATCTAGGCCCAGTATGTTAAACTGCAAGACAAGAAGATAAGCTCAACTGATGCTGCTAGCATGGCAACAAATTCAGATAATTTTGTGAAGAGCAGCAGAATTCTGAAATATTTTCTCCCCGCCTGCTGAACGAGGTCCCTTTCAAGGAAGATATACCTAAAATACAAATGTGATGAATTATCTTGTTCTTAACAGTAGATCGAAAAAAAAGGATTTATTTTGGGAATTGTTTTTAATCATGAAGACACTTGACAAAATGGAACATGGCACATATGTCACTTTTTCTGTTAGAATAAATGGAAATTATCTTACTGTGGTAATTTGTTCCTGGGTCAGTACCTTGAACACAATAGTCAATCCCACGTCACGTCAAAAGTTGGGGGGGGGCAGTGGGCAGCTTAGTGGTTAAAGCATTCTCTTGTCACTCTGAAGACCCAGGTTCGATTCTCCATGTGGTTACAATGTGTGAAGGCAATTTCTGGGGTCCCCCATCGTGACAGAGTGGAATATTGTTAAAAGCAGAGTAAAATTGTCCTTGATGATTTGCTTGATGAGGTTGTCAAGGATGAGGTTGTCAAGGATGAGGTTGTCAAGGACGAGGTTGTCAAGGACGAGGTTGTCAAGGATGAGGTTGTCAAGGATGAGGTTGTCACTGATGTCCTATTTGCCTGACTTGTGTTCCAGATGTGACCCCTACAGTTCATCTAAATATGCCACAGACATGATCAGTGTGGTGCTCAATGACAAACTCAACCACAAGGTGAGTTATCTCCCTTTATAGATTCTTTTATTCCAATCTGTGTCTAACATAGAACTTCCCTTTCTAAGGTTATCCTGAAACGACAATGGTGTGATGCCATCATAATACTTAGGTTTAAAGGAATGTGTGTCTGATGTGATAATTCTTATATTTATATTTATGCTTACCTATAGTCTGTTTGCAGTGAGAACGTACCGATGAATTTCACTTTAAACAAAAAACTAAACCAAATAAAGTGAAATTAAGATTGCGAGTCTTCATAATTTTACATTGCCAATTGGAAATTTAAGTCTCAGGATTTTATTTAACTTATGATAAAAGTTGTTTAACAAACGATCATAAATTCATATCGTTAGTATTGGTTTGTATTACAAGGGGGTAAGCGCAGTAGTTGGAACAGTGAAACAAATGCACTTGCGGTACGTGATGAGCGTTAACTTAGACCAACCCCACTTGTTCTCGGTGTTTCATTTAATGTGCATTCCCCCATGTAATACAAACAAATAAAGCGATTTGAAACTATGATCGTTTGTTAAACAACTTTTATCCTAAGTTGAATAAAATTCTGAGATTTAAATGTTCAATTGGCAATGTAAAATTATGAGGATTCGCAATCTTAATTTCACTTTATTCGATTTACATTTTTGTTTAAAGTGAAATTCAGCTGTACAGTTTCTCCGCAAACAGACTATAGACAAGAACCAGAGCTCCTGACTTATGCATAGCTAAATCAGGAGGACTGTGCAAAAGTCCATAGCACATCCAGCGACAAGATGCAGTTACTGGCAGCAACTTATGCAAGGCTGTGTGTTTAGGACAACCAGGTACTGCTGGCATCATACAGTTCATGACCCATGAAGATCTGGGTTAGAATTGATCTTCAGTAACCCATGCTTGTCGTAAGGGGCAACTAGCGGGATCAGGTGGTCAGGCTCGCTGACTGGGTTGACACATGTCATCGTATCCCAATTGCACGGATCGATGTTCATGCTGTTGATCCCTGGATTGTCTGGTCCAGACTCGATTATTTACAGATCGCTGCCATATAGCTGGAATATTACTGAGTGTGGCGTAAAACTAAACTCACTCACTCACTCACTCATAGTCATACAGTTCATTGAGTTAAAGATAAAGTGTTGATTTTGAATTATTTCAGTCAGTCAGAAGTCAAGCAGTCTGCACTTTAAGCCACTATAGTCCGTTTGGCTCAAAATCGGACCGATGAATTGCAATCTAACTCGAAAACTAATAAACATAAAATACTCAATGAAACGCTGATCATAATCAAAACATCATACCCACTCTGTGAGGTTTTTGCAGAATTTTGTCCTAAAATTAAAAAAGTTGTTTAACAATCTATCATTAAAATATTGACACAGTTCACTATTTGTTACGAGGGAGAAGTGCAGAGAAAGGACAGCCAGGTGTTCGAGAGGGATGGAGACAGCACAGCACAGGTGAATGAATAAATAACTTTGTCTGTGAACGCGCTTCAACACCTGGCTGTCCCTTTCTCTGCACTCCTCCCTCGTGACAAATAGTGAACTGTGTCAATATTTTAATGATAGATTGTTAAACAACTTTTTTATTTTTAGGACAAAAATTCGACAAAAACCTCACAGAGTGGGTATGATGTTTTGATTATGATCAGCGTTTCATTGAGTATGTTATGTTTATTAGTTTTCGAGTTAGATTGCAATTCATCGGTCCGATTTTGAGCCAAACGGACTGTAGTCTGAAACTGATTCCAGTAACCTTGTGTTTGGTCCAGAGTGTTAACATTATATGTCTAAATGAATCGAAGAGACTAACTTTGGATAGTTGATGGCACCAGTTGTTCAATTATCCCCATACTTTGATAATGGTTTTGCTAGTCGCATCTCTGCATTTTATTTTCAGTTCGTGTTTCTAAGCAGGCACTTTGTATTTGTTGCAGGGCATCTACTCCCACAGCGTGTGCCCTGGGCTGGTCATGACGAACCTCACCAATGGCATCATGCCGCCCTGGTTCTGGACCATAATGTGGCCTATTATAATGCTGGTAGGTGGAAGGACTCCAATCAGATTAACACAGCTTGGAATAGACCTTAAACACTTTGTTGAAACTCTATACTGACTGACTGACTGAGTTTGGTTTTACGCCGCTTTTAGCAAAATTCCAGCAACATCACGGCGGGGGACACCAGAAATGGGCTTCACACATTGTACCCATGTGGGGAATCGAACCCGGGTCTTCAGCGTGATGAGCGAACGCTTTAACCACTAGGCTACCCCACCGCCCCTGAAACTCTATAACATGTATGTAGTACTAATACTAGTATATATGTTACCCCGAAGTTTCTGTGTCTTAACCTGAGGCACCTGTTGCCCTGATGTTTCCAGATTTTCAAAGCTCTCTTAGCGCTAAGATAGTTAATGTTAATGTATGGCACTTACGACTATCTTAGCGTTAAGAGAGCTTCTAAAATCTAGGCCCTGGAGCACATGTTCTCCTGAAGTTACTCTATCTTATACCTACAGAGCACCTATTGTTTAAAGGTCCTTCCCTTCCATATAGTCACATGCTACAGTTCATTAGAATGATGACTTGGGGGTTGCTGATAGGTTTATCATTTTTGTAACCTAAAAATATATACAGTGTCAACTGTTGGATGACTTAAGATGAATTCATTAAACAGTATATAACCAATGAACTGTGTTATTCCCACTGTACGTTATATCACAGGTCCGGTTGTTCGTACCCAGCACAAACTATGACACGTACAATGGCTGCGAGGCTCAGGTAATCCTCCACACTTTCCTACCATCTTCTTTACTACAGGGAATTATATTGCCAGCCTACTGTGATAAGTACCCTCAACACATGCCACCATAGCTTTTGACGTCACCAGCTCTTTTCACAAGCTTATCATAGAAATTCTCTTACTTAATGACATCGACAACCAGTGAACCGTCCTTATCTGAATACACTTTATAGATCTACATTTACTGTCTCACAGTCCCAGAACGCATTATTTTCCTTCAGTTTATCCCTTTGTTTATCGTTTTTCTGCAGTGCTAAAGCACAGAAATGCAAGGTCCTAAGCAAGTCTAGATTTTGCCAACATTGCCAATGTTGGGCCAACGTCCTGAGGCTATCTGGGTTCCAGTCACTGAGGCCCCTTAAGCTGGAAGATTGCTGTGTAGGGCTTCAAACAAGAAACAAACAAATCTCACCTGAAATCGCTGCAATAGTGTACTGCTGGTGCATCAAACAAAAGACTTGATATACACATAATGATTATGAACCTTGGTTATAGATGTGGCTCTCCATCAACAACCTACAACCCTGAATAGTCATGTCAAGTTCTGTAGCGAGACCTCAGTGTTTGGACAAAGATCTGTCAAACAGAAGAAGGTATGTACAATATCCATGTATTGAAGGTTGGCAGATTTTTAGTTTAAGATTCATTATTAATGTATATCTTGATTTAGACTTTAAGTACTCTCACTCACGCTCAGCAAATGTTTTTATGTTTTTCTTGCAATGTTGGTGGTAAAAAGCTTATCTTAATGCTTGCTTACTTTATGAAGAATTTGTATGTGTTGACACCTTAGAAAGTTCACTTGATGCAACCTTCTGTTATGTGATTGTCAGATCTTCACGTGGAGAGTGAGTGAGTATGGTTTTACGCCACTTTTAGCAATATTCCAGCAATATCACGGTAGGGACACCAGAAATGGGCTTCACACATTGTACCCATGTGGGGAATCAAACCCAGGTCTTTGGCATGACGGTCGAACGCTTTAACCTTTAGGCTACCCCACCGCCCCTCACATGGATAGCTTGTCAGATGTTCACACAGAGAGGTTGTCAGAATTTCATGTGGAGAGATTGTTTCATCTTCACAATGAGAGATTGTTGTTTCTTCACAAAGAGGGGTTGTCAGATCTTTATGCAGAGAAGTTGTCAGATCTCCATGTTGATAGGTTACTATGATATTGGAACAACTGATTTTAGTGGAAAATGGAAAATTGTTCACAGGTGTTATAGAGAGTGTTTGGTACAAACAAGATCGAATGTTCATATTGTCATCGAGTAAAATTATAATGTATTCTTTGTTGTGTTGTCAGTTGACCATTGACTCGGAGGAGGCCGAGTCTCTCTACACACAGCTGGAGTCTCTGGAGAGGGAGTTCCAACAACAACACAACACATCTTGACAATAGCACAACACATCTCCCCAGTACCACTGGAGAGCTGGTCAAAATTATGACACATCTGAAACAAATCTTGACAAAAGCTCAATATGTCAACAAAGGTATAACACATTTGGACAATAGTACAACACATCTTGACAGGATGATATATCTGGACAACAGCATGACACATCTGGACAGGAGCACAAAACATCTTAACAATAGCACAACACATCTTGACAATAGCACAACACTTCTTGACAGTGCCGTTGGAGAGCTTGTCAAAATTATGATGCATCTGTAAAACATCTTAACAATAGCACAACACATCTAGACAATGGCACGACACATGGACAGTATATAGAACAACGCATCTAGTGCAACACATGGACAATAGCACAACACGTCTAGACAATAGCACAACACGTCTAGACAATAGCACAACACATATGGACAATAGCACAACACATATGGACAATAGCACAACACATATGGACAATAGCACAACACATGGACAATAGCACAACACATCTAGACAATAGCACAACACATGGACAATAGCACAACACATGGACAATATATAGCACAACACGTCTAGACAATAGCATAACACATATGGACAATAGCACAACACATGGACAATAGCACAACACATGGACAATATATAGCACAACACGTCTAGACAATAGCACAACACATGGACAATAGCACAACACGTCTAGACAATAGCACAACACATGGACAATAGCACAACACATGGACAATATATAGCACAACACGTCTAGACAATAGCACAACACATATGGACTATAGCACAACACATATGGACAATAGCCAACAAATCTCTCTTTATTGTTAGATGTAAGGGACTGATAACATCTATTTACATAAGTCCTTATACATCAGAGGTGCCAACATTACTATTATCGTGATCACTTAAGTTTTATTATTTTACACAATGTTATTGTTAAATGTCATTGAAAGTTTAACGCTGTCCAGAATCAGCTGTGGCCATGTGGTATTGTCACGGTTGGAAACAACATTGTATAACAAATGATCCTGGCCATTCTTTAGCCAGGAACTGACCACTTCCCAGTCTGTGTTCAGCATATAATTATCACAGTTTGGACAACCATATTTGAGTGTTATATATTTAATGAACTATATTGATGAATTCAAATTTTAACCTATTTCATCTCAGAATAATACTGACTCAAACTGCAGTGGCTTTAAGTGTGATGATTCAATTTATAACTCCCAACCTACCGGTGATTCAGTTTAAACATACCCAATCAAACAGATTCGGTGCAATGATTAATGATTGTGCACATAACACACATCCCCTCCACACACCTGTGTGTTCTTTGTTTATAAATAGTGCTCACTATGTTCAAGAAAATATGTCTTATAGCGTCTTCTTTAGTACATAGACCTTAGTATCTATGCTGTGACCATTCACATTATATATTTTTCCATTCAGCTTTTGACTGGGATATCAGAGATGTCATTCTATTTATATACACCAGTACACTTGAAATATTTCGAGAATTGTTTTGTCAATCATGGAAAGAAGGACATATCCCTTTCCAAAGTGGAGTAATATATTTTACAAGCATACAGAAATTATCAGTTGAGTGTGTTTAAGTGTCCAGGGATTTCTCCAGGGATTCATCGAGACTGATCATCTCGTAGTCTACATTAACTGTCTTAGCGAGTCCCCAAGTTCAGGCTTTGCAAATGAGACTTGTATGTCACTGATAACTTTGCCATTGAGAAGAAAAAGCTTAAAGGCACAGTGTCACACATTTTCGACAATAATTTGGCCTATATGATATATATTGGGGCATATGCACTCACTTCAGCTTCCTATTGATGCAATAAAAGACTTATTATCCTTTACGGCTTGCCTGAAATCGATAATTGAAACTTCGAGGCTGAAAAGCTTCCAAACAGAGAACACTTGCCATTTATGGAATGTAAACAATTGCTCTGTACATCGAAAACTGTCTCACTGATTACAATCACAAGTTGTGCAATGGATATTTGTAGAGAGTGCTCCAAGGGACATAACTCTATGGTGTGCGTTTGAAATAATATTCGGCTGGTAGAGGGTGAGAGTCGATTTAATGCAACATTGCATTAATTCATTCAAACTTTTTAATTTAATATTGTAATCTAAATATGTAATCTTGGGGGTAATGGATTATATGGTAGCTTCCCTGAAGGCTGATAGTTGGTATTTTTGAGAGAAATGCATTATTTATTTTTAGAGTAGTGTGGTGTGATAAAGTGCCTTTAAAAGTCTGAAGTGCTTTATACTTTTATGTTCTTGCAGTGAATACTGTGCTGGAATACATCTGAATTCCAGAAAACAACTATTAAAGTATGTACCTTTAAAACAAAATTTATTCCCTTGAAGTCATGAACCTTATATTTTACCATTGTCATATAGGTAGTCAGACCATGTGACTCGGCTCCATCGTGTACTCTAACAACCAGGGCTCTGTTATACATAGCAACCTTAGTGTTTAGTCAGTTGTAAGTCTATGTTATGGTATTGGAGTTAAATCGCCTTAGTTTATAGCACATATGATATAGACATATGACATCATGTGTTGTTTGTAACCATGTTTCATGGCCGCTTCATGCCTCCCTTCATTAGGTCATGACCTGATGTCAATCATGACAGTAAGAACACTTACTGGGTGTATGTGGGCAAAGACAATGACAGTGTTGTGAGGGAGAGAGATTTATGAGCAGATGAAGGGGGAAAAACATAGCCCAAGTTACCATCACTAATGTCTCCCACTACATGTCTCATGTTCCTACTATTTTAACTAGGGGTAAAACGGTATACTGTGGTATTAGTAGAACTGCAGTATTTTGCCTTCAGTTCGGTATACCATAATGTAATCAAAACATTTCATTAACCTTTTTAAACCTTTTCTAAAATGCCTAGAATTGAATCATCTATCTAGGCTTGGCTCTTGTCAATTTTCAATACGTACTGTACCGTGGTAAGAGCATACCATTTCACCCCTAGTATTAACTGCCTTGAGAGACTTAACACTAATAAAGAATAATGTTAATCTGAGTTTTGTTTGTTGTTTAATGCAGCACTCCGCAGTTTTCCAGCTGTATGATTGCGGTCTGTACAACAGAGAGAAAAGAAAGACTATTTCTAGGTCCACACCATTCTCTTCCCACAGAGGTTACTTCTCATATCTTCCTACGAACCTCTGTTCTAATACGGCCCTTTTATGATGCGAGTGTTCTGGATTCGTGATTGGTTGCAATCAGATTTAGTTGTGCAATCAGTGACGTTGTTTCAAAAGTGATCATTCGCAAGGCCTCGGTAATTTCCGTATGCTTCGGGAAAACTAGAACCTCTTCCCATGCGCGATGCGCAAACGTTTCTTCTAGACAGAACTCAGTCATGTAATGGCGGATCAAAAGCGTCTCCATCGCCCTCGTTGACAACGGACAAGCTAGCCATTAAATGTCTTGCGTGTCACATCAACACAAGTCCCCGGCAGAGGAAGGATATTTGTGGCCCCATATTTGCTTGCATTAGTTGGATCTTAGTCGATGTGACACGTGTTCTGATTGGATAGAAAGAAGGGAGATAATTCGTGTTGCGATATTTTGCCGCCCGGGGATTTTGCGAGAACCGGGAATATGGCCGTATTAGAACAGAGGTTCGTAGGAAGATATGACAAGTAACCTCTGTGGGAAGAGAATGGGTCCACACAGAAAACAAATATCCGTACTGTTTTCAATGTTTATTGTCTTCTTTACAAATCTTCAATCATAATTTACCTCAAAATGAAACCAAACAATCTGGCATTCTTAGAATGCAAACAGTTCTAATGACAATGACAAGGAGATAGAAATGACTGATGATACAATATGTACAAATACTACACGTGTCACGTCAAGGGTAACATCCCCAACAATACAAATTAAAACAATGCTCTACTCCTCTGTATAATGTTCTTATAAAAGTACTAAATTCCTGTTTCTGCTGACAACATGGTCATCAGGCAAATAGTGACATTCTTTAACCATCAAATTTGTTCCCAAAAGCTGTAAATCAGCCATTTTGAAATCACTTTCAACGAGTACCACACGCACAACAGAAAAACAACTTGCAATCATGAACATTTGGTGTTCCTGGGTGTAACACAGGCATAAGACTAGGACGTCAAAGCAGTCAAGCCTGGGACACAGGAATTAAAAAGCTGGAATTCAACTTTTACAAGGAAGGATCACTTGTACGATGGCTCAGAAATCCATGCATTATTCATCCTGTTCCTTTAAACTCTCCTTGACCAACATTTTTTCAAGCACCCTCTACAAAAACCAAAAATTTAAGTGATCGGACGTAGTTTCTTGTGGACACAACAGACTTCTTTTAAAATAGCAGTGAAGAACGGCACATAATTACCGAGTAACTATTAGCACAAATTACAAATGTTAAACTTCACTACGTTGTGTTGATGTAATCGCATGTGATTCCATGTCTCAAAAATTACAGTAAGCAAATGCCTTGACTCCTCTCATATGGCTAATAGTAACACTTAGTCACATTATTTTGATAGAACCAATGAAACAAGAACTTGGAAACGAGACGTAGAACATGTAGAAAATCTAGACTTCCTTCATTTACGATAGCATTACGGTACAGGGCCCCGTTCCTCAAAGCGATCAGAGCGCTACGACAGTCGTAACTCCCATACTTTACCATAGACTTACGACTGTCGTAGCGCTACGATTGCTTTGAGGAACTGGGCCCAGGATGGGCGGAAGGATACCAGGACTGACGGACAGACTACCCTTTTACCTACAGACTCAAAACATGACAAAATGGACAAGTTGAAACCAAAACAGTTCTGTAATTTGTGTGACATTATCGCCTAAATCTGCGCCCACCAGGTGGTATGAAAGCAACTTGACCACAAGACACATGATATGATATGAAGTTAACCACATTAACCAGGTATGATGACAGCCACGACAAGTTTATCTCCAGAACAACCTGAAAATGCTACATCTTCCTCACCCTGGGAATTCCTTTCCTATATGTAATGAGTGAGTGAAGTTAGTTTTATGCCGCACTAAGCAATATTCCAGCTATAAGGCGGTTCCTATATATACTGGCAAACAAGGATAAGTTGGACCGGCGCAGAGAACGGGTTTACGGAGAAGGCGGTGCACGGCAATGAGCAAACCCATTTAGTTTGTGAAAGGTAGAGCAGATGTAGGCTAGTGCACATGTATTGCATGACGATGAAATTGATTCCGCGTGTAGCTGCACACGCCTTGCTCAAAAGACTCTCATATCGGTGTAGCAAGTTGCACTACACTTGATCGCGGATAACCCGGGGTCCCTTCGCTCACAATGGCAAGCGCCAGTGGGAGGCACTCATACATGCTAATACGTGTCAACTGTCAGGTCGGTGCTCAACTTATCCTTGTTTGCCAGTGAGAGCTGGTATTACAACATAATAACATCATAACAAATATCACATATTTTCAAGTATAGTCACAATGTATGTAAATAATGCAATAACTAGAAGCAAACTTCATTCAATTATATTTGTTTAGGCCAGACCTATCTTAATTCTTGTTTTACAGATTTTTTCCTCCGAAAACCAAAAGGAGGTGGGTGGTTGTTGAAGAATTATCAGTCAGTCACATGAGTTTTTCCATGTTAACTCTTTTGGTTTGTTTATATCAACTAAAAATAAGTTGAGTGAGTTTAGGTTTCACTTTGATTTCACATTAACATTACTTTATCACATTAACTTTAGTTGTTTTTTTCCTTTTGTTGAGTTTTGGGGGTTATTATTATGTTATTTTTTTGTTTATTGTCTTTTGTGTTTTAGACATGCCCTTAATGATAATATGTTTGTATTACCATCATATCTATAAATGTTGTATCTAATTTTAATAATAAAAACAACAATTGATGTCTGAAGTGATAGGTATCCACAACAGGTGCTTGCTGGTGCTATTACATAAATAAAATCAACTCAATGGACATATATACAAACGATCCTGAAAGATGTGAAGTGCTGAGAGGTGAGTTTGGAGGAGAACTTTGAAAATGTCTTTTCATTCTTATTTCTATGAAAACTAAGTGATAAATGTCTGCCGAGTGGGGGGAATATTTGAAGATGTCTGAAGCATATTTTCTGAAATTATCGATGAGTTTAGGTAATTAGTGAGATCATTTCACAAGAAGCATTGTGATTGTCATGCTAGTCTCTGGATACAACTCTAACTTTCAATAAACAAGTAAACAACGCTATAGGAACAACAGGGAACATCATCTATCAGACCAACCATAGCATTATAGTAGTAAAATATTAATACTGTCCACTAGACAGAGATGCCAACCCTGAATCTAATGAAAGCAGAGTCCGAGCACTGAAAGGTTGGCACGTGGTCGGCTCAGCCACTTGTTTCACTTACATACGGGCTATGACATGCATTCGGTGAAACTTTGTCATCAATAACACGAAATATACACAATCGAGACCAAAAAGATCTCATGCTAAGCTTCTGAATGCTTTTACCAGAGTCCACTCAAATAAATCACCGGTGATTTATGAAATTGTATACCGTAAAAAAAAAAAATCTGAGTTTTTCAAAGACAAATCGGAGGGCAGATTTTGTATATGAAAACTGGAGTAACTCTGCCAAAATCAGAGTGGTTGGCATCTCGGCACTAGATAGCTCCCAAATGCTTCGCCCTAAGACATAAGTATTCTTGTTCTTACCCAGCAACATTCTGGAATAACTGAATACCTAAATATCTCATACAACTGACAATTATCAGTTGTTTTTTCAACCAAACATAGCATTTATTTTGTCATATTTCTATAACTAAAAACTATCTCCCTCTAAAGCTGACTAATGAGTGAGTGAGCATGGTTTTACGCTGCGTTAGCAATATTCCAGCCATATTACAGTGGGGACACCAGAAATGGGCTTCACACAATCTACCCATGTGGGAATTGAACCTGGATCTTCGGGCGTGACAAGCAAACGCTTTAACCATTAAACTACCCCACCGCACCTTGACTAATGAGATGAGAAACACACATACACCATATGAAATATCTCTAGGATATTCAGGTTTGACTCACTGCAGCCATACACAAACAAGCATATGCTGTCAAAGGATATGGAAGCTGTCTTTACTGGCTTGGCATATGGAGGACCATTCTCTTCCCACAGAGGTTACTTGTCATATCTTCCTACGAACCTCTGTTCTAATACGGCCATATTCCCGGTTCTCGCAAAATCCCCTGAGCGGCAAAATATCGCAACATGAATTATCTCCCTTCTTTCTATCCAATCAGAACACGTGTCACATCGACTAAGATCCAACTTACTAATGCAAGCAAATATGGGGCCAAAAAAATATCCCTCCTCTTCCGGGGACTTGTGTTGATGTGACACATAAGACATTTAATGGCTAGCTTATCCGTTGTCAACGAGGGCGATGGAGACTCTTTTGATCCGCCATTACATGACTGAGTTCTGTCTAGAAGAAACGTTTGCGCATCGCGCATGGGAAGAGGTTCTAGTTTTCCCGAAGCATACGGAAATTACCGAGGCCTTGCGAATGATCACTTTTGAAACAACGTCACTGATTGCACAACTAAATCTGATTGCAACCAATCACGAATCCAGAACACTCGCATCATAAAAGGGCCGTATTAGAACAGAGGTTCGTAGGAAGATATGAGAAGTAACCTCTGTGGGAAGAGAATGATGGAGGACTGAATCCATTAACAACATAAAACTAAACACACAAAATATCTTCTGTTCATATTGTAAAAACATTCTACCTATATACCATTGCAATCAAAAGATCAAAGAGTTCTCACATGAATCCGACCAAATACTTAATGAAACATGGTGCCACAGATGAAACTATACAATTGCAGGATCTCTGTTTATCATCCCCTATTTCCCCACCTGCACTTTGTTAAACCACCTGAAACAATTCCTGTGTTTCTCGCAATCTCAATTTTTCAGCCCTTAATTTCCATTTGTCAATTTGATTGGCTAGCAACAAAAACCTCAATGTTGGGTGGCAATAGCAACAAGATGGAAGAGAAATTTAACATTCAAAACCAGACTGACATGCAAAGGAAAGCTCTCATAAATCATTTTGATGGATGGAAACCCATTAATAGTGGCTTAATGTAATACAAGTTATTCCCCTTACCCATTTACTCTTTTCCTTATTTTGATGTTTGATTGGTCGAAAACTTGTTGACAAAAATAAAGGGCAGGTAATTTAGAATCACGGGAATGGATCCAGGGGTTAGTGTAAGTTTTCCCAAAAGCAGACCCTTGAGAAACAGTGGATGCATGTTTATAGGCTCACAATATGACTATCGCTCAAGTTGTGTGAACCTATTCTAACCTGTAAACCGACAGGGCAAACTTTCAGTTGACTTTACCTCCATGTAAAGAAGGCAAGTTTAGCCCAGCCACAGAGACTACTCCTCCAGTCCAGGGTCTCATCTAAATTTGGCCCAACATTTACATTATGACATAATAATCGTTTACAATCCCAGAGCCTGGGATTAAAAAAAAACAGAAGTGGAACCCAACAGGCCAAATCTATTTTCACAGTTTCTGTCAGTTCAAAGACATGGTGCTCTACACTTAAAAAACTCTATGTCCTTCATATCAATGTTAAACCAACATATCCTTGATATACATCATCTTGAACACATACTGTGGCTTCATATCTGTGCTGAGGCTTGGCGAAAAGGCAATTGCCTCGACAGTTCTTGTGTGGTGGATTGGGCTTTCTTAGTGTGTACTCTCTGATGGCAACAACATGCAGATACTGAGGACTACTCCATTACTACTCCATTGCGAGGTCTGACTACAACCGTAATCAGTAATAATGACATAAAGTATTGAGGTTGTTGATTAATGGTAACTATATACCGCATGTTATGCCAAGATGTTGCACCTCCCTCAGCCAGATCACACACAATGAATACCTACACTTGTCAACCGGAGCCATTAACCAGCATCACAATAATGCTGGTACAGTGACCCATCAATGACCGGCCATATTATCAAGGACCAGTTTTAAACTCTCGTGTAATCAACAACAGCATGAAATGTATGTATAGCCTTGTGGCCAATGGATGACTGCCTGCTTCATCAAAGACCGGAATTACTCTCGCCTAAAAACCCCACTCCATGAAATTTATGGCTTTGGGGCCCATGAAAGACCACCAACATTATAAAAGACCAGCGTTACTCTCACCAACAGCAAGAAATGTATGTACTGCAGTATTGTGAAGACTACAAGGGATGACAACATCCACTGTATCAACCTGTTGTCCTCTGTCTCCTGTCTTGTCTATGAGTACATCCACTGTATCAACCTGTTGTCCTCTGTCTCCTGTCTTGTCTATGAGTACATCCACTGTATCAACCTGTTGTCCTCTGTCTCCTGTCTTGTCTATGAGTACATCCACTGTATCAACCTGTTGTCCTCTGTCTCCTGTCTTGTCTATGAGTACATCCACTGTATCAACCTGTTGTCCTCTGTCTCCTGTCTTGTCTATGAGTACATCCACTGTATCAACCTGTTGTCCTCTGTCTCCTGTCTTGTCTATGACTACATCCTACTAATCAGGGCCTAGATTTTCGAAACTCTATTAGTGCAAAGATAGTCGTGAGTTAATGTTAATGTATGACACTTACGACTATCTTAGCTCTAAGAGAGCTTCAAACATCTAGGCCCTGGTGCTTTCTTTGTTGTGATAGTTCATTATGCCTTTGCTTCCACGTCAGACTTCACAATCTCAAATCGAACCTGGACACAGGCACCAAAAACCAAATCTGTTCTCACTTCTCAAATCACCTTAATATATCATACTGCCAGTGCAATCCTATTACAATGCAACTCGTACACCACCAAAATTTTACCAAGGACCCATCTTTGACTGAAGATGACAATTTTGTTCCCTAGCAAACGTACAGTAGCATATAAATTTCACCATAATCCAAATACAATTCAATACAAACAACTCAGTAGCCATGGTAACAATAATTCGCATAAGATCTTGCCAACAGCTGACTGTCCATTCTTACTGAACAAGCACCTGTATTTTACACAGTACAGGCATTTACATAATGCAGATATGCGTGTCAATGACATGCAAATGTACAGAACAGTCCCAGGGAAAAAATGTATTGCATCCTGGGGGACGCACAATAAAATTCATTTTACAAAATTCTCGAAAAGCCATACACAGCTACTGTGATTAAGAACAGTACACTACACCATTTCATTACTTTATAGGATGAGTTTTTCCTATAATGACCATTGAAAATATTCATTGGCTCTCGAAGTGACCCCTAGTTTTGTAGGTCAAGGTCAAACACTGTAGTATCTCCTGATACTATCATCGAGCAAATTGTCTCTGGTTTGGGAAAATTAAGCAGCCAGAGGCACTTTAAGCATTGTTGTATCTGAAAACATATTCAAAAAACAATCACAAAAGGATCCCATTCACATACTGCCATTTGGTTCTACAAAGATGAACATCGCTTCAAGTCTTGTTGACAGCATCCCAAGTTTGCAGATCACTGACTTCAACCGATGTTTGGGAGCAAACAGTCAACTACTCTCCACATAATACCTGATCCATGCAACCTGGATGGAAGTGCCGAGAAATAACAGTCGCATAGTATCCAGTCAACAACACAGGCGCACAGGTACGACACAGGTACCACATCATTCCCAGCGGGTCCTCTTCCTCCGAGACTGTGGTTGCTGAATTCCTCCCTTGATTCCGTGGACGACTGACGGCACGCCCTCCTCTGTGGCAGCCGTGAAGTTGGCCTTGAACTGTGCCTGCAACATAATAATGGCTATTTATAAAGCAACTGTTTGCACGCACTTGTGCATGCTCAAGGCGCTAACACATTATTAGAGATGACAAAACAAATCTTTATGGTTGATCAATTTCTTTATTTTCACAGTAGCGACGTTTCGGTATAGCTTCTTATACCAATTTCAAGCATAACACATTATTACCACGGATAACCCAAGGAGCTAAAAGGTTAACAGTCAAATGACTTATACCACTGGGTACCCATTCACTGCTGGGTGAACAGAGGCAATTTATGAACAAACTCACCCGCCTAGAATCTAAAGAACTGAGGTCAGAGGACTATGGTCCGTTTGGGTTCAAATGAGAATCAACCATGATTAAATATCTCGAAATAGGGATATGTGCACAAAACATAAATAAAACACATGGTCCTGAAACCTCTGTACCCAACAGGATCTGAAATCTGACGTTTTATGATCGATCGCGGAAAAGTTATTTAAGAAACCATCATGTAATATTGTGCTATTTTCACGCTTCACACCAAGGGGTGACAAACGGCTGGTGAAACAGCACCAGCACAGATTCAGGTGCAACTCAGCACAGCCAGGTGAGATGACCCCAGCTTGTCAGGCTTGTCTATATTACATCATAGTTTCTTAAACAACTTTTTTCGTGATCGATCAAAAAACGTCAGATTTCAGATCCTGTTGGGTACAGAGTTATCAGGACCATATTTTGAAATGATTCAGGAAGAACTCACATGCTTTTATCACTTCACGAAATACACAGCAAAACGTAAATTTGGTGATTTCATTTAAATGGGAACTGCCAGCACCTTCAATTTACTATAGACTCTGCTGCTGCTGTAACCCTTTACTTCCAGCTTTCTCTGATGGGGGACCACAATTGTTAACTTTTGGTCCTTGCTTCTGTTAACATTTTTATGTGGATTTTAGCAACTCCATCTCTTGATGCAAGCATCAAGTGGAGAAAGTGACCCTTCTTATGTAATGCCTGTAGAACTGCGCCCTTACAAGTACTGGGTCTTATCACTTATGATAGTCTGTCTTAGACTTGCATATGGACTCTAAAGCTGTAACTCTCCTGAGTGTTGGCTTTTGCAAGTCATGGAATAAAAGGGCAAGACTCTGTCTCAGCTCCTCTGTGGAACTGTCAATTGTTGTTCTACAACAACAGGGCCGAAATGGTGAATGCCAGAGACGTCTTCAGTGGCGATGTCTCTCAGGTAGTGGTTGGCAAACACCATGTCTGATTTCCAAAAGCAGCCCTCCACGTGATAGAGCAGTTTCCATGTAGAGCTAGTGTTGACGTCAGAGCTCTAATTCCATGTGGATTGGAGGCTCTTGGAGGATCAAGTCCTGCTGCTTTGCAGGCCCGTAGAATGAC
This sequence comes from Haliotis rubra, assembly GCF_003918875.1. Classification (NCBI taxonomy): domain Eukaryota; kingdom Metazoa; phylum Mollusca; class Gastropoda; order Lepetellida; family Haliotidae; genus Haliotis; species Haliotis rubra. The sequence continues at coordinate 1,822,295 of NW_025767690.1, forward strand.
AGTTCTCATCCATATTGATATCGTAGTGCGAGAGATCTCAGTCTGTGTCTCTGCCGATATAGGGATGAAAAGACGCTTGAATTTTCGTCTCCTGGTCCTAGACCTTTGAAGGTAGACTTTTAATGCTCTTACTGGGCACAAGGATATGTGTATCCTGTGGCCCAAGGACTGATGATAGTGCTGGGATGTGGAATTGTCTTTTGGTTGACCTGGCAGTTGATTCTTTGCTATAAAGTCCCATCTCAGTCCCATATGCACAATGTTTCGATTTTCATCAAATCGTGTCCTTTCAAAGTCTAGAGCATGTATTTCCGACATCCTTGCTGCTGTTGCTAAGGCAATCAGGAACAGAGTTTTCTGTGTCAAGAACTCAAAAGATGTCCTATCTAATGGTTCATAAGCGTCACTGGATCTGGTATTGGAGAGACGAATGTTACCAGTTGATTGTTGAATCTTGTGGCAAACAAGTCTATTAATGGCGCTCCTATCTCTTGTATGATCAGTTTGAAGATTTCTGGATGTAGCATCCATTCTGTTGGGGATCTCTGAGTTGGACGAGATAGTGCGTCTGCTATCACATTCTTGGCTCCTGGAATGTGGCATGCTTTTATGTGGATGTTCAGATTGTCTGTTATGCTGAACAGATGAAAGCACAGGTTCAGAAGGTTCGCCGACCTTGTTGACCCTTATTTGTTTATGTAGAACGCCACTGTGGAGTTGTCCGTGTGTACCGTTAGATGAGCATTTCATAGAATGCTGGTCCAGTGGAGTATGGCGTTTATCACTGCTTTCATTTCTATCATGTTGATATGCAGATCTTTCTCTTGTAACGTCCATTTCCCAGCTGACACTTCGTTGTCGAGGTGTGCTCCCCATCCTTGGAGAGATGCGTCCACATATAGATGCGTTTTGCACTCCGGCTCTGCTAAGTAGGTGCCTCCGCAAACATTCGATCTCTGAGTCCACCATAGTAGATATGGTTTTAGTCTGTCCGGAGTCCGAAGGTCCGGATCGTCCAGATGTGCAATTACTAAGACCTGTAGTGGGCGTGCCCTTGTAATCTCCCTCTGCGCGTCATATCCTGTGCTGACGTGAGGAGACCCAACAGACTCTGCCACTGTCGGAGTGGCCACGGAGAGAGTAGAGCTTGCGATACCATCTGTTGTATCTTTAGCCAACGGTCCTCTGGTACTGTTATGCAGTTTTCTGTTGTGATGAGCCGAATTGCTAGGAACTGCAGGTCCTGTGTAGGCTCTGCCAACTTCGTAGTAATAACGGAGAGAGTAGTGCTTGAGATACAATGGCTTGTATCTAGATCCAACGATTGTGAAACCCTTGCCATGTCCGTAAGGGAAACGAAGCAATGTCCGACTCTGTGAGTACAAGCACTACTCTCTCCGTCTATATAAAGTAGACTGGCTGCCGTAACCAAAAGTCCGCAAACGTATATTGCTGCAATACGCCTGATGAATCATCTTCAATGCTGACAGGGAAGGTCTCTAACCCCGTGAAGACAGCCGAATCACGTAGTTCCCATCTAACGGGACTGTAATTGAGGCCTTCCTCCCACGTTGAAAGGTTGTTGTCACTTGTAAACAATTCCCTGACATGTGAACTACGTCCGACTTCGGCGCAGGACGTTGTCTCTCAGGGACCAATGAAAATGAAGCATTTTGATTCCTTTAGCTTCCCGCGATGTGACGTCACCGGTGTAGCAGAAAAAAGGTCCTTGTAGAATCTTGTGCAGTCGTTGATATCTTATCAACACTCGGTCTTGTCCGTAGCCTTCGGAGTTATACGAAAGTGACCACGTGTATAGAGGGTTGCATGGTAAACGCCAGCGCGAAATATTTCGCCGCGTAATACCGATGTAGGTAGGCTGTTTTCCTGGCTGCTGTGACTGTTACTTCAGTCCTGAAGATAATGCAGTCATCCTTTTATACAGATGATCAGCTGAAGTCTACACCTCCTCAGCGCTGCTACTTGTAGACTGCATTCATCGATCTTAATAAAGCGTCGTAAATTACCCTCTTTGTGTTGAAACACACAGGTCCTTGTAGATTTGATGCTCAACTTTGTTGTAAATTCTACAAAGGGAGTCGTTGATGATTTTGTAGTTTACATCAATCTCTGGAGCCTTCATGCAGGGTCCCATGTAAAGCAGCGGGAATTCCCCAGCTTGAACGTTGGGAATATGTTGACTTTGTAACTTCATGGCCTTAGCAAGGCTGCTGCTGAACCACGCCAATGTGAATACCTGAAGATCTGTACGCAAGTGAAGATCTCTATATGGACATGAGTCACGTTATTATCTTCTGATGTAGATATATCTATCTAAAATTTCTCAACGATGTGAATCCCGTCCTGGGTTCAGTCTGAAGATCTGCGCAGGTGATGAATTCGGACAAGAGTACCCCTCTTGAACTTCAACACGTGTCCCTCAGTCTTTGCCCCGGCGAAGGTCTCTTCCTCCATGCTGAAGAGTTCCTTCGTATAGGCTCACAACGAAGATCAAGGTCTGAGGGTGAAGTGGGATGGTCCAATGACGTCTATATTAATCGTAGAAACTGCAGAGCATGATTGTCAAGTGCGTGATCCTTCACACATTTCTTCATGCCGATTACCTCCCGCAGCTTCGTCCTTTAGGCTTGTGCGAACCGTCCATTAGGTCCATCATTTGCTACGTCCAAGACAGGGTCAATTGGAGGTAGAGTGATAGTGTCCACATCATCGTCCTTCATTAGGTACGTAAATGCTTCATTCTCTTCCTTAGAGGGTGACGCTAGGTCCAGTCCATTAGACATCAATATTTTATCTCTGAGTCCGAAAATATGATACCGCCATCGTCCTCTGTATCATGTCGACTGGTATATGATCGTTGAATATCCTTAGTGTATGGAGATCTGCGTGGCGATCTACGTGTCGATCTACGTGGCGATCTGTGTGGAGATGAGTATGTTGAACTACATGTAGTTCTAAGAGGAGATCTGTATGGCGACCTGCGTGAAGGTGAGCGTCTTCTAGGCCGGGATTGCCTTCCTGGCAATATATTTCTAAGTGGTGAATCCCGTGACAACCTGCGAGGAGTTGTTGATGCCCTTGAAGATAATTCAGACGACCTTCGCGCAGGTGAGAGGTTTTGTTGAGGGTCTGAGTCCCGAGACGTCTCTCTAGACCTTCTAGGTGGTGTAGGTTTCTTTCTGTGTGAAGTGGGTAGCCTGCGTGAAGGTTCTTCATTAGCCTCATCCTCTGATGATGATCTATTTGGTTCTGAAGAGCGTGCCCTCCTTCGCGCAGGTTTGCTGACGCCATGCAGTGTAGGTCTGCTCTTAGTCCTAGAGCTAGATCCACTGGTAGGCCTCTCAGATGTATCATCAGTGTGGGGTCCTTCGTGCAGCACTGGATCCTCTCTGAGGTTGATGACTTGGGCATGAGAGCCGCCTGGCTGTCCATCATGCGAGGTTCTTTCCTGCTCGAAGCGCTTCTCCATCATTTCCATCATTTGTTGAGAGAATTGCTGCATGAAGGTCCCGGGGTTGAATGTTTGCGACGACTGTAGAGATGACGCATCTGAGAGGGTAGCGATATGGTCCAGGCATCGCTGTACCTCATGGGTCCCTGCTGCCAGTGTAGAAGGTAACTCAGACTGCGTCGATAATGTTGCTGACGTTACCGTTGCTGAGGCCTGAGTCTTCTTCTTATGCAGTATCTCTGGGATGAGGATAGGCGGTTCTTCGAACAAGCCTATTTCTTCCATCGGGACGATCTCGGCAGAGAAGGTCCTTGTAGTCTGTGAAGAGCTCCCAGTAGATCTCGTTGAAGCCTTAGGGGTGTAAGGCTTCTTCTGCGACGAAGATGGCCCTTAGTATGGGTTGAGGAGTTGTCCGACGTAGAAGATCTTTTCTTCGACGTAATGGCAGACTTCATCCCACGCCCATCTTTTGAAGACGCCTCCGGCAGGTCACTGGATGGAAGTATGTCGTCTGACAACGACAGACAGCTCTTTAGGGACTCAGCCGGTTTAGCCATGACTTGTAACAGCCGTCTGGATTTATCCTTAGCACGTCTAAATACAGAGAAATAATAATTATTAAATTCAATTTTTGTTAGTTGCTGACATAATTTACAGCGAGAGCTGGAAGTACATATTGTTGTGCAACTAGGGCACAATAAATGCGGGTCTGCAGCAGAGAACCTAACCCTACAACGAAAAACAGGTTTTCATGAAATGTAAACAAACTGAACAATCAATGGAAACCGCGGAATAAACAGTCAAATTTGCTAATAAATTTCAAACCATATTGTAGAAGGATACTCCCTGAAACCTTATAAAGGTAACTTATAGGGTAATAACTAAGTTAGCAAAGGATATAGTGCCGTGTTGGAGACACAGGTGCTTTCCCAACCGTCCACTAGGGCAGAAGAAGGAGAGAGTGAGGGGTGGGAAGACGGGTGGCGCCGTTTTCCCGCCAAAACGGAGAGGGAGACAACTCGTGGTGAGTAGTGATTTTACGTCTGCTTTTTTTAAGGGAGCTTCAAAAAGGAGATACAAGTGTTCCACTAATGTTCGGGAAAGGAAGGAGACAAGCAATAATACATGAGTCAGGATAAGGAAAAATATAAAGAAATTATAAAAAAAGGACCATGTGTGTTATTTATGTTTTGTGCACTTATCTCAATTTCGAGTTCTTTAATCATTTGTCGTTCTCATTTGAACCCAAACGGACTATAGACACTAGCTTGAGGTACTTACGGCAAATGCTGTCTTCATTGAAGAGATTCTGTCTCCTTGAGGCCCTGATGAGCCCAAGCCCCGGTAACTGGCGAAACTTGTTGATTCCTGAACCCGAGTGCTCTGCCAACATAAGCAAGAAAATATTTACAATCAGTGGAGCTGTGATTCCAAACCTTCAGATTCATATATACCACTCAAAGGAATTGAAGAACACCTGAGACTTTCATATTACTAGAGCTAGATGTTTTCACAGTGAGTGAATTGGTTCCAACCATATTACAGTGGGGACACCAGAAACAGGCTCGAACTCAGGCCTTCGGTGTAATGAACGAACGGTTTCACAATGAGGCCACCCCATAGCCAATGGCATTACCGATTGACTACAGTGATAAACAAGATATGGGCGTTCTGTAACTTCTTTTGGGTAGTATATTTGGGACTAAGGGCAAAAAGCAAAGGAAGACAAACAATCATAAAACACAACTAGCTCTCAGGCAATGGCTTCTGTACCGTTGGTGTAGACCTTGCATCTTACATATTGGTCATTTGTACTTTTACAGAATTGCAATGGATAAACACTGAACCATTGAAACAGTGGAACAGTGCTTGTACCAGGGCTGATGCACACTTTGGTAAGGGTGTAGGTTCATTATGAAACAATTTGTATAAATGGTACAATCTTTCACAAATGGTAAGCTACACATCATCCTCGATAATCTCCAGGGTATACGTTACGATAACCCTCCACTATACCCTGGATGCATCCACGGCTTCGGGTGATTATTTTATTACCTCCCTTGGCTGGCTTTTTATCCAATCAGGTGCCTACGCTGGGAAGTTGAGCATACCAATCAAAACTCACATTCGCTTCTTAACTTATCTAACCGTTTAAACTTGGCAACACAATTGATGCAGAGGTACTCTGAAAGAAGTAGAAGGAGTTCTGTCATATATTTTTTAAAAGTTTCAGATCTGTCAATTTATCTTTATTATTTCCCCAAAAATCTGAGTGGCACTGCGAACAAACCTTCACGACTGCGACCACTATCCTTGTTGACACTGGCAAGCTCGGTTGTAACGACGGCTTAGCTGCTTGGCTACTGTGAGAATGTGGAGCCAGCAAAGGGAGGTAATAAAATCATCGCCCAAAGCCGTGGATGCATCCAGGGTATAGTTGAGAGTTATCGTAACATATACCCTGGAGATTATCGAGGATGGCTACACATCAGCAAAGGTATTTAATGAAAGCTATCTTCTCAAGGCAAGAGATCGCTGTATATGTATTTTTCAACAAGAATGGCACTCGAGGTTAGAAGAAAGCTCCCGTTTTGATTGTTACAGACAGTTGAAGTCCCTTTTAGAACCAGAAAGACATTTATCCCTCGTGACTACAAAGAATCTGAGACTGCTACTTGTAAAGTTTAGATTGGGGCTATTAGATTTAAAAGTAAATGAAGGAAGAAGACTATCCATTGATAGAAATTATAGATCATGTCCATTTTGTAAAAAAGGCATTGAAGACGAATTACATTTTCTTGTTGAATGTCCAGCCTATGATAAAATCCGTTCTGATTATCTCCGTAACTGTATTACAATCAGAAGTAATAATGCAGCATTTTACAAAATTGTTTCCTCATGCGATGTCTCCATTTTAAAAAGATTATCACTGTATATCCATCATGCTATTATGTTAAGAAAACAATTGTTATCCTACTAAATAAGAACCTTCTTTGTAACCGCTGTATATGGGCCGGTGGCCTTACATACAAATAAACATATTTTGACTTTGACTTTGACTGTAGAAGTCCTGTTTCCCTCCCTTCCGATCTAGGCTGGAATGTCAGTGTTACATTTTGACTGTCCTTACGCGTCTATCCATCATCCATTCAAACCACTGAGAAACTGTGAGGAATGGAATGTGAAACATTTCTTCAATTTATTCGACCAGAATTTCTGAACAGGATGGCACCATTATCTGCAATATTCAGCAACATCACAGCAGGTGACAGCGGAAACTGCCCTCAAACATTTTACCCAAGTGGGATCAAAATTGGACCTTCATCGTTATAAGCAAACTCTGTAACCATCAGGCTACCCCATGTTGCCGCAAGACACCATGTTGCATATGTAAAAACGATAAATACAAACATTTTCAGAGCCCAATCCTGGTCTCTCCTTGAAGCCGAGTCCTTTGCCTCCCATTCTCTTCCCCTGACCCTTCTTGAAGCGATTCTTCTTGAACCATGGACACTGAAACACAAAGTGGAGTCAACGTAGATGTTACAAACAGTTTGAAACATATGACATGTTGACAGCTGAACCCACAGACTATATGCATTGCCGTGCTAACTGAGTTTCTGTTTCACAGTCCACTGGCTGATAAGTAGTTGGGACGGTGTGTGACCCTTAAATACACAGATATCAAGTAGTTAGGTTGTATTCAGTTTATCTGCCTTCAACTATATTCTGGGAGTGTGTGTTGGGTGTTTGACCTCAGTTTAAGATCTGCCTTCAACTATATTCTGGGAGTGTGTGTTGGGTGTTTGACGTCAGTTTAAGATCTGCCTTCAACTATATTCTGGGAGTGTGTGTTTGGTGTTTGACGTCAGTTTAAGATCTGCCTTCAACTATATTCTGGGAGTGTGTATTTGGTGTTTGACGTCAGCTTAAGATCTGCCTTCAACTATATTCTGGGAGTGTGTGTTGGGTGTTTGACGTCAGTTTAAGATCTGCCTTCAACTATATTCTGGGAGTGTGTGTTGGGAGTTTAAGATCTGCCTTCAACTATATTCTGGGAGTGTGTGTTGGCTGTTTGACGTCACACTCTGCAACATTCAGGCTATATGGCAGTGGACTGGAAATAGTCAAACCTGTACCAGACAATCCAGTGATTGATTCTGTGACAACAATGTATTCCATAAACGTATGCTATAACAGTATGTCAAAATGGGGTGCTTTAATTGTATTCTGTAATTGTATATCATTTTTGTATACTGAAATTGTACACCATAAATGTTCATGTGATTGTATACTGTATGTAACTTTATGACTTTGAAGTATGCTGTCATTGTATGATTGTATGATACAATTGCATGATGTAGTTGTATGTGATTGTAAGCTGTCATTGTGTGATACAATTGTATGTAATTGTATGCTGTCACTGTGTTGTAGTTGTATGTGATTGTAAGCTGTGCTGTCATTGTATGATACAATTGTATGTTGTAGTTGTATGTGATTGTATGCTGTGCTGTCATTGTATGATACAATTGTATGTTGTTGTTTGTATGTCAGTGTATGATACAATTGTATGTTGTAGTTGTACGTCATTGTTTGATACAATTGTATGTTGTAGTTGTATGTCATTGTATGATACAATTGTATGTTGTAGTTGTATGTCATTGTATGATACAATTGTATGTTCTAGTTGTATGTCATTGTATGATACAATTGTATATTGTAGTTGTGACCCATCACAGAAACAACAGCTGACTATACCTGATTTGCGATATCCATGAGAGATGCAGGTACATTTTGATTGGCTCCTTCCAAATTGCGGACAAGATGGGGAGCAAATTCCTTGTCCTTCTCAGTGATCAGTGTATAAGCGTAGCCCTTCTCTCCTGCAGCAGAGAAAACACAGGTGACATCCACTGTCATGGAATTCGGGTTATCGACCAGCATTATCATCCTATAAAGATTGAGTCTGTGGCCCATGACGACTTCAGTCAGTTATGTGATCCTGTGTTGATTTACATAAGTTTACAACCTGCAGCATCTACAAACATGCACCTGTTCCATCCGTGGCAATCTTCCCTACTTTACTACAATTAGGGATTTGTACAAACAAACACTTGCTCTGTGTTAATACAAACCTACAACCTGAAATACCTACAAAAAGCACCTGCTCAGGGCAGCCTAATCAACAAACAAGTCCCTGCTCTTCCTCTGTTGATCTTACCCATTCTACAACCAGATACATCTACAAACCAGCACCTGCTCTTCCTCTGTTGATTTTACCCATGCTACAACCAGATACATCTACAAACAAGCAGCTGCTCTTCCTCTGTTGATTTTACCCATTCTACATCCAGATACATCTACGAGCATGCAACTCTTCTTCCTCTGTTGATTTTTCCCAATTCTACCACCAGATACATCTACAAACAAGCACCTGCTCTTCCTCTGTTGATTTTACCCATTCTACATACAGATACATCTACAAACAAGCACCTGCTCTTCCTCTGTTGATTTTACCCATTCTACATCCAGATACATCTACAAACCAGCACCTGCTCTTCCTCTGTTGATATTACCCATTCTACAACCAGATACATCTACAAACCAGCACCTGCTCTTCCTCTGTTGATATTACCCATTCTACAACCAGATACATCTACAAACCAGCACCTGCTCTTCCTCTGTTCATTTTACCCATTCTACAACCAGATACATCTACAAACAAGCAGCTGCTCTTCCTCTGTTGATTTTACCCATTCTACAACCAGATACATCTACAAAGCAGCACCTGCTCTTCCTCTGTTGATATTACCCATTCTACAACCAGATACATCTACAAACCAGCACCTGCTCTTCCTCTGTTGATTTTACCCATTCTACATCCAGATACATCTACGAGCATGCAACTCTTCTTCCTCTATTGATTTTTCCCAATTCTACAACCAGATACATCTACAAACAAGCACCTGCTCTTCCTCTGTTGATTTTACCCATTCTACATCCAGATACATCTACGAGCATGCAACTCTTCTTCCTCTGTTGATTTTTCCCAATTCTACCACCAGATACATCTACAAACAAGCACCTGCTCTTCCTCTGTTGATTTTACCCATTCTACATCCAGATACATCTACGAGCATGCAACTGTTCTTCCTCTGTTGATTTTTCCCAATTCTACCAACAGTTACATCTACAAACAAGCACCTGCTTTTCCTCTCTTGATTTTCCAAATACATCTACAAACCAGCACCTTGTCTTCCTCTGTTGATTTTCCAATTCTACCACCAGATACATCTACAAACAAGCACCTGCTATTCCTCTGTTGATATTACCCATTCTACATCCAGATACATCTACAAACAAGCACCTGCTCTTCCTCTGTTGATTTTCCAATTCTACCACCAGATACATCTACAAACAAGCACCTGCTCTTCCTCTGTTGATTTTCCAAATTCTACCAACAGATAGATCTACAAACAAAACACCCGCTCTTCCTCTGTTGATTTTCCAAATTATACCACCAGATACATCTACTAACAAAACACCTGCTCTTCCTCTGCTGATTTTCCAAATTTTACCACCAGATACATCTACAAACAAGCAACCTGCTCTTCCTCTGTTGATTTTCCAAATTCTACCACCAGATACATCTACAAACAAGCAACCTGCTCTTTCTCTGTTGATTTTCAAATTCTACCACCAGATACATCTACAAACAAGCAACCTGCTCTTTCTCTGTTGATTTTCAAATTCTACCACCAGATACATCTACAAACAAGCAATCTGCTCTTTCTCTGTTGATTTTCCAAATTCTACAACCAGATACATCTACAAACAAGCAGCTGCTCTTCCCATGGCAATCTAAGCTACTCTTCAACCACAGATATCAACAAATAAGCACCTGCTCTTCCAGTCCTGCCTATTCTGTGTGTGTGTGTGTCGATGTCCCTGGCTACTGTCCAGAAGTTGACCACTGTGCGGATGTGGGGGATGTCGAGGCCACGTGCAGCAACATCTGTAGCCACCAGTATCGGCATCTCTTTCTTTTTGAAGGCAGAGATGACATTATTCCTCTCATTCTGGTCCATGTCTCCGTGAAGTAGACCAACTGAAATATAACACATTCAGGCCACTGATTACTACATTATAACACCCATCCTTTCACACGCCCAGCCTCATATCTTTTTATGGGCTTCTACAAATGATCAACCTTGCAGATGTGTGCTGTTTGTGTTCCTACTGCCTAAATAAAAGAGACAAAATCATTATCCATATTCAGAAGAGTAAAAGCTAAAAAGAAGATTGACTGACTGAGTTTGGTTTTACGCCGCTTTTAGCAAAATTCCAGCAACATCACGGTGGGGGACACCAGAAATGGGCTTCACACATTGTACCCATGTGGGGATTCGAACCCGGGTCTTCGGCGTGACGCTTTAACCACTAGGCTACCCCACCGCCCCTCTAAAAAGAAGAGAAAGTTGTATGACTGGAAAATATCATGAGCATGTGTTTAGGAAGTACTATCAAATAGTGATGATAAATGTGTGCATATCCTGGTGGAACCATCATAAACACATGCAATGCAAGTCAATTATTCATCTGACAAAACAATAGGGAACTGCATCAGATGTTTTTGTCACATCATACAAACAGTACTACAAAAGATTCTTTCATCATGTGCATCACATCCATCGTCACAAATTGCTTAACGTTACTTGTGTTAAGAGTTAGTGGTTAAAGGATCTAAAAATGGAGAACAAGAGAAATTCATGTAGAGCATATATGCTTTACTTAAGAAATGAAATATATGAAATTTCTCTATGAAAATCTTTGAAAATCTGTTAAAATGATAGGTGTCCATTCAGGAGTGAAAACTTGCCTCATAAGTTTGATGGAGAAATAGGCAAAAGCTTATGAACGGATTGTTTCTAGTCAAGTGTGGGAACGATTTCAGTTCTACATCACATTTGTTGATAACCTGAGACCTAAAAGTAACTTTTGTTCAAACTCACCAGTAAAGTCTCTGGCCTTCAGATTGGTAGCGAGTTCTTCACTGTTCAGCTTCCTTGTCACAAAGATCAACACAGAGCCCGCTGAATAAATATATCAAGTTTGTTATCACAAACATAATTTCCTTTAGATGTTTAAGTAATATATACACAACACACAATTGATACACAATGGAGTGTCGTCACCTTGACAGCTATGGAAACTTGCTGCTGTAATTGACCTGCCCTGATATATTTGATATCAAGTTAAGATTCTCTGCAGTGTCACTGATGACTGTCAGTGACGTATCTTGGATTGTCAGAGTTAGAGTCAACAAAGCTTTCACTGCACATATGTTACACGGATGACCTTTGGATCTGCTTCAGGCCAATGTCATTAAAATCAAATGTTTTTGTGTCTGCATGAAGATTTGAAAACTCTCCATTAAACAACACTCTTGTTACAAGTGAACAAAGCTATTAGTGAGTATCGTTTGGAGAACCATTTACAGGCAGTTCCAAATGGAGGTGAGGTGAGGTGAAATTGGGTTTTACGTCGTGCTTGAGAATATTTCGCTAATATGACGACGTGCATGCGTATGTATGTGTATGTGCGGCTGCTTGTACTAGCCCAGACTTAAGCTGGTTTTATAGTGCTAGCCCACTGAGATACCATGCCGCAGTGAAGCATGAATACCCCACTCAGACACATTATACTGACTCTGAGCCGACCAGTCCTTGTTGTACCCATTAAAGGTCACATAAACCCTAGGGGGTAAAAATACATCAATCACTAACTGGCATCGTTATAAATGAAACCCCGTCATTAAAACTACTCATTTCGACCTTTAATTGACTTAAATCGACCTTTTTGACAACAGTGCACAATTCTCACCCGCGAACGAAATTTCAACCAATCAGAGCGGCGCGCGTCTGTGACGTCATATGAGGAATAGCTTTGAGGGCCGATGCAGAATTCATCTACATTTTAGGGGTTAAATTATCTTGTTTACAGGCTTGTATAAACCTGAAATCGTGACAATTGTTGTGGAAAATAAAAGCTATATGTTCTCACAATCTACTGTCATTTAATTTTGTCTCCTGCTTTGCCTAGTTTCTGAGTTACAACTTGTTTTCATAGACGATTCTGTCAAAATCGATTGGTGTCGTTAGGCCCTATTTGTATAATGACTGATCCAAATCGATCGCATTTCTGTGTTTTTTTACCTCGATATTTAATCATGTCATGTAAAAATCTGTTTGTATTCTCAAAACAGTGTCGGCCCATAAGTTTTCACATGCAATACAGCAATTAATACTCCCTTGTTGTAACCCGTGTTAGGTGGTATAAACCTACACATGTTATTTGTCATCATTCACTTGATGGTCAGTTAATGAATTTATAACAGGTATAATTAGTGGTAACACACTTAGATTACCGACAAAGGTTCCCATTTGGCATTTCTTGTGTCTGGAGTAAATATTCAACATTATAAACATCGATCAAAGGATTAACCGATAACACGCTGATTGATTAATTACTTTATCTTACACAGCGGAATTGTCAAAGGGTAGTGTTTATGTATGTAGATTTACTAATCTATACTGAATACACACTGTCGTTCGTGTGGTGTCTGCGTAAAACAACGTCCTTCTTTCAAAGGATTGACCGGCAATACATTGATTGATTGCCCATTATTGGCTAACTAAATTACTGTTTTTAAAGAAAGGCGGACATTATGCAATTAGTTGCCAGGTGTGCTATCTTGGGTGACCAATGAGACTATACACCAATACCTAAAAAGATTTATCACTTTTTTCGTATATTAAACTGTTAAAAGACACATCATTTGGAACAGTTTTGTGGATATTGATGGATACATTCCTCGAACAAGGTAATGGCCTGATATTGTTCCTATAACTTTAATCTGTTTTAATTTTAATATTTGCATTTTGATTTTATTCATTTGTCGTAGCATTCAACAGAATCATTGTTTTCGCCCGTGAAGTGTAATGAGTCAGACAACATGCACTAGGGTGTGTGTGCTAATTATGATTCACATTGGCAAACTATAAAATGTCTAGATATTACAGTTCTGTTATAAATTCACTATAAGTATCAGCAGATCGTCTGCTTTTATTTAGTTTCAAAATGCATACAAGTATGATAATAAACTAATTAGGATTATAAGACCAAATATAAAGACGCACATTGACTAGTATCTACATACTGGTGAGTGGACATTAACCATGGGAATGTAGCAAGAAATTTATCGCTAGCAGTATTGTGACCGACCCCCACCTCGCCTTCCGTGGAAGAAATCGTTATGTTATAAGTTGTGTCATGCAAAATCCGTTTGGTTATGATTCCAATACATATTTAACTCACGAGTAGAAAGTAGTCTTGATTATCTAACTTGATGAAAACAAACTATAATCTCATTAATTCTAACAGATTTGTTTATTTTTGAAAATGGCGGCGCTCTATCGGGAAACATCCAGTCTGAGGATAAATGGTATTTAGGTTTGTTTTCACCGAAGTTAAAATCAAAACTACTTTCTACTGGTAGTAAAATATGTATTTTATTGATGGCCAATAGATTTTTGCATGACATAGGGTATAACATAACAATTTCTCTCGTGGCAGCGAGGTGGATGTCAATATAATACTACTTACAATATTATTGTTACTTCCGACCACAACCTCACTTCGAGGAAGAAATCGTTATGTTACAAGTTGTGTCATAGAAAATCTTTATGGTCATCAATCATATGCATATTTTACAACAACTAGTAAGTAGTTTTGATTCTTTAACTTCAGTGAAGCCGATCTGAACACAAGTAAGATATCGTTTCAGGCTTCCACAACGCTTTCTTCGCACTCACAAACATAACCCATTTAGCACCGAACTGTGGGGTCCTGTGGAAATCTGTGCATGGGGACACCATCGCCCGACCCTAGAGAGCAATTGGCGACAAAGCAACAACGATTCGGCATGTCATCGTTGATGTCGAGAAATCATCAAAATGATGAGCGTGCTACACATTTTCTATACAACTAACTGAAAATCGTTCCTCATATGACGTCACTGCAGTGCTCTGGCGACAGAGTTACGTAACCTGTCTGTGGTTTCGTTGGCGGGCGAGAGGGAAGCAGGCGACTTTTTGGCTACTTTTAATCGCTCGGTATTAATTAACCACAAGTTTTTAAAGAATAAATTTGGTGTTCCGCATAAGACTAACCACAAATCTTTCATATGTAATGGTTAAAAGAGTAACAAAAAACAAAGTTTAGTGGTTCTTTAATGCCGAGCGCCAGGCAGGAACCAACAAGTACCATATTTTAACATCTTTTGGTATGACGCGGTTGGGGATCGAACCCGCGACCTTCCGCTATCCGGGCGGACGCTCTAACCACTACACCACGGAGGCGGTCTAGTTCCAAATGGAAATAAGATAGGCTATAATAATATTGTATGGGATTTTCACACACACAATATCTACCAAACTAAAGTACATTCAAAGAAATGTTTGTACATCGCCAGATTTGACAGATATGAAGTCAAAAGTAAAAAAAAAAAAAAAGTTACAGTTCACCAATTTGCCATGGTTGTCACAACTGTGGGTTTTCTTGAACTTGTATTGAGTCTGCCAGTCTCAAGGATGTTTGTTTGTTTGTTTGTTATTTAAAGCCAGTCAGTAATATTCCAGCTATACGATGGCAGTCTGCAAATACTTGAGTTTGAACCAGACAATACAGTGATCAACATCATGAGCATCAATCTACGCAATTGGGATACGATGACATGTGTCAAAAAGGTCAGAGAGCCTGACCACACGATCCCATTAGTCTCCTCTTACGACAAGCATGGGTTACTGAAGTTACCAATTCTAACCCGTATTTTCACGTCGGACTAACTAGCAAATTCCTCAAGGGAGTTTAAAAGATCATCCCACAGTGATGGATTGGATCAATGTATAAGATCTGGTTTTAATGAGAATGGATTCAAACATACTTGATGTGAACTCCACCAGTCGTTTGATGAGCCACGTCCACTTGGCGGGACCAGGGGGCAGGACTTCCACTGTCTGGGTGATGTCCTCGTTAGCCTGCAAGACACAAGTCACATGCAGTCTTTAACTAAGTTCGACACATAGGTTGGAATGTACTGCGTAAATGACTAAGGTTTTACATCGCTTTCAGCCAATGTCTGCAATCTCATGGCAGGAGACACCAAAAGTGGGCTTAAGATCTTATTTTGTCTCTATTACCTGAGGGTGTCTGGGTGTTACACCCTTCTCCCTAGGCAATCTGTCTATCCACTCTTGTTCCGGGGATGATGTAGCTAAGATGGATACTCAAAGGTAAGTCAAGTATGGTGTTGAAGTCCTTTTTATTCTTGGTAAGAATTCTCACACAAAGGTCCTCAGATATTGCCTAGTTTTCCTGGTCTACACACACATAGATTCACAAACTTCATTGAAGAATTTGTTGATTCCTTGTACAACTCCTAATACTACAAGTTCATCTGAGCCATTCTCTCAATATACAGAGAGAACCTCTCTAGTCAACAGTGGGGCCCAGAAACCATCTCATTTGTATTGACTACAGCAACAACAGATCTATAATATTATAACTTAAACTGTTTTCAAGCATAATGCATGTTATTTTTTCTCATCTCACTCTCTCACAAAGTACCCACCTCTCCTACTTCGCCCTGCACAACACGAATTGGGTCGATGAGGATGTCCCGAGCCAGTTTCTCTACTCTCCGTCTGAAGGTGGCGCTGAACAGCAATGCTGAAACGCAACCACAAAGTCAACACTTGGTCAAAAACAATAGAAAGAAAATGTGGAAATATATTTTATTGAACAATGATTTCTCACTCATAAATAACTCCCACATCTTTGTCATCTTAGAGAATTAGACACATCAAGATTAGGAGCTGTAGGGTCAGAAACACAAACATTAGGATCTCGAGAATAAAAGACTGCATGTTTAGGTAATCTAGATAGAGGAGGAGGAGAGGTGGAGGAGTGAGTGAGTGAGTGAGTGAGTGAGTGAGTGAGTGAGTGAGTGAGTGAGTGGAGGGAGAGTGAGTGAGTGAGTGAGTGAGTGAGTGAGTGAGTGAGTGAGTGAGTGAGTGAGTGAGTGAGTGAGTGAGTGGGGAGTGGTGAGTGAGTATGGCAATATCACGCATAGGGGACACCAGAAAATGGGCTTCACACATTGAGGTGAGTCTAGAATCAGAGCTAGAGGACTATCCATTGGAAAATTCAACCAAGTACTAACCTGTAGAGGTTTCAGATTCTTTGAATATATTCCTCCTTGGGGTACTTATAAGCATTTAAATGTCCATTTAAATTCCCTACGACAGTTGTAACAATATTTGAATAAAAATATTTACAAAACAAAAACTACGTTTTGTCTTGTGAGACCACCCTTACAGGGCCCTCCGGCCCCCTACAGCCAAGAGCAGGTAACTCTAGACCGTAACCTCGTACCTCACTTTCCATGCTGAACGACGTCAGACAGAATGTGGGGAGGTGGGCGGGCGTACTCCAAGGAGGAATATATTCAAAGAATCTGAAACCTCTACAGGTTAGTTCGATTCTTTTTTATATATTCCTCCTTGGGGTACTTATAAGCATAAGACAGACTCCTAAAGACGGAGCTAAGGAGCGGCATTCTGTCTGCAGAAAACACCCCCAACAAGTAGTGGAATTTCCCAAGCTAAATACAGCAGAAAAAGCACACTTACCCGGTCACGTGTCCACCATAGCCAATCAGGCGGGGGCATGAGCCAGGGTCAGGGTCGAACATATGTAAATTGCCCAGCGAAACCTCGCTAATGCAAACTAACGAGACACACCCTCCCTCCTTCCCGTAATCTACTCGGAAGCGAAGATAAGGGTCCCGCAATAAGCCACCAGAAACGAAATGCCTTAATATATATATATTTAGCAAAGTTTCCAAGGCCAGTTAAGTCTACAGCAGAATGCAAAAGACATGGGAATAAAAACCATCACCACATAAAACCCGTCACCAAGGGAATATGTAAACAAGATTTTTAAAACCCAACACCAGTGTTAAAAATTTGGCATAGAATGGTTCACATAATAAAATCCTCGAAAGCTCAATCGGCTAGAGAGGTGGAACCATGCCCACTGGAGAGAACTGACTGACCGAACCGAGCACGCTCACTGGAGAGTCTGTCAAGTTGGTAATGACGGATGAACGTACTCGGACGGCTCCAAATAGCCGCGGAGCAGATCTCCTCAATGGGCAGGGCTGCAGCGTAAGCTTTCGATGTAGCAACTGCCCTAACCGAATGAGCTTTCAACCCTACAGGCGGGATACGCCCTGTTTGAGTATAGCTCATATGTATGGCAGAGACAAGCCACCGAGAAATGGTTGGCTTGGTCGCCGGAAGACCAGCCTGAACCCCACCATAACAACAAAACAATTGGTTACCCTTACGGGTACCCCTTGTTCGTTTGATATAAGCCTTAAGTGTCTTACGGACATCTAAGACGTGAGCATGTCGTAGAGAGGTACCAGACAGGGAAGGCTGAGTGAAAGCTGGGAGCTCAATAGGCGCCGTCACATGGAAGGAACTATCCTTCTTAGGACGGTAAGTATCAGGCAGCCGTATGCTAACTCTGTCTTTGTGAAAAACAGTAAGCGCGGGATCGGCCGACATTGCGTGAATATCCGGCACACGCCGGACACCCCTCTTCCTCATGATCAGTTTGGATGAGGCAACGTAAACACACCTCGTGCGTGTCCCTGACGGGAATGGCAGCGAGGCACGAAGTACAGGATTTAAACTGCAACAAGTAAAAAACCTGTGCAGCAATCAACCCCATACACACATACATATATGAAAAAACACGCATGGGCGACACAACTAATGCGACAACGTAGCATACAGTTGACAATAATCATAATACGCACTGCAACATAACTAACAATTATGACTTTTAGCGTAAGATAGAAAACGCTAGCAGCGGAAACGCCCTACATGTAACAACATATAAATAAAAGTACTATAACCACCTGTAACATTGAAAAACCACACGGGAAACCAATGAACAGGGAGGCTAGCGAAGGGACCTGTCCGCCATCTTGACACGCACCTGGCGAGCCGTCCGCGACAGTTACCAAGTTACAACTAGAAATTATGAATGAAAAAGTTCAGAACAAGCCTCCAAATCGCCCATGCAGGGAAAAAAGAGAACCATACATACAGTTGCTGTTTCTGACACACTCATAATTTTGCGCAGGGAAAAGAAACCTTCTTGAATGGACCCACGTCTTGCCGGTAAACGACAGCATGGAAAGTGAGGTACGAGGTTACGGTCTAGAGTTACCTGCTCTTGGCTGTAGGGGGCCGGAGGGCCCTGTAAGGGTGGTCTCACAAGACAAAACGTAGTTTTTGTTTTGTAAATATTTTTATTCAAATATTGTTACAACTGTCGTAGGGAATTTAAATGGACATTTAAATGCTTATAAGTACCCCAAGGAGGAATATATAAAAAAGAATGTTACTTTACTACAATTAGGGATTTGTACAAACAAACACTTGCTCTGTGTTAATTTAAACAAACCTACAACCTGAAATACCTACAACAAGCACCTGCTCATGGCAGTCTAATCAACAAACAAGCCCCTGGTCTTCCTCTGGTAATTTTACCCATTCTACAACCAGATACATCTACAAACAAGCACCTGCTCTTCCTCTGTTGATATTACCCATTCTACATCCAGATACATCTACAAACAAGCACCTGCTCTTCCTCTGTTGATTTTACCCATTCTACATCCAGATACATCTACAAACAAGCAACCTGCTCTTCCTCTGTTGATATTACCCATTCTACATCCAGATACATCTACAAACAAGCACCTGCTCTTCCTCTGTTGATATTACCCATTCTACATTCAGATACATCTACAAACAAGCAACCTGCTCTTCCTCTGTTGATATTACCCATTCTACATCCAGATACATCTACAAACAAGCACCTGCTCTTCCTCTGTTGATATTACCCATTCTACATCCAGATACATCTACAAACAAGCACCTGCTCTTCCTCTGTTGATTTTACCCATTCTACATCCAGATACATCTACAAACAAGCACCTGCTCTTCCTCTGTTGATTTTACCCATTCTACAACCAGATACATCTACAAACAAGCACCTGCTCTTCCTCTGTTGATTTTACCCATTCTACCACCAGATACATCTACAAACAAGCACCTGCTCTTCCTCTGTTGATTTTACCCATTCTACATCCAGATACATCTACAAACAAGCACCTGCTCTTCCTCTGTTGATTTTACCCATTCTACCACCAGATACATCTACAAACCAGCACCTGCTCTTCCTCTGTTGATTTGCCAAATTCTACCACCAGATACATCTACAAACAAGCAACCTGCTCTTTCTCTGTTGATTTTCCAAATTCTACCACCAGATACATCTACAAACAAGCAACCTGCTCTTTCTCTGTTGATTTGCCAAATTTTACCACCAGATACATCTACAAACAAAACACCCGCTCTTCCTCTGTTGATTTTCCAAATTCTACCACCAGATACATCTACAAACAAAACACCCGCTCTTCCTCTGTTGATTTTCAAAATTCTACCACCAGATACATCTACAAACAAGCAACCTGCTCTTTCTCTGTTGATTTTCAAATTCTACCACCAGATACATCTACAAACAAGCAACCTGCTCTTTCTCTGTTGATTTTCCAAATTCTACCACCAGATACATCTACAAACAAGCAACCTGCTCTTCCCATGGCAATCTAAGCTACTCTTCAACCACAGATATCAACAAATAAGCACCTGCTCTTCCAGTCCTGCCTATTCTGTGTGTGTGTGTGTCGATGTCCCTGGCTACGTCGTAGTTGACCACTGTGCGGATGTGGGGGATGTCGAGACCACGTGCAGCAACATCTGTAGCCACCAGTATTGGCATCTCTTTCTTTTTGAAGGCAGAGATGACATTATTCCTCTCATTCTGGTCCATGTCTCCGTGAAGCAGACCAACTGAAATATAACACATTCAGGCCACTGATTACTACATTATAACACCCCTCCTTTCACACACCCAGCCTCTTATCTTTCTATGGGCTTCTACAAATGATCAACCTTGCAGATGTGTGCTGTTTGTGTTCTTGCTGCCTAATTAAAAGAGACAAAATCATTATCCATATTCAGAAGAATAAAAGCTTAAAAGAAGATTGACTGACTGAGTTTGGTTTTACGCCGCTTTTAGCAAATTCCAGCAACATCACGGTGGGGGACACCAGAAATGGGCTTCACACATTGTACCCATGTGGGGATTCGAACCCGGTCTTCAGCGCATGCGAGGACGCTTTAACCACTAGGCTACCCCACCGCCCCTCTAAAAAGAAGAGAAAGTTGTATGACTGGAAAATATCATGAGCATGTGTTTAGGAAGTACTATCAAATAGTGATGATAAATGTGTGCATATCCTGGTGGAACCATCATAAACACATGCAATGCAAGTCAATTATTCATCTGAAAAAAACAATAGGGAACTGCATCAGATGTTTTTGTCACATCATACAAACAGTACTACAAAAGATTCCTTCATCATGTGCATCACATCCATCGTCACAAATTGCTTAACGTTACTTGTGTTAAGAGTTAGTGGTTAAAGGATCTAAAAATGGAGAACAAGAGAAATTCATGTAGAGCATATATGCTTTACTTAAGAAATGAAATATATGAAATTTCTCTATGAAAATCTTTAAAAAATCTGTTAAAATGATAGGTGTCCATTCAGGAGTGAAAACTTGCCTGATAAGTTTGATGGAGAAATAGGCAAAAGCTTATGAACGGATTGTTTCTAGTCAAGTGTGGGAACGATTTCAGTTCTACATCACATTTGTTGATAACCTGAGACCTAAAGTAACTTTTGTTCAAACTCACCAGTAAAGTCTCTGGCCTTCAGATTGGTAGCGAGTTCTTCACTGTTCAGCTTCCTTGTCACAAAGATCAACACAGAGCCCGCTGAATAAATATATCAAGTTTGTTATCACAAACATAATTTCCATTAGATGTTTAAGTAATATATACACAACACACAATTGATACACAATGGAGTGTCGTCACCTTGACAGCTATGGAAACTTGCTGCTGTAATTGACCTGCCCTGACATATTTGGGATCAAGTTAAGATTCTCTGCAGTGTCACTGATGACTGTCAGTGACGTATCTTGGATTGTCACAGTTAGAGTCAACAAAGGTTTCACTGCATATATGTTACACGGATGACCTTTGGATCTGCTTCAGGCAAATGTCATTAAAATCAAATGTTTTTGTGTCTGCATGAAGATTTGAAAACTCTCCAGTTAACAACATTATTGTTACAAGTGAACAAAGCTATTAGTGAGTATCGTTTGGAGAACCATTTACAGGCAGTTCCAAATGGAGGTGAGGTGAGGTGAAATTGGGTTTTACGTCGTGCTTGAGAATATTTCGCTCATATGACGACGTGCATGCGTATGTATGTGTATGTGCGGCTGCTTGTACTAGCCCAGACTGAAGCTGGTTTTATAGTGCTAGCCCACTGAGATACCATGCCGCAGTGAAGCATGAATACCCCACTCAGACACATTATACTGACTCCAAACCGACCAGTCCTTGTTGTACCCATTAATGCCGAGCGCCAGGCAGGAACCAACAAGTACCATATTTTAACGTCTTTTGGTATGACGCGGTCGGGGATCGAACCCGCGACCTTCCGCTCTCCGGGCGGACACTCTAACCACTACACCACGGAGGCGGTCTAGTTCCAAATGGACATAAGATAGGCTATAATAATATTGTATGAGATTTTCACACACACAATATCTACCAAACTAAAGTACATTCAAAGAAATGTTTGTACACTGCCAGATTTGACAGATATGAAGCCAAAAGTAAAAAAAAAAGTTACAGTTTACCAATTTGCCATGGTTGTCACAATTGTGGGTTTTCTTGAACTTGTATTGAGTCCGCCAGGCTCAAGGATGTTTGTTTGTTTGTTTGTTATTTAAAGCCAGTCAGTAATATTCCAGCTATACGATGGCAGTCTGCAAATACTTGAGCTTGAACCAGACAATACAGTGATGAACATAATGAGCATCAATCTACGCAATTGGGATACGATGACATGTGTCAAAAAGGTCAGAGAGCCTGACCACACGATCCTGTTAGTCGTCTCTTACGACAAGCATGGGTTACTAAAGACCAATTCTAACCCGTATTTTCACGTCGAACTAACTAGCACATTCCTAAAGGGAGTTTAAAAGATCATCCCACAGTGATGGATTGGATCAATGTATAAGATCTGGTTTTAATGAGAATGGATTCAAACATACTTGATGTGAACTCAACCAGTCGTTTGATGAGCCACGTCCACTTGGCGGGACCAGGGGGCAGGACTTCCACCGTCTGGGTGATGTCCTCGTTAGCCTGCAAGACACAAGTCACATGCAGTCTACAACTAAGTTTGACACATAGGTTGGAGGTGAGGTGAGGTGAAATTGGGTTTAACGTCGTACTTGAGACTATTTCGATCATATGACGACGTGCATGCGTGTGTATGTGTATGTGCGGCTGCTTGTACTAGCCCAGACTCAAGCTGGTTTTATAGTGCTAGCTCACTGAGATACCATGCCGCAGTGAAGCATGAATACCCCACTCAGACACATTATACTGACTCCGGGCCGACCAGTCCTTGTTGTACCCAGTATTGCCGAGCGCCAGGCAGGGACCACCACATACCATATTTTAACGTGTTTTGGTATGACGCGGTCGGAGATCGAACCCACGACCTTCCGCTCTCCAGGCGGACGCTCTACACGTAGGTTGGAATGTACTGCATAAATGACTAAGGTTTTACATCGCTTTCAGCCAATGTCTGCAATGTCATGGCAGGAGACACCAAAAGTGGGTGTTATACCCTTCTCCCTAGGCAATCTGTCTATCCACTCTGTTCTGGGGATGATGTAGCTAAGATGGATACTCAAAGGTAAGTCAAGTATGGTGTTGAAGTCCTTTTTATTCTTGGTAAGAATTCTCACACAAAGGACCTCAAATACTGCCTCGTTTTCCTGGTCTACACACACATAGATTCAAAAACTTCATGGAAGAACTTGTTAATTCCTTGTACAACTCTTAATACTACAAGTTCATCTAAGCCATTCTCTCAATATACAGAGAGAACCTCTCTAGTCAACAGTGGGGCCCAGAAACCATCTCATTTGTATTGACTACAGCCAACAACAGATCTATAATATTATAACTTAAACTGTTTTCAAGCATAATGCATGTTATTGTCTCCTCTCACTTTCTCACAAAGTACCCACCTCTCCTACTTAGCCCTGCACAACACGAATTGGGTCGATGAGGATGTCCCGAGCCAGTTTCTCTACTCTCCGTCTGAAGGTGGCGCTGAACAGCAATGCTGAAACGCAACCACAAAGTCAACACTTGGTCAAAAACAATAGAAAGAAAATGTTGAAATTTATTTTATTGAACAACGATTTCTCATTCATAAATAACTCCCATACCTTTGTCATCCTAGACAATAAGACACATCAAGATTAGGAGCTGTAGGGTCAGGAACACAAACATTAGGATCTCGAGAATAAAAGACTGCATGTTTAGGTAATCTGGAGTGAGTGAGTGAGTGAGTGAGTGAGTGAGTGAGTGAGTGAGTGAGTGAGTGAGTGAGTGAGTGAGTGAGTGAGTGAGTGAGTGAGTGAGTGAGTGAGTGAGTGAGGTGAGTGAGTGAGGAGTGAGTGAGTGAGTGAGTGAGTGAGTGAGTGAGTGAGTGAGTGAGTGAGTGAGTGAGTGAGTGAGTGAGTGAGTGAGTGAGTGAGTGAGTGAGTGAGTGAGTGAGTGAGTGAGTGAGTGAGTGAGTGAGTGAGTGAGTGAGTGAGTGAGTGAGTGAGTGAGTGAGTGAGTGAGTGAGTGAGTGAGTGAGTGAGTGAGTGAGTGAGTGGTTTTACGTCGCTTTTTAGCAATATTCCAGCAATATCACGGCGGGGGACACCAGAAAATGGGCTTCACACATTGAAGTAATCTAGAATCAGAGCTAGAGACATAAAGACTAGGTGAGTGAGTGAGTGAGTTTAGTTTATGTCATTTTTAGCAATATCCCAGTAATATCACAGCGGGGAACACCAGAAATGGACTTCACACATTATAACCATGTGGGGAAATGAACCTGGGTCGTCAGCATGACAAGCCCACGCTTTAACCACTAGGCTACCTTCCCGCCCTGCATGGGTAAGCTGGTGATAAACCATGACATATCATGACATATCAGGGTTTGCAGGGATGGGGTGGGGTGTTTTTCTGTTCAACGCTGCACTCAGCTATCTTCTAGCTATATGGCGGCTGTAAATAATCGAGTCTGGACCAGACAATCCAGTGATCAACTGCATGAGCATCAATCTACGCAACTGAATGTTATATGCAGACGTGTGTCAACCAAGTAGGTTGTCCTGACCACCCGATCACGTTAGCTGCCTCTTAAGACAAGCATGGGTTGCTAAAGACCAATTCTAATCCGGATCTTCATGGGTTGGTAAATATGGGATTTAATCCTATGATCACATGTTTCTAGTACATCCAAGGTAACCCACCAGAGAAAATTGTTGTTTTTCAGATGACTTGGCCGCATTTGTCATCCTGACAATAACTGAGTATCAGAAACTCACAGAAAACATTTACAACAGACCAACAGGCAATCTTAAAACTGAGTCAAAATGTTCCTTTTTTCAAAATCTGAATAGTGCTTCAAAGAAAACACTCAGGTAATATGACTCAACTCCAAGACATGTAGCAAGTACTCACTCTGTCGGTCTGGGCGAACATGGTCGGCTATAGATCTCACTTGTGGCTCTGAAATGAATTAGAAACAAGACTATTAAATAGCTCTGACTTCTTCTTTACTCAACAAGACCACAAAACACCCATGAAATTCAGAATTTGGAGTGCGCACGTGTGACAACACCAACTTTGGTACAATGTTATCAAACTACAGAACACTAGAGCTGGTGTGCATTTGGATATAAGCTAAAAAACAAACAACTTATTGATCATTTGATATTGTAAATAAAGCCAATGTCAAACATGCAGCCCACCCAGTTAACATCAAACCTTGAAAATGTCATACACATCGTCATACTCCATGTCATCACTCATCGAAAACCCATATTAAGCATGCAGTCTGTCAAACAACAGTTAACACTGTGCCCTGAAAATGTCATACACATCGTCATACTCCATGTCATCACTCACCAAAGCCCATGTCAAACATGCGGTCTGCCTCGTCATACACCAGGTATGTTACTCGTCGCAGGTTGGTAGCCTTTTTCTTCACAAGGTCGATCAACCTGCCCTATAACATGAGGAGAGTAACAGTCAAAATTGATCATGGTGTTTTGTTTCCACTGCTATGATGCTGACCAAAGGAACTTATTCTGTAGTGCATTATATAGTATGACCAGAAATTATTGAGAATTTTAGGAATATGTTTAATTGGATTTCTAGTATAAACAACCTTGACCAGCAATCAAGTGCTTGGTTTCATTCAAGAGAGACAACTCCGTTAATCCTTTTTCATTAGTTTGTTTATTGCTAGCAGACGACATTTTCAATGATCCTCAGTATGGATGATTTAGAGAAGAGGAAGTTGATTTTAGAGTATTATAACAAGGACATCAGATCAGCTAAAGTGATTTCAAGTAGAACAGACATCCCTTTGTCCACTGTTTATCGTGTTTTGAAAAATATTGCAAATGGATATGTCATTGAGCACCAGGGAGGCGCAGGTAGGCCTACAAAATTGACTGTCCGTGACAAGAGGCGGCTTGGTATTCTTGTTTCTAAAAACAAACGAAGGAGTTTAGAAAATTTAAGGCTGGATATGATTGATAGAGGAACTGTGGCTGTCTGTAAGGAGACAATTAGAACTGAGCTGCATGCAATGCACAGATATTCTCGAGGGACATTTACTTCCATCTGCTCACGTGTTCTATGAAAATTTTTGGATTTTCCAGCAGGACAACGACCCAAAACATCGTTCAAAGCATTCACAGGCCTAGTTTCGGACCCAAAATATGACATAATTAGATTGGCCAAGCTATAGCCCTGACCTAAATCCAATAGAAAGTGTTTGGGGACTTATGAAGGAAAGTGTCAATAAGAAAAATCTGACAAATATTGCTGAAATGAAAGAAGAGGTGGTCCGATATTGGGACAGCATGGACCACGACTTTCTAACTTCTTTGATCAGTAGTATGCCCCGCCGCATTGAAGCATGCATTGCTGCCCTAGCTTAAACCTCAAATTCCCACAAATGCCATCACATTAGTCATAACTCCCCCTTATCATGGTGCATCCCACAATTACACCAGAGCTCCTTCAATCAGTAACAAATATTCTAGAATCTGAGATGGTAATGAGGCACTAACGGGCGTGGCCACCATGATCTCGCAGCCCTCCTGACAAGCCTTGGTCTGCTCCCACATGCTGCCTCCACCGTAGGCACACACCACGCGGATGTTGTACACTTTCCCAAACTTCTTAGCCTCTTGATATATCTGGGGGAAGAAAACACCAGTACTGAGGAACTCCAGCTCTAAGACTTTCATACACAGACTTGAGACAATCACAGTGCTAGGATAATTTAAACTCCAGGGTCCACTTGCACAAAACGATCTTAGCCCTAAGGTGATCGTAACTCCCATATTTAACATATAGGCCTACGACTATCACAGCGATAAGATCGCTTTGTGCAATTGGATCCTGCGCTTTAACCTGGACATACGAAAATCATAAAGCTGTGACTATCATAACCTTGATACTTTAACACAAACTTAAGATAGTCACCGTGTTACAATCACTTTCTGATACTGTAAATGAGCCATGTCTTACACTTACGCTATAACATGGCTGAAACTCTCATACTTTAACATAGACTTGCAAACATTGTAGCACTAAGATCACACTGTGGAACCAGCCCCTTCGTATGTACAGTTCAAATTCTGACTAACAACTAGGTGAGGTGAGGTGAAATTGGGTTTAACGTCGTGCTTGAGAATATTTCGCTCATATGACGACGTGCATGCGTGTGTATGTGTATGTGTGGCTGCTTGTACTAGCCCAGACTGAAGCTGGTTTTTCTGCTCTCGACTAATAATTAACTTTGTGTGTTACGTCCAATTGTTATGACATTGATCCATCTATCACTTGATGATTACTGTAATTACTTGATAAAAGCGTTTCACACAAGGCACTGACTGCAATGTCAACACCTAATGTGAACATTTGCCACTCACTCAATTAGAATTTAATAAAAACAAATTATCATATCAGGAACAGCTTATGGAAGTGTTAAACCAATCTGAAAGGCTAGTGGTTAAAGCATGTTTGTAAAATCAGAATTGATTATTGTTTTTTAGCAGGATCTGTAGTCATCTTTTCTCAGTTGTCAATTTAGATTAATAACATACAACAGGTATGACAACAGGTATGACAACAGGTATGATAATTAGCATAATCAGGAATTCAGCATGATCATATCACCTGTTGTGACAATTCTCTTGTTGGCGCCAGGATCAATCCGATTGGTCCATCGCCAGGCTCTAACTCTTTCTGCAGAAAAAAACAACATGTCTGAATACAGGGGAAGATATTTGCCACAGGGCACTCAAAAAGATACTTAGGAGAGCCATTGGGAACGTAAGTATGACAAAACAAGAACATTATCTTAGTTAAGCAGAGATGCCAACCCTATTTTGGGCCTAAGTGTAATACTAGAGGTCAGAAAGTGTAATTTGGACCTAAAAAGTGTAATATCTTCCTGATCGCTTCAACATGGTATAATGGTTTTCACTGAAAAGGAAGATTCTAGACAGAAACACATGTGACCAATCACAATGAAGCTCCATACATCGAAAATTGTTGGTCATGTGACTCAAAATACTTTAATTCCTTGCAAGTTAATTGGAATGAGGGCGATGCTAAGAGTAACTTCTGTCAGTGCAAGGCCATTTCTGCACCCCTGCACCTGTGCATTACCAAACACTTCCCTGTGAAAATCTATCCACTTTATTGATTTTTTCAGAAAATAGATAAGCCGTAATTTTCGCAGATTAAGTGGAATGGCGTATTTAATGGTCAAAATGTAATACCACTAAAGCGTAAGGTTGGCATCTCTGGTTAAGGATATTCACTATAGCTAGATACAAAGGTTTGACACATCTTCTTGCAGGGAGGCCTCATTTATGTGCAAAATTTGATTTCAATGACACTGTTTATACTTTACATATCGGTCATATTTTGAATAGAAACATGAAGATTATTCTTAAAGCACTTGATCCAATATTAATCATGATTTACCTGTCTCCAGAGCAATATTAATCATGATTATCGACAAGAATTACTGTTGGTGTACCCCATCACTGTGTGCCTTTGTGTGTGTCAGCCACTCACCTGGTCCATGATGTGGATGAGCAGAGGCCACACGAACGCTGCAGTTTTTCCACTTCCTGTCTTGGCAATACCGATGATGTCCCTTCCACTCATCGCTATGGGAACACCCTGGTGGCAATACATCGAATGATACATTGAACTATCCAAGCACTGCAACTCACACTAGTGTCCCTGTTAGCTGAATTATTATAGGATATTTATAGAGTGCACATATCCGTGCAAATAGTACATGCTCAAGGCGCTGCTTTTTTTCTCTCGATCATTGGATGTCAATCTCAACGGCACATCGTATTACCAATCTCAACTCCCTGGGAGCATACAAATCTTGCAGCCACTAGGTGCACCAAGTTATTGCAGCTTCCCATCCATATGAGGTACCCATTTACAGATGGGTGGACATGGCTGATGGCAACACTTGTACACCCTTTGTTGCTAATTAAAACCACGTTCTTCACAAAGACTTCCTAATACTTTGGTAACTTCAAAAATAGAAGAGTGGAAGGTGGGTCTTTTTACTCATAAACATGTCATGCAAAACACCTTAGCAGCAAGTATTTTTTGTTACCTTAACTTGGCATTCAGGAGACTAACAGGACTGGCTGGCTTGGACAGTACAACCACAGACAGACTGAGTTGGGAACACTCTGTGGGCGTACATTCTTACCTGGGACTTGGACAGTACAACCACAGACAGACTGGGTTGGGAACACTCTGGGCTGGTACATTCTTACCTGGCCTGGCTGGCTTGGACAGTACAACCACAGACAGACTGAGTTGGGAACACTCTGTGGGCGTACATTCTTACCTGGGCCTGGATGGCTTGGACAGTACAACCACAGACAGACTGGGTTGGGAACACTCTGTGGGCGTACATTCTTACCTGGGCCTGGATGGCTTGGACAGTACAACCACAGACAGACTGGGTTGGGAACACTCTGTGGGCGTACATTCTTACCTGGGCCTCGATGGCTTGGACAGTACAACCACAGACAGACTGGGTTGGGAACACTCTGTGGGCATACATTCTTACCTGGGCCTGGATGGCTTGGACAGTACAACCACAGACAGACTGAGTTGGGAACACTCTGTGGGCGTACATTCTTACCTGGGCCTGGATGGGCATTGGTTGTGTATACTCCGCCTTCCGTACTGTGTGCAACAACTGCTCATCAAAGCCGAGGTGAGCGAAACTGGTGACAGGTCGTGGGGGATCAACACCAGATACCTGCATACAGTGTAACAGGTGAGGTAATTACAAAAGGAAAATGAATCTGAATTTAGATATCTGGGCCTCCTTTCACAAAGCACTAAGCAGGGCTCGATTTAAAGGATGTTAACCTACTTGCACCAGGTGCAACCTAAGATAAAAAACTAGTTGCACCAGACAAATTCCAGTTGCACTGCTTTTATTGCAATATGTAATGAAAGAAATATGCTATTGAATTATTTAGATGGTTTATTCAGAAGTTTACCCACTCAAAAGACTAATACCTAGGTTGCACTTTGTAATATTGGGTTGCACCGGTGCAAGTAACAAAGCACTAAATCGAGCCCTGCTAAGGTGATCGTAAGTCACTTAGGTAACCTTAGTGCAATGTTAAGGAATGGGAGTTAAGGTTAACCTTAGTAAAGGTTGCTTTGTGAAAGGAGCCCCTGGATCATAAAGTGACTGACTGACTGACTGAGTTTGGTTTTACGCCGCTTTTAGCAATATTCCAGCTCCATCACGGCGGGGGACACCAGAAATGAGCTTCACACATTGTACCCATGTGGGGATTCGAACCCGGGTCTTCGGCGTGACGAGCCAACGCTTTAACCATTAGGCTACCCCACCGCCCCGATCATAAAGTGAAATAACAAATATGACTTTTACTTTCTCGTTGCATCAATGTTAACACGGTCATGAATCTTGACTATCTTGTGAAATAATGCATTTAACACATATCTTGACCCAACACTTGCATGAGATTAACCGATGTTCCCATAACAACAGTCCATATATTATTGTAAATGCAAGATTTCTTACATTTATTTCAGTGTACAAATTCTTTCAAATGAAATTGTTTACTAAGTTGTGACAATTGGTTTTAAGTATTTTATCCATGGTGGTCCAATAATTAAAACACTTCAATAATATCTAAAGTTCATTTCCATTTAAATCCTTATCAATCAAAAGTGTAAGCAATGTTTACATGTGGCCCAGTAAATTTCCATTACCCTGTGGCCTTAACCTTCATGTGTGATGTCAAAGGTCACAGGTCACATCATGACCTCTCCAAAGCTCATGCATTTTGGAGCACATGCTTGCCAGTGTGTATTGGACCTCCATGCTGCCTGGTTGTCACCCAGCTGACTGTAAGCTGAACTATGTAAAGACACATATGTGAGTACTTTACCCTTTCATTGCTAGGTTGTACTATTTCTAAATTACAATGAAATTGTATATATGCCAAAATGTTAATTGGTTGTGTAAAATTTGTTAATATATTTCACACAATTATTTGTAAATTTGTAGTTGTTACTTTTGCAATTTCAATGTATTCACATATCATTCGAAAGTAATATTGAATGTTATGTACTATGAAACTTGTACATTTTCTGAATTTTATCGAAAGCTATTGTTTGTTGTAGTTTTCTGAACCTCATCAACAATTCTACTCCTCAACTCAACGCAACTAATATTCATCAAGTCCTCAGCCGCAGCCATGTATTATGAACTGTAATTCCTTAAATATCAAAACAATAAACCCTGTTGATGCGAGTATCAGTTTTTGTGTTCTGCATTAACAATTATATTGCCTACAAAGAAGACAATGTGACTCAAAAACCCATCAGTAGATCCTGGCAACTACTAAGGGTCATAATGCTGCAACACAACTTGTTTCATCAAAGAGGGTCTGAAATTTAAAAACCCTTCTGTAGATCCTGTCAGGACACAAGTCATCTAACAATTTGATGGAGTTGAAACCACTGTGCCACCAGCTAAATCCGAACAAACAAATGATTAAATGAACCCCACGTAATCTGACCTTGATTCCAAGTTTGAAGCGAAGGTCGTCTAGTTCCTGCTTTGTCAGACTCTTGATATCATCATGTGGCACGTAGAAATTCTTGATGAAACTGTTGTACTCTATCTCCGAGTGGTCTATTGGTGGCAGGGGGTCGATCATCTGTGTTTGAGATAATGTTATTGATAATGTTGTTACAATCCTAGACAGTTAACAACATCAACAAATCGCAGAGAGCAGCACTTTGTTGGGAGGTTGAACAGCACATGATTCCATATTTGTACATTCCATAATTGTATATTCTGTTTTATTATGCAAGCATATTTTTCCGGCTACCTGATTGGTCTAGAGGCGGTCACGTGACCATTGACAGAAAAGCATATTGACTCCAACCCAGGTCCGACCAAAAGTCATATTGACTTGAGTTACCATGACGTCAAGCTATGACGTCATTCTATTGTTTACATGTCACAGTATTGTTGACATAACGTTATTGGTTTTGTAGTGAAAATAAAATTACTTTTCTTGACTAAATGGACATGTTTTGGAATTTAGAAGCTCTTTTTTCGGTAATTACATAATAAAACAATTATAGACTGGCGAATTCAGTCAATACCTGTTTTTATGGACCCACGAAAAGCAATTTTGACCGAGGACGAAACCGAAGTCCGAGGTCAATATTGCTTTTCGCAGGTCCATAAAAACAGTTATTGACCAAATTCGCCAGTCTATAATTGTATAGTAGCATTCATGTGACCTCTGGCCCTTGTGATAAATAAGACTGTCTACCCATCTTGTGTCAAATAACATGAGGATGAGTGCCAGTGAGTTTTACGCCGCTTTTAGCAATATTCCAGCAATATATCGAGGCACACCAGAAATGGGCATCACACATTGTACCATGTTGGAAATCAAACCCTGGTATTCAGCGTGATGAGCGTATACTTTAAACACTAGGACAATCACAACCCCAAACATGAGGATGATATCTGTTTTTCTCAAAAATCAATTTGAGAACCAAATCTTTGGTTTCATCCATTGCAGATGTTTATCCAGATCTGCTCACAAGCCAATATTCACCTCTGAAGCTATAGCAAATTTCACTAGAATTTCCAAATTGGAATAAAAACATCCAGATTATATGAATAAAATAGTGACTTTTCACAATTTGCCCCCTGAGGGTGTTTTGTTTGTAAGCTTTGTAAAATCCCTGTACACATAAGTTTGTTTTGTTTTTGTTTTTTTGTAATTTAAATATTATTTCTGAATCCCTTTACAGTCAAAACCAAGCAGCCAGGGACAGCTCAGTCTGAAGATGTACAGTAATGTAATGGGATACAGGTGGAAATTGTTACGAAACAAGACAATCCATTCACTCACCATTCACACAAGTACAAGATTATTTTTAATTATTAAACATATTAATACCATAATTAATTCAATCGTCTTTGAATAAGCCATGATATAAGAGCCATTTCAAATAAAACTCGTCGTTACAGCTTTTGTTAAAGAAAATACATTTTTCAATACAATATCTCAGTCTCAACACACTTCTGAACTGAGCAATATTTGGTAAAACAGAATTGAGCTTGCATTTGTACAAGTAATATTTTCCCAATAATATGAACAAGTCAAAAAACAGAGTCAGTAAAAACATTTTTCTTACAACCAAAAATTATCAGTTCCATAGTGAGATTGAGATCATGGATGTGGTCACAACCTTCTGTTAAATAAGGTAAAAATTTTGACCAAAAGGTTTGCACAAATTCACATTCCAATAACAAGTGACAAATAGACTCTGTTTCTTCATTACAGAATGAACATAAGTTAGAATCTCTTATTTTAACTCTTTTAAGAAATGTGTTGGCTAGCATCCTTACACATACTGGTGGTACCTAAAATATGGCTGACTACTTAGATTGTTTCACATCAGAACAAAATGTTGTTTCTACAATCATGGTTAATTTTAGTTTTCCTCCACTGTCACTTACCTTATTTCGCTCTGGGAGGATGACGTTACCATCTTCATCATACTCAATGCCATCGTCTTCATCAACTACGACACCTGCCATGGGGTTTTCCTCCATGTAGCGGAAGTAAGATTCCATCTCATCCTCCTGGTCAATGTCGTCCCGCACACCCCTAACAAACAGGACCACACACATTCAACATACACCATGTCTAGGATCTACCTAGGACTGAAAGGAGCTGCTCACTGGGTTTCTCATTTATAGATATTTGTCTGGTTCCGCACTGGGCCTAAGAAGGACCTATACAGGATGGCTCCACACTGGGTAAAGAAGACCTATACAGTTTGGCTCCACACTTGGTATAAGGAGGACATATACAGTGTGTCTCCACACTTGGTATCAGGAGGACATATACAGTTTGGCTCCACACTGGGTATAAGGAGGACATATACAGTGTGTCTCCACACTTGGTATCAGGAGGACATATACAGTTTGGCTCCACACTGGGTATAAGGAGGACATATACAGTGTGGCTCCACACTGGGTTTAAGGAGGACATATACAGTGTGGCTCCACACTGGGTATAAGGAGGACATATACAGTGTGGCTCCACACTGATAATAAGGAGGACATATACAATGTGGCTCCACACTTGGTATCAGGAGGACATATACAGTTTGGCTCCACACTGGGTATAAGGAGGACATATACAGTGTGGCTCTACACTGGGTTTAAGGAGGACATATACAGTGTGGCTCCACACTGATAATAAGGAGGACATATACAATGTGGCTCCACACTTGGTATCAGGAGGACATATACAGTTTGACTCCACACTGGGTATAAGGAGGACATATACAGTGTGGCTCCACACTGGGTATAAGGAGGACATATACAGTGTGGCTCCACACTGATAATAAGGAGGACATATACAATGTGGCTCCACACTTGGTATCAGGAGGACATATACAGTTTGGCTCCACACTGGGTATAAGGAGGACATATACAGTGTGGCTCTACACTGGGTTTAAGGAGGACATATACAGTGTGGCTCCACACTGATAATAAGGAGGACATATACAATGTGGCTCCACACTTGGTATCAGGAGGACATATACAGTTTGGCTCCACGCTGGGTATAAGGCATTCTCTTCCCACAGAGAGTTACTTGTCATATCTTCCTACGAACCTCTGTTCTAATACGGCCCTTTCATGGTGCGAGTGTTCAGGATTCGTGATTGGTTGCAATCAGATTTAGTTGTGCAATCAGCGACGTTGTTTCAAAAGTGATCATTCGCAAGGCCTCGGTTATTTCCGTATGCTTCGGGAAAACTAGAACCTCTTTCCCTGCGCGATGCGCAAACGTTTCTTATAGACAGAACTCAGTCATGTAAATGGCGGATCAATGGCATCTTCATCTCCCTCGTTGACAACAGACAAGCTAGCCATTAAATGTCTTGTGTGTCACATCAACACAAGTTCCTGGCAGAGGAGGGATAATTTTGACCCAACATTTGCTTGTATTAGTCAAGTTGATGTAACACGCGTTCTGATTGGACAGAAAGAAGGGAGATAATTCGTGTTGCGATTTTTTAACGCTAGGGGATTTTACGAGAACTGGGAAATACGACCGTATTAGAACAGAGGTTCGTAGGAAGAAATGACAAGTAACCTCTGTGGGAAGAGAATGGGTATAAGGAGGACATATACAGTGTGGCTCCACACTGGGTATAAGGAGGACATATACAATCGGGCTCCACACTGGGTATAAGGAGGGCCTAGACAGGATGGCTCCACACTGGGTATAAGGAGGGCCTAGACAGGATGGCTCCACACTGGGTATAAGGAGGACCTAGACAGGATGGCACCACACTGGGTATAAGGAGGACCTAGACAGGATGGTTCCACACTTGGTATAAGGAGGACATATACAGTGTGGCTCTACACTGGGTATAAGGAGGACATATACCACACTGGGTATAAGGAGGACCACACTGTGTATAAGGAGTATAAGGAGGACATATATAGTGTGGCTCCACACTGGGTATAAGGAGGACCTATACAGGATGGCTCCACACTGGAGTACCTATACAGGATGGCTCCACACTGGGTATAAGGAGGACCTAGACAGGATGGCTCCACACTGGGTATAAGGAGGACCTAGACAGGTTGGCTCCACACTGGGTATAAGGAGGACAGGATGGCTCCACACTGGGTATAAGGAGGGTCTATACAGGATGGCTCCACACTGGGTATAAGGAGGACCTAGACAGGATGGCTCCACACTGGGTATAAGGAGGGTCTATACAGGATGGCTCCACACTGGGTATAAGGAGGACCTAGACAGGATGGACCTAAGGAGGGTATACAGGATGGCTCCACACTGGGTATAAGGAGAGGAGGATGGCTCCACACTGGGTATAAGGAGGACCAGGATGGCTCCACACTGGGTATAAGGAGGACCTAGACAGGATGGCTCCACACTGGGTATAAGGAGGACCTAGACAGGATGGCTCCACACTGGGTATAAGGAGGACCTAGACAGGATGGCTCCACACTGGGTATAAGGAGGACCTAGACAGGATGGCTCCACACTGCATATGGAGGACCTATAAGGATGGCTCCACCTATACAGGATGGCTCCACACAGGATGGCTCCACACTGGAGGACCTAGACAGGATGGCTCCAAACTTGGTATAATGAGAGGGACCTCCACACAGGTATGGACTCCACACTGGGTATAAGGAGGACCTAGACAGGATGGCTCCACACTGGGTATAATGAGGACCTAGACAGGATGGCTCCACACTGGGTATAAGGAGGACCTAGACAGGATGGCTCCACACTGGGTATAAGGAGGACCTAGACAGGATGGCTCCACACTGGGTATAAGGAGGACCTAGACAGGATGGCTCCACACTGGGTATAAGGAGGACATATAC
Organism: Haliotis rubra; assembly: GCF_003918875.1. NCBI lineage: Eukaryota > Metazoa > Mollusca > Gastropoda > Lepetellida > Haliotidae > Haliotis > Haliotis rubra. Next base: position 1,859,215 of record NW_025767690.1, read on the forward strand.
AGGACCTATACAGCTCCACACTGGGTATAAGGAGGACATATACAGCTCCACACTGGTATAAGCTCCACAGCATGGCTCCATTATGAGGACCTATACAGCATGGCTCCACACTGGGTCAGGACATATATAGTGTGGCTCCACACTGGGTATAAGGAGGACATATACAGTGTGGCTCCACACTGGGTATAAGGAGGACATATACAGTGTGGCTCCATACTGGGTAAAGAGGACATATACAGTGTGGCTCCCAGCTGGGTATAAGAAGGACCTATACAGCATGGCTCCACACTGGGTATAAGGAGGACATATACAGTGTGGCTCCATACTGGGTATAAGGAGGACCTAGACAGGATGGCTCCAAACTTGGTAAAATGAGGACCTAGACAGGATGGCTCCACACTGGGTATAAGGAGGACCTAAACAGGATGGCTCCAAACTGGGTATAAGGAGGACATATACAGGATGGCTCCAAACTTGGTATAATGAGGACCTAGACAGGATGGCTCCACACTGGGTATAAGGAGGACCTAGACAGGATGACTCCACACTGGGTATAAGGAGGACCTAAACAGGATGGCTCCACGCTGGGTATAAGGAGGACATATACAGGATGGCTCCAAACTTGGTATAATGAGGACCTAGACAGGATGGCTCCACACTGGGTATAAGGAGGACCTAGACAGGATGACTCCACACTGGGTATAAGGAGGACCTAAACAGGATGGCTCCACGCTGGGTATAAGGAGGACCTAGACAGGATGGCTCCACACTGGGTATAAGGAGGACCTAGACAGGATGGCTCCACACTGGGTATAAGGAGGGTCTATACAGCATGGCTCCACACTGGGTATAAGGAGGACATATACAGTGTGGCTCCACACTGGGTATAAGGAGGACATATACAGCATAGCTCCACACTGGGTATTATGAGGACCTATACAGCATGGCTCCACACTGGGTCAGGACATATATAGTGTGGCTCCACACTGGGTATAAGGAGGACATATACAGTGTGGCTCCACACTGGGTATAAGGAGGACATATACAGTGTGGCTCCATACTGGGTAAAGAGGACATATACAGTGTGGCTCCCAGCTGGGTATAAGAAGGACCTATACAGCATGGCTCCACACTGGGTATAAGGACATATACAGTGTGGCTCCACACTGGGTATAAGGAGGACGTATACAGCAAGGCTCCACACTGGGTATAAGGAGGACATATGCAGCATGGCTCCACACTGGGTATAAGGAGGACATATACAGCAAGGCTCCACACTGGGCATAAGGAGGACCTATACAGCATGGCTCCGCACTCGGTAAGTATGACCTATACAGCATGGCTCTGCACTGGGTAAGTAGGACCTATACAGCATGGCTCCACACTGAGTATAAGGAAGACCTATACAGCATGGCTCCACACTGGGTAAGTAGGACCTATACAGCATGGCTCTGCACTGGGTAAGTAAGACCTATACAGCATGGCTCCACACTGAGTATAAGGAAGACCTATACAGCATGGCTCCACACTGGGTAAGTAGGACCTATACAGCATGGCTCAAAACTGAGTATAAGGAAGACCTATACAGCATGGCTCCACACTCGGTAAGAAGGACCTATACAGCATGGCTCCACACTGAGTATAAGGAAGACCTATACAGCATGGCTCCACACTGGGTAAGTAGGACCTATACAGCATGGCTCAAAACTGAGTATAAGGAGGACCTATACAGCATGGCTCCACGCTGGGTAAGGTATAAGGAGACCCACACATGGCTCCCACTGAGGCATGAGAATCCAAAGAACCTATACAAGACCTTACAGCATGGCTCCACACTGCCAAGTAGGAAGTGAATTAGACCTATACAGCATGGTCCAACACTGGGTCAGCAATATTCCAAAACTGAGTATAAGGAAGACCTATACAGCATGGCTCCACACTGGGTAAGTAGGACCTATACAGCATGGCTCCAAACTGAGTATAAGGAAGACCTATACAGCATGGCTCCACACTGGGGACCTATAAGTAGGCTCCACACTGACCCTATACAGCATGGCTTAAAACTGAGTATAAGGAAGACCTATACAGCATGGCTCCACACTCGGTAAGTAGGACCTATACAGCATGGCTCCACACTGAGTATAAGGAAGACCTATACAGCATGGCTCCACACTGGGTAAGTAGGACCTATACAGCATGGCTCAAAACTGAGTATAAGGAAGACCTATACAGCATGGCTCCACACTCGGTAAGTAGGACCTATACAGCATGGCTCAAAACTGAGTATAAGAAGGACCTGTACAGCATGGCTCCACGCTGGGTAAGGAGACCCACACACCTTTCCCGAGGCATGAGAATCCAAAGAACCTATTCTGTACAGTTTACCCTGGCTACAATGCCAACATTTGTTCAGGAAGTGAATTAGTGAGTGAGTTCAGTTTAACACCGGTTTCAGCAATATTCCAGCAATATCACAGAGGGGGACATCAGAAATTTGCTTCACACATTGTGCCCATGTGGGGAATCAACCCAATTGTTCAGTGTGACGAACAGTGATTAAGGAAGCCATTCCAGTGTGTCAACACTACATCATACATGACTATGTATGTACACTTAATACAAAATCAGTGTAGTGTAGAGAGATCTGTACATACATTTATCAAGTTCATGAATATGCAATACCAATAGAGAAAAATATAACATTGTTATTTTTTGTGCACTGACTGAACATAGCAAAGCAATTAGCACCATATTGACAAGGTGGAATCCGTTGGGGTGTAATGAAGTCATTAATGAAAACAGTTGTTTGTTTACGGAATATGTCCATAATTTATTCACACAATATATGATTTCCATCAGTTTGAGCCATGGCAGTCATATGTAAAAACATCAATTTATACGGAGCAGTGGCTTTCCTGGATCTAATTGAGTCATACCTAGCATCTGTAAAATATCACCTGTTGAAACAAGTCTAAAGGATTCATTCTTAATTACGTTAAAGAAGGATTAAACAACTACCTTACTGACTGAGTTTGGTTTTACGCCGCTTTTAGCAATATTCCAGCAATATCACGGCGGGGAACACCAGAAATGGGCTTAACATATTGTGCCCATGTGGGGAATCAACCTCGGTCTTCTGACGGATCGTCGAGCCAACGCTTTAACCACTAGGCTACCCCACCGCCCCTAAACAACTACCTTAGCCTTAATCATAGCAGTTGGTGCGCCAAGTATGATCACCTGGCAAAAGGAGAGAGTGAGTATGGTTTTACCCCACTTTTTAAGTTTTAGTAATATTCCAGCTACATCACGGCGGGGGACACAAGAAATGGGCTTCACACATTGTACCCATGTGGGGAAGAGAACCCGGGTCTTCAGCGTGACGAGCAAACGCTTTAACCACTAGGCTACCCCACTGCCCCCTGGCAAAAGGAATTTGGCATTACAACCAGGGAATTGGAACACTTGTTCTGAGAAATGTTAGACTGGCTTTATACCAAGTTTGGCATTACAACCAGGGGATTGGAACACTTGTTCTGAGAAATGTTAGACTGGCTTTATACCCAGTTTGGCATTACAACCAGGGGATTGGAACACTTGTTCTGAGAAATGTTAGACTGGCTTTATACCAAGTTTGGCATTACAACCAGGGGATTGGAACACTTGTTCTGAGAAATGTTAGACTGGCTTTATACCCAGTTTGGCATTACAACCAGGGGATTGGAACACTTGTTCTGAGAAATGTTAGACTGGCTTTATACCAAGTTTGGCATTACAACCAGGGGATTGGAACACTTGTTCTGAGAAATGTTAGACTGGCTTTATACCCAGTTTGGCATTACAACCAGGGATTGGAACACTTGTTCTGAGAAATGTTAGACTGGCTTTACACCCAGTTTGGCATTACAACCAGGGATTGGAACACTTGTTCTGAGAAATGTTAGACTGGCTTTATACCAAGTTTGGCATTACAACCAGGAGATTGGAACACTTGTTCTGAGAAATGTTAGACTGGCTTTATACCCAGTTTGGCATTACAACCAGGGATTGGAACACTTGTTCTGAGAAATGTTAGACTGGCTTTACACACAGTTTGGCATTACAACCAGGGATTGGAACACTTGTTCTGAGAAATGTTAGACTGGCTTTATACCCAGTTTGGCATTACAACCAGGGATTGGAACACTTGTTCTGAGAAATGTTAGACTGGCTTTATACCAAGTTTGGCATTACAACCAGGGATTGGAACACTTGTTCTGAGAAATGTTAGACTGGCTTTATACCAAGTTTGGCATTACAACCAGAGATTGGAACACTTGTTCTGAGAAATGTTAGACTGGCTTTATACCCAGTTTGGCATTACAACCAGGGATTGGAACACTTGTTCTGAGAAATGTTAGACTGGCTTTATACCAAGTTTGGCATTACAACCAGGGGATTGGAACATTTGTTCTGAGAAATGTTAGACTGGCTTTACATCCAGTTTGGCATTACAACCAGGGGATTGGAACACTTGTTCTGAGAAATGTTCGACTGGCTTTATACCCAGTTTGGCATTACAACCAGGGGATTGGAACACTTGTTCTGAGAAATGTTAGACTGGCTTTATACCAAGTTTGGCATTACAACCAGGGGATTGGAACACTTGTTCTGAGAAATGTTAGACTGGCTTTATACCAAGTTTGGCATTACAACCAGGGGATTGGAACACTTGTTCTGAGAAATGTTCTGACTGGCTTTATACCAAGTTTGGCATTACAACCAGGGATTGGAACACTTGTTCTGAGAAATGTTAGACTGGCTTTATACCAAGTTTGGCATTACAACCAGGGATTGGAACACTTGTTCTGAGAATGTTAGACTGGCTTTATACCAAGTTTGGCATTACAACCAGGGATTGGAACACTTGTTCTGAGAAATGTTAGACTGGCTTTACATCCAGTTTGGCATTACAACCAGGGATTGGAACACTTGTTCTGAGAAATGTTAGACTGGCTTTATACCCAGTTTGGCATTACAACCAGGGATTGGAACACTTGTTCTGAGAATGTTAGACTGGCTTTATACCAAGTTTGGCATTACAACCAGGGATTGGAACACTTGTTCTGAGAATGTTAGACTGGCTTTATACCAAGTTTGGCATTACAACCAGGGATTGGAACACTTGTTCTGAGAAATGTTAGACTGGCTTTACATCCAGTTTGGCATTACAACCAGGGATTGGAACACTTGTTCTGAGAAATGTTAGACTGGCTTTATACCAAGTTTGGCATTACAACCAGGGATTGGAACACTTGTTCTGAGAAATGTTAGACTGGCTTTATACCAAGTTTGGCAATACAACCAGGGGATTGGAACACTTGTTCTGAGAAATGTTAGACTGGCTTTACATCCAGTTTGGCATTACAACCAGGGATTGGAACACTTGTTCTGAGAAATGTTAGACTGGCTTTATACCCAGTTTGGCATTACAACCAGGGATTGGAACACTTGTTCTGAGAAATGTTAGACTGGCTTTATACCCAGTTTGGCATTACAACCAGGGATTGGAACACTTGTTCTGAGAATGTTAGACTGGCTTTATACCAAGTTTGGCATTACAACCAGGGATTGGAACACTTGTTCTGAGAATGTTAGACTGGCTTTATACCAAGTTTGGCATTACAACCAGGGATTGGAACACTTGTTCTGAGAAATGTTAGACTGGCTTTACATCCAGTTTGGCATTACAACCAGGGGATTGGAACACTTGTTCTGAGAAATGTTAGACTGGCTTTATACCCAGTTTGGCATTACAACCAGGGGATTGGAACACTTGTTCTGAGAAATGTTAGACTGGCTTTACACACAGTTTGGCATTACAACCAGGGGATTGGAACACTTGTTCTGAGAAATGTTAGACTGGCTTTATACCCAGTTTGGCATTACAACCAGGGGATTGGAACACTTGTTCTGAGAAAATGTTAGACTGGCTTTATACCAAGTTTGGCATTACAACCAGGGATTGGAACACTTGTTCTGAGAAATGTTAGACTGGCTTTATACCAAGTTTGGCATTACAACCAGGGATTGGAACACTTGTTCTGAGAAATGTTAGACTGGCTTTATACCCAGTTTGGCATTACAACCAGGAGATTGGAACACTTGTTCTGAGAAATGTTAGACTGGCTTTACACACAGTTTGGCATTACAACCAGGGGATTGGAACACTTGTTCTGAGAAATGTTAGACTGGCTTTATACCAAGTTTGGCATTACAACCAGGGGATTAGAACACTTGTTCTGAGAAATGTTAGACTGGCTTTATACCCAGTTTGGCATTACAACCAGGGATTGGAACACTTGTTCTGAGAAATGTTAGACTGGCTTTATACCAAGTTTGGCATTACAACCAGGGGATTAGAACACTTGTTCTGAGAAATGTTAGACTGGCTTTATACCCAGTTTGGCATTACAACCAGGGGATTGGAACACTTGTTCTGAGAAATGTTAGACTGGCTTTATACCAAGTTTGGCATTACAACCAGGGTATTGAAACACTTGTTCTGAGAAATGTTAGACTGGCTTTATACCCAGTTTGGCATTACAACCAGGGGATTGAAACACTTGTTCTGAGAAATGTTAGACTGGCTTTATACCAAGTTTGGCATTACAACCAGGGGATTGGAATACTTGTTCTGAGAAATGTTAGACTGGCTTTATACCAAGTTTGGCATTACAACCAGGAGATTGGAACACTTGTTCTGAGAAATGTTAGACTGGCTTTATACCAAGTTTGGCATTACAACCAGGAGATTGAAACACTTGTTCTGAGAAATGTTAGACTGGCTTTATACCAAGTTTGGCATTACAACCAGGGGATTGGAATACTTGTTCTGAGAAATGTTAGACTGGCTTTATACCAAGTTTGGCATTACAACCAGGAGATTGGAACACTTGTTCTGAGAAATGTTAGACTGGCTTTATACCCAGTTTGGCATTACAACCAGGGATTGGAACACTTGTTCTGAGAAATGTTAGACTGGCTTTATACCAAGTTTGGCATTACAACCAGGAGATTGGAACACTTGTTCTGAGAAATGTTAGACTGGCTTTATACCCAGTTTGGCATTACAACCAGGGGATTGGAATACTTGTTCTGAGAAATGTTAGACTGGCTTTATACCAAGTTTGGCATTACAACCAGGGATTGGAACACTTGTTCTGAGAAATGTTAGACTGGCTTTATACCAAGTTTGGCATTACAACCAGGGGATTAGAACACTTGTTCTGAGAAATGTTAGACTGGCTTTATACCAAGTTTGGCATTACAACCAGGGATTGGAACACTTGTTCTGAGAAATGTTAGACTGGCTTTATACCCAGTTTGGCATTACAACCAGAGGATTGGAATACTTGTTCTGAGAAATGTTAGACTGGCTTTATACCAAGTTTGGCATTACAACCAGGAATTGGAACATTGTTCTCAGAAATGTTAGACTGGCTTTATACCCAGTTTGGCATTATAGCCAAGGAATTTCATTGATGGGAAATCCATTCTGGTAACCTTGGGCATTATAACCAGGGTAGACTGTCTGATGTTGCTGATTCTGCAAGGTAGACATTAACTTAAGTGCAGTTTATGGATCAAAAACTAAATTTCTCTCACTTTTTATCTCCTTTCTTCTTTTCTTCTTTCATGCCTGTACTGACACTGGCTCCAGCTGGTTGACCTGTAGACAGGCTGTTCTGTGGATGCAAAGAAACTATCATCTTCAATATCTCACCCTCATGTAGGAGAATGGAGTAAAGTACAATCAGCCCAATTGTTCAATCGGATAGAAACAGACAGGTGATTCATTTATGTGGGCCTGGCAGGAGATTTCAATCAAAGGGTGTGGTAACAGATACGAGTCTTTGGGCCAAGTGGGGATCTCGGTTACACAGCTTGGAGGGGGATCTCAGTCGCATGGCCTGGTAGGGGATCTCAGTCACATGGCCTGGTGGGGGATCTCGGTCACAGGGCGTGGTGGGGGATCTCGGTCACATGGCCTGGTGGGGGATCTAAGTCACAGGACCTGGTGGGGGATCTCAGTCACAGGACCTGGTGGGGGATCTCAGTCACAGGACCCGGTGGGGGATCTCAGTCACATGGCCTGCTGGATATCTCAGTCACATGGCCTGCTGGGAGATCTCAGTCACAGGGTCTGGTGGGGGATCTCAGTCACAGGGTCTGGTGGGGGATCTCAGTCACAGGGCCTGGTGGATATCTCAGTCACATGGCCTGCTGGGAGATCTCAGTCACAGGGTCTGGTGGGGGATCTCAGTCACAGGCCTAATGGGGGATACTGATGGGCATCTTGGTAGGGGACCTCTGTCACTGGGCCTGGTGGGGGTTCTCAGTCACAGGGCCATGAAGCTCTCTGCATCAGATGCATCATGGGAAGTCCTGTTGCTGTGGGTGAGTGTTTAAGCTAACAACACTTTGAACTGTCTTCATATCAAGGAATGTCAGTGTGTGTGCTGTATTTTATGTCTGTAGCTATTTGCATCAGGTGCAACATGGGAGGTTAGAAGCAGCTTGTTGCTAGAGGTGAGCCCTGAACCGCATTATTTTCCCTTCCGCCCAGCCCTTCTGCAATGCTAGAGCTTCATAAATGAAGCAAGAGGAGATTTACTCTGGTTCTGAATCTCCCATCTCACTGGGTCTCCTTTTCAATTTAAACAGGATTATTTATTACTATTCAGAGACTAAGTTGCGTCTAACGACACTTTGAACAGTATTCCAGTAATATCAAGAAATGTCAGCTTGTTGGCCTGAAGTGCCCCAGGTCTCAGACCTTCACCGCTGTGGTAAAACCTACAAGCACAAGGGTGAACTGAGATTCAACCCCAGGGTCACAGATGGACACCTACCTCCAGCCCAGCCATGAAGGCATCCAGGGGGTCGTCACTGTCGCTGTCATTGCGGTTGGTGCCGGGGCTCCCAGGGGCCGGCTGGTAGTCCAAGCCAGACTCCTCCTCGTCATCATCAAAATACCTGCAACATGACACCATCATATCACCATAGAACAGTCATCCCTTGAACATTTCACGTCTGACAGAAGCAGGGACCTGCAATTATAATTACAAAATACAATTACAATTTGTCACATTATTTGGACTAGTATAGGCTGATGTAACTAAAGGAAAAGTAAACTTTAAATATTGAACAGTGGAAAATATTTTCAACATTTTAAACCTGAAAGAAATACTGGAGGGTATGATAGACAGCAAAGATTAACGACAGTACTTCCAATAAGCTATGGAAAATTGTTTCTGTGTAAAAGATTTTTTACCACAGAAGCAAGAGACAGACAAATATTTTGAACAATTAAGTCATCGAGCCTATAACTATCATTTGGAAAACCCCATGTTAATCTTCAAGGCTTGCATCATAATATAACACATTCCGACTGTCACTAAACCGATCAGGTAGGTGACAGTCTGAGTGGTCAGATGAAACATCCTTCTGAAGAGACTAGTTATGGGATGTTCTTAGGTATTAGTTTAGCGGTAACAAGAATTAAATCTGAACAAACATCACTGAAGTCACAAGTCCTTATGATGGTGATGACTCCTATTATAACAAAGTTTTGCAAAACTCTTCAAACTGTCTTAATTTCTTCAAGACCCAGTGAGCTCAAAGATTACAGTAACTATTGTACATTGAAACCTACCAACTACAGCACCAGTCTAATCCGGCACACTGTCAAAACCAGCATAAAATTTTAGTCCCGCCATTTTACAACGACATTATGATCATTAAAACATTGTCTAATCCAGCACCTATCTATTCCATATTCCAGCACGACTTTCCGGTCCCAACAAGCAATTTTAACTGTAATTAACACTGCCAAAACTGGCATGGGTATGAGCAGTCCAATCAAGGTCCCTTAATCCAATACACTAATTAATCCTCTTGGCACGCTAGATAATCAGGAAGTAGTGATTGCGCGATGAATCAAACGCTCTAAGCCGGCATGGGTATGAGCAGTCCAAGCAAGGTCCTTTAATCCAATACACTCCTCTCGGCATGCTGGATTGAAAGATTGACGAGTGTAAATGGCAGCCATGTTGGAAAATGATCGTCACAGTCTAATCCAGCACCCTGGCTAAACCGGCATTTTATTTTGGTCCCATGGGGTTTCACTGTACATCGTGGCTTCTGATTCAACTGTCTGGGACCCCAATTTTTTTACCAGGACCCCTGAAAATTAAGAGCATGAGTCCCAGGGACCCTCAAATACAGGACTCCATGTAAATCCCTGCAGTAACTATTGTACATGGTGGCTTCTGATTGAAGACTTTTACAAGCAGGTAATGTAACACTGTCACTGGCTAGTTTCATGTGGTTGTTCATTAGGTTGCCAAGACCCGACCCAAACCTGGTAATTTAACTGACTGAATCAGGGTTTTAAACTATGCAAGCCAAAAGAAAACAAGAAGAGAAAGTCATCAATATCCCCGCAATGGCAAAATACTCTTCATGATTATGTCTACGAGTTATGATTATGTCAAATATTTAGGTGTGTATATAGAAAAGTGGAAGGAGAGTATTGAAAGGTTTTTAAAGTTCTGCTCCAGAAAGGAGCACTATCCCCAATTTCAGTCTATGTCAAACTTGTTGCCATGGAAATGCCAAAAATGTTTTATTCAGAAATCCAAAACTACCAAAAGGCACCAGTACACCACCAGATCTATGTATGTGTCAAGTTTGGTGAAGAAACATTGAATGGTTTAGAGTTCTGCTCCGGAAAGGTGCACTACCACTAATTTCTGTTTTAGTCAAACTTGTTGCCATGGAAATGCCAAAAATATTTTATTCAGAATTCCAAAACTACCAAAAGGCACCAGTACACCACCAGATCTATCTACGTGCCAAGTTTGGTGAAGAAATAGTGAACGGTTTTAGAGTTCTGCTCCGGAAAAGACAAATGTGCACGGATGGACGGACGGACGGAGTCCATTTTAATACTCCCCGCAAAACGTGTTGCGGGGGATAATGATATTCACTCCGGCATACATAGTTCCTGTTATTAAAATAATTATCAAATCCCAAATCCTTTAAGTGAGTGAGTGAGTATGGTTTTACCCTGCTTTTTAGCAAAATTCCATCAATATCACAGAGCGGGACATCAGAAATGGGCTTCACACATTGTACCCATGTGGGAAATCGAAACCAGGTCTCGGCATGACGAGTGAAGCTTTAACCAGTTGGCTACCACACCGTCCCCAAAATCCTTTAAGCTCGTATGACAAGAAGTACGAGGCATTAAGCTAAGAGTGAATGAGTTGGGTATACCACTTTTAGCAATATTCCAGCAATATTCCAGCAATATTCCAGCAATATCATGGCAGGGGACACCAGAAATAGGCTTCAGACATTGTGCCCTTGTGGGGAATCAAACCTGGGCATTCGTCGTGACAACCAAACGCTATAACTACTGGGCTACCCCCTCCCACTAGGTTAAGAGATACATCTTCAGCCCCAGACCCTAATGACTGTTGATTACACTCTGTAACCCTGAATTCCTGACTCAGATGTACCGAAATACCTCTATGCATTTAATGAACAGGTGCAAGTATCCTGACAACTATTGTTAGTTATACAAGAATGGTGTCACTGTGATAGCTAACAAAGTTCACATAGAATACAGCTGACTGTTTCCATAATCACACCCACACATTTTAACTCTAACAGCACAGTGTTTGCAAAAATAAATTAATGAGTACACATTTTGTGCAAAAACAGTTGTATCAATATTCATGGAATAGATCTTGGTATGCTTTGTTTTTCTCCTTTAAGCTCGTATGACAAGCAGTATGAGGCGTTTGGCTAAAAGTGTGTTGGGTTTTACACCACTTTTAGCAATATTTCAACAATATCACAGCTGGTGACACCAGAAACGGGCTTCACACATTGTACTCAATGTAACTCATGTGGGAATCGAACACAGGTCTTCAGCGTGACAAGCAAAAGCTTTAACCACAAGGCTACCCCACCGCCCCTCGTATTGAAGACTGAGCACACAATGTCATAAATTTGTCAAAAATAGAGGATTTTGTTCAGTTCACCTTATATCTTTAATATATATGACAGGAGTGAGTGAGTGAGTGAGTGAGTGAGTGAGTGAGTGAGTGAGTGAGTGAGTGAGTGAGTGAGTGAGTGAGTGAGTGAGTGAGTGAGTGAGTGAGTGAGTGAGTGAGTGAGTGAGTGAGTGAGTGAGTGAGTGAGTGAGTGAGTGAGTGAGTGAGTGAGTGAGTGAGTGAGTGAGTATAGTTTTATGCCGCTTTTAGCAATTTTCCTGAAATATAACGGCAGGAGGCACCAGAAATCGGCTTCACACATTGAACCCATGTGGGGAATCGAACCCTGGTCTTTTGACGTGATGAGTGAATGTTTTAACCACTAGGCTACCCCAAAGCCCTATGACAGAAGTGATTGTTGTGGAGTTTATTTGCCAGAAGTTGCAATATGATGAAGACAATTTTCTCCCCATGCTTTGAACAGTGTTCAGTTTAATCTTGGCGGAAAGCCTGAAGTTTTACAGGTCTGAAACATTTACTTTTGTGAAACATAACCAGATTGCTGTTTTACAAAACAACCCAAGATCTATGACTGTCATAAGTCTATATTACAATCACTAACACTATGATCGCTTGGTACAGCAGCACCAGCAGAGATTCGAACCCACAAACCTTGCTTGGGGGCTTGACTGACTGACTGAGTTTGGTTTTACGCCGCTTTTAGCAATATTCCAGCAACAGCCCCAATATTAATCATAAAAATATCAATAATACTATTGAATCAGTTAAGAAATGCGTGTTCATATGATCAATAATAATGACAATGCCAAGGTCACTTACTCTTCTTCGCTCTTGACCCTCTTCTTGCCCAGGTTCATGTGGTACCCGAGTGTTCGACCCGGCATATAGGTGCTGGAGTTTCCAGCCATTCCGGGCACTCCAGCAAACCCAGAGAGAGCCTTGGGCTGTCCCCCATCTTCCTTCTTTCCCAGGGCAAATCCTCCAAACCCGAAGCCTCTGGGCCTGCCATCACCTCCCTTGTGGAACATCCGTTCACCACCCTGCAACAATTTCACTGTAAGATTAGCAGTTCTTTCACTGTAAATGACATGGCCCATATGAAATCTGACACACAAAACATAAGTCCTTATAAAACATTTTCAAGGCAATGACAGGTGAGAAGAAACAAAAGGATTACTTTGGCTATACTATTTTTGTTGATGTTGTTGTTGTTGTTTAATGCTGCACTCAGTGAGTGAGTGAATTTAGTTTTACGACGGACTCTGCAATATTCCAGCTATATGGCGGCTGTAAATAATCGAGTCTGGACCAGACAATCCAGTGATCAACAGCATGAGCATCGATCTACGCAGTTGAGATACGATGACATGAGTCAACCAAGTCAGGAGCCTGACCACCCGATCCCGTTAGTTGTCTCTTACGACAAGCATGGGTTACTGAAGATCAGTTCTAACCCGGATCTTCACGGGTCGGCTGCACTCAGCAATAACCCAGCTAAATAATCAAGTCTGGACCAGACAATCTGGTCATGAGCATCAATCTCCATAACTGGGATACAATGACTTGCATCAACCAAACATACTATATAGAAGTGTGACATGCATACAAGTGTGTTTATGTGTGTGGCTGCTTATGCTAACCCTTGTTAATGGCAATTTTTGCACTATCACACTGAAATAGCATGTACACACTTATTGAATCAGGAAATCAATGACTGTGTTGACAGTTTTGAATTTTACAATGATCAATAGTTTTTTCACGAATAACTTATCTTAACCAGATGTGGAATAGAAATCTAAAGGAAAAGTAATAATTTCTGCATCTTTATAAACTAAACACTGAGCCATATTTACATGAATTCCTCAATTTCTAATGTGCAGTGACATTACACTGATCACATCATATAGTGAAGTGGGGTAGCCTAGTGGATAAAGCATCTGCTTGTCATGATGAAGACCAGGCATAGGTGGATCCAGAGGGGGGTTGCAGGGGTGCACACCCCCCTTTTTGTGCTGAAAGTTTGTTAAATGATGATTAAAACTCGGGTGAAAATGAAATGTGCACCCCTCCTTTTCTCAATAGTGTGCACCCCCCCTTTCTCAAAAAGCTGTATCTGCCCCTGCCAGGTTCGATTCCCTACATGGGTAGTGTGAAGCCCATGTCAGGTGTCCCCCACTGTGATATCGCTGGAATATTGCTAAAAGGAGCACAAAATCACTCACATAGTGTTAGGGATGGCCAAAAGGATTGATAATTGGAAATATCATCAAAGAAATTACCGAGAAAAAGATTCTGTTATCAATAATACAACGTGAATTGACTATTGATCTATATGATCTATATCAATAGCAAGCCCTGTATAGTGCTATGAAATCCCAAAACAAAGATTATTCATATTTTCACTTGACCATTTAAACATAATTAAGTTTCATGTTCCCAGTTGTTTTAGCATTTACTCTAACTGACCTTTGTGTTGAGGATTCTAAAGAGAGATAGTACAAAATAATTCGCAATAATTGTCGTCTATCTTCATTTCTACCCATTAAAACTCACTCAACAGCCCAGATAGCATTCAGACGTTGGCCCAACATTGGCAATGGTTTGGGCAACATTGCCAACGTTGGGCCAACGTCCGAATGCTATCTGGGAGGTAATACAAGAAAGAAGTAATGTACAAAATCCTATGAATACTTCATTGCGTACAGTTTCATATTTTTGGGGTACAAGTCATGCAGTTGATAAAGTGTTATAAATATTGAGGATACTCAGAGAGACTGTACAAAATAATTCAGGCACTGCCATTCATGTTCATCTCCTCCATTCAGGTAAGAATAGAATCAAGTAATGTACAAAATCCTATAAATACTTCAATGTGCAAGGATTCACATATTTGGGTAAGAGTCATGCAGTTGGTAAAGTCGGTATGGATTATATAACATCAAGCATTTGTGTATATATGCACAAATATACTGGGTACAAATCAGAGTATACATGCATTGTCGGGTTCCCCTAAAACTAATTTGAAGACGAGATGCACAAACATTTTTTCTGTAAATTTTATTCAGACAGTTTCCAAGCATGCCTTCTATTTATTATGCAAGTGGGTGTTTGTGTGTGTTACATCCCTTTACTTATTGTAGATGGCTTTCAGTGAACGAGTGTTGGACCTAGCCTGGGACGTATTGTTTTCAGCAATACAACACAAGCCCCTGTGGTCACAACGTACCGCACATTCTAATACAAATCGCAATTTTGTTTTAACGTTTAATTTTTTCCTCTGAATCTTTGATCAAAGGCGTCATTCTATTACGCATAGGCACATCGTTGAAAAGAGATATGTCATGCAACTTGTCTTAAACCTTTTCTCAGGGCATGTGGTAATTTTGCTTTACTTAGGACTACGAGTCGCATTTGTGGTCAATGTGTAGGGTACAGTTATCGATCCAGCGATAATAAACACCAAACGTTGACACTAAATCAGCCATTTATTAGATGTGTGAGGTGCAAACTAAATATAATTGATCATACCCCGCTTATTTTATCAGCCATCGTTGAAAAGAGTCACAAATCTCACACATCAACAAAGATCTCAAAGAGACGATGCATAACAGTTACTTCCCTTGGATAAACTCCGTTTTCAGTAAAGATCTGTAATGGTGTTGCTGTGAGTTTTGAAAACACAGCGCTTCGTAATAAAAACGCCTGTCGATCTGAAACACAAGTCTTGTGTTTGCGTGTGTTTTTGTTTTTCATTTTTGACAGCTTTACATTCCAGCATCATAGCAGGATTCTTATTTTTGATGACTTGGCATATTTAGGACTGTTAACACGCGTCTGGTTTTAACCATAGAGAATAGCAGACTTACACGTGCTGTAGATTATCCCTGTTTTAACAGAGATGGGTGATACATTCAAGCAGGGATACTCTGTAACTCTACAACAACTCTTATATAGTCTCCCTGATTCAAGGACATACAACTGCTTCTATGAATGGTGGAATTATTTTCTCTTTGTACACAATAGCCTTGATAATTATTTCATTGATGAAAGTATTTATTTAAAGGTCACATGCAACCAAAAAATCAAACATAATTAAAACACAATTATCACTTATTCATGACATATAATATACATTGCTAGTTATGAAAAAACATATAAACAAAATTATAAGCGTACAATCGCAAATCAAAAGTGCAATATTGTGTACTTGGGTTTACCTCCCTAGAAACGAAGCAGCCGGGATACCGAACCCAGTCAGAGCGGGTGGGTGTGCACTCAAGTGTAACGGCTGGTTCATTTGCAGATGCCCTCGCGGCTCATTGTGTGTGTATATATAGAGATGTTGGGTTTTGTAAATACATGCTCATTTTTTGTGTATAACATTTTACAATCAACAGACATCATAACATGTCATGTGTTCAAGTATCACACCTGCCTGTCTGTGTAATTACATAATGTGACAGAGACCGAACTCGGGCCATAAATCAATGCATTTTGTTTATGGTGTATAGCCTGATTGGTGTTAAGTTCAAATTGCATGTGGTCAGTGATAGCAGCTGTGTATTGAATATTGTCTTTAGCAGACAGGCAGGCAGACACACAGGTGTCAATAAAACAAGACATTGAGTTTTGTCTGTGACAACGACATATCTATATCACAGTTAGAAATTCTGTCAACGCTAAATAATGACATTGCATTTTAAGTATCGAACTGAGAAAGTGACTCGGTAAGAAGAACGTGTGGTGAAATAGACAAATGAAATTATATAAACAGTTTATTTACTGTCATAACATATAAAAAAGCTCGCGCCTGTGAGATATCAACAAAACATTAGAAAAATAGCTCACACCAAAGCCTTCACCGAGTATTCACCGGACAACCCGCTTCCAAGCTGCGCGAACCTATTTCACTGCGTATGTGCTATGGGCGCAGCCCAGATGTTGAAACCCAGTTTTCCCCGAAAAGTCGGGGGAAAATTAGTGAAACGTTTGAACTCCGATTTCGCGCGGTTTTTTTCATCGCGTTATTTTTCAACTTTATAAGTTGAATTTGCATTTTTGACGATTTGTTTTCGTAAGTCCATACCGAAAGGTATCAGAATCAGCAAAGTTGTGTTTTACGTTGCATGTGACCTTTAAGTAAAGATATTTAACAAATAATGACATCACTAAATATTGTTTTAGAAATGAAACAACCGATTAATGAATTGAACAACAGATAACGTGCTCAAAATAATGACATCTTAAAACAAAGTGTTTACATGCGAAATACTTGATGAATTTATGAAAACATTCAATAAAAATTCACATAACTAAATCAAATACCATATATATAAAAATAAATACATGAAAATTCATCCAACTCTTGATTGTCCTATGAAAACCTGAGTACCCTATATGACCAACCTCCATCACTTACCCACCAGTACTTACTTACTCGTCAGGGCGGTGGGGTAGCCTAGTGGTTAAAGCGTTGGCTCGTCGAGCCGAAGACCCGGGTTCGATTCCCCACATGGGCACAATGTGTTAAGCCCATTTCTGGTGTCCCCCGCCGTGATATTGCTGGAATATTGCTAAACTCAGTCAGTCAGTACTTACTCGTCAACTAAATCACTGTGGGCCTAAGGAGAAGCTATGGTTGGTTAGGCTACTATTTAAAACACCCGTGAAGGTTAGAAGGTCTTCAGCAACCCTTGCCTGTCGTAAGAGGCGACTAACGGGATTGGATGGTCAGGCTTGCTGACTTGGTTGACACATGTCATCGTATCCCAAATGCGTAGATCGATGCTCATGCTGTTGATCACTGGAAGTAGTAGATATACTGGGGGTACGAGATCACTTTTCAACAAAGGTCGCTGTAAAGCTTTATTTCGCAAATAAAGCTTTTGTCAGGCCCTTAGATCTCGCCGAAAAATGTAAAATGGCCAATATCTGCGAGGCTTTCGTTTTGAATTTGCAAAGAAATGATAAAAAAATGTTAGATCATGGGATGATCTAATACTTATTTTACTGTTGTAGTCGATATGGCGGCCATTTTGAAAAATGTCCGTCAATTTTCCCTTTTTCGGGTTGTCATGATATAAATTAACTTCCATAGACCTAACCATTAAAGATAGACAAGACATGTATATATGGAAAATGATCAGCTATGAATATTCTACAATGTGATATATGATGTTTGAGAATTGGAGAATTTAAGAAAAAGTTATGATGAAAATAGTAGAAACAATTATCATTTTTCGCTTTTTTCCCCAAAAACATGAAAAATATAAAAAATCTGCGAGGCCTCTCGATCTTTATTTAATAAGAATGGTATAAGCTACAATCATGCCAAATTTCATGCTTGTAACATAAAGTGCACAATTCAGTGAAAAAACTGCACTTATCCGCTGGGCTAGTGACACTATTGTGTCACTATGACCGCGATCCTGATCAGGTGACACTATGTCGTGTTGACCTCGAGGAGACAGTTGGTTACAGGATACTATTGGGATTACTCAACAGTAAGTGTTAAATATTTTGCTTGAGGGAGGGTAACATTGTGCCGTACGGTATGACTAATAATTCCTCTCTAACGGAACCTCTCCCTGGCCCATCTTTCAAGTAGTACAAGTTCGGCTCGTCAGCTTTGATGTCCACTTTATCTATGTTGTAAGTTTTGACTGACCATATCGGATCGGTGGCTCGTTTCCGAGTGTCCCTTTCGTGTTCCCCCGGCTGGTAGAGGTACCTCACGGGGGCATTTTGAGGGGTTTAAAGTTTGATTTAACTGTTAAGTCACTTCTCAGATGAAGCGGACAAGAGGAACAGACAATTAAGAAGCACATATACTCAAAACGCAGGTGTTGCCATCCCTGAGCAATGTCTGTAAACATATTGTCCAGGTAAGGAAGTTACTGTAAACATATTGTCCAGGTGAGGAAGTTACTGTAAACATATTGTCCAGGTGAGGAAGTTACTGTAAACATATTGTCCAGGTGAGGAAGTTACTGTAAACATATTGTCCAGGTGAGGAAGTTACTGTAAACATATTGTCCAGGTGAGGAAGTTACTGTAAACATATTGTCCAGGTGAGGAAGTTACTGTAAACATATTGTCCAGGTGAGGAAGTTACTGTAAACATATTGTCCAGGTAAGGAAGTTACAAAAGTATTGGTTGACGACACACAGAGTCAAACCTCGCGTAATCTTTCAACTGTTTCAATGCATATTACACAAAAATAACATACAAAATGCACGGAAAGGGTTTTAGTATTATTTAATCAGACTAAATTAACCATACAAACACACACACACGCTTAACACACACTCCCAACATATAGTTGAATCCGATTTATCAGCTGTTGTGGCTTGCCTCGCTGCTCATTACGCTCTCTCAAGAGCTTTCTTGGGGCATGTTTGTTTCAAATTTAACCTTTGAAGCTTGCTATATCTGTTTCAGTAGATGTTGGGCAGTTGGCCAAAGCCGCATCTCTGAAACAGAATGTTTGCTGTCAACACATGGCTTTAAAGCAATTGTAATGTTTGTATAAAAATGAGCATTTATATTCTTATGATTATTTTAGTGCCCAAACGTTAGACACTAGCATCAGATAACCAAAATCAGCATATTAAAACATCATCTGAATCTCAATCATACCGAGCAACAAAAACTTGGTCCATAAAGAAGCAGCAACAGGTTTACTTGATAAATCTGAGTGGGCTTAGAACAAATGCAGAAATGATTGTGATGTCCTGTGGTCAAAAATGATAATCTGACCTTTGACTAAACCAGTTGTTTCACTTGGACATGTTTATTTGGTCCCAAGTGCTATCATATTAAAACAGTAGTGTTGTGTATTACTTTAGAAGGAAAACTTCCCCCCTCTGATCAGTTTCTACAGTCTTGTTGTAGGAAAGCTTCTCTTGTTTCCAATTCCTTTTACATTGTACTGACCTATGGCCAAGGGTTAAAACTCTACAGTTGGTCTGATGCATGTCTTTGCCGCCAACCCGTTTCAGTGCTTGAAGCTGTAAAATAATATCAAGATTTATATGCTGTCACTTGGCAACATACATTAACAAATTTTATGCCAGGAGTATATGCCACCAGCATTTTTCGTAAACACAAAAATTAAATACAGATCAATCAACCTATACCATTAATGAAATACAATTTATAACCAACCAAATAAAATCAATTTGTCAAATTGTGCAACTGATATCATCTGGTTAAATTGTATGATACTTTCCCAAGATGCGGGCGTCATTTACAGAGAAATGTTTTACTAACAATATATACTATTTACAAGACTGAAAATTGTGTATTTCTTACAGTTGACCCAAAATTAGAAATGGTTAGTTGCCTTTTAATGGCTTTATGACACATCTTCATTTCTTGTTTAAAAGTTGTATACGATATTTACTTGTGAGGGGGCTGACATTTGTTGTGAGGAATCATGGTCTGGGTGCTGGGAAAGGGACATATTGTTTACGCTATAAAATACATCCGTAACTGGAGTCACGGACTTGAATGTAATATTATCCCCTGAGTTCCTGTACATCGCTGATAAGCAAGAGTGCCTCCGTGACCAGATCTGTGTCGACAGATTGGATACAGGGCAGAGGAAATAGTAGACTAAGGCTTAGTCTCTGAATATATTTAATTTTGATAGTAACAAACAAGCCCATTTATATTGAAAAGGAGCCCTAGGGAGACCAGAGATTCAGAGGAAATCTAGACTTGCTTTATTTAGGGCTTTAGCACAGCAGAGAGGGCTTGGCAGTAGGGAAATTAATGTGGTTCAGGGACTGTGAGACAGACTAAGGAAATAGGGAAAATTCCTATATTTGAAAACATGCCTACGTATTGGTCATTTAATAAATGGTAAAATTATAGTTAAGTAAATAGTCCATGTTTGTTTGCAATTTAATCGATATCACAATGCACTCTTAATTGCATTTTTTCCATACGCAGATTTACTGTGAAATACTTTGGATATGAATGTGCATTTATTAATTTTCTACTCTACAAACCTATATAAACAGGTTTAAAACACTCCTGGTTTGTACATTTTTAAAGTATTATATAATGAGTATATATACTCTAACATGTACGTAACACTTCAGACCGCCTCCGTGGTGTAGTGGTTAGAGCGTCCGCCCGGAGAACGGAAGGTCGCGGGTTCGATCCTCGACCGCGTCATACCAAAACACGTTAAAATATGGTACTTGTTGGTCCCTGCCTGGCGCTCGGCATTAATGGGTACAACAAGGACTGGTCGGCTCGGAGTCAGTATAATGTGTCTGAGTGGGGTATTCATGCTTCACTGCGGCATGGTATCTCAGTGGGCTAGCACTATAAAACCAGCTTCAGTCTGGGCTAGTACAAGCAGCCGCACATACACATACATGCACGTCGTCATATGAAGGAGATTGGCTCCCTCCATCTGCAAGTCGTCTGCGTTCTGCTGTATATTTTGTTGACAGTAACATAGACAGATTCTTTAATACAAATGCATAAAATCGGTGATTTACAATGTGATTAGGTTGTCTGACAAAACATCCTCTTGCACAGTTTAAGATCGATTGGGTCATTGGATGAAGAGATATTTACAAAAAAACGGGTCCACATGCATTTCATGTCAAACTATAGAACAAGACCGCGACACGCGGAAAGCACTATATAAGAAGTACCATAGAGCTTTCAATATCATGGACGGGACTGATACTGCCCTTATGACAACCAGCATGGGACTAGGGGCGGCAGGTGTTGGGTTGATAGCCACCATCGTGGCCGCACCTATAGTGCTAGGCATTGAAATAACAGCTGGGGTTGTAGGGGTGGCAGGGTTGGTGGGCACAACACTTGGTTTGTTTAGTACAAGATGAGTATATTCCATTTAATCCCATTCCAAATTCCATTCCATCATTCCAATCCAAACCCATTCCAAAATCCATTCCATACTTTACACTATGCCAGTGTTGTGCCGCCCTTGTTGTGCCGCCCATTAATTAAATTGACGGTTTGTAAACAGTTCGGGAGTCACTTTCCCTCCCGCTCCTAGTTTCTTACACCCCCACCCCTACCCCCGTCCGGATGGAAGATAAGGCTTGTGGCAGGCAACAGTCGTGGCAACAGCCCCACAGCCCTTAACCATATTTCCACGCAGTGCAATATGCTCCGAGTAGAGCTGTGAATAATCGAGTCTGGACCAGACAATGCAGGGATCAACAGTCTGCATGAGCATCGATCTGCGCAATAGGGAACCGATGACATGTGTCAACCAAGCCAGCAAGCCTGGCCACCCGATCCCGTTAGTTGCCTTTTACGACAAGCATGGGTTACTGACGGTTTATTCTAACCCAGACCTTCACGGGTATAAGGACAACGAACAGCCTTTCCGTATCCCTTTTGTGGCAGTAGGATTGATAAAGAAATGCTACGGTTGTAGTCAGCAGTTCACATCCACATCAACAATACTTCCTAATGATTTACTTTTGAAATGGATTGATCACAAAATAAAACAAAGTCCAAAGAGCAAGGAAAAAAGGAAAAGTATTTTTCTACAAAATACTTATTTCCATTTAAATGCGGACTGTGTTGGAAGGGTTTGTCCCAGTTTTGAAATGTGTCAAGTCGTGATGCATACCGAAATCAATTGACAGAAGAGCACAAGAGGATATTGTCGCGACTACAAATCAAATACGACTGGACTTCAGAACACTTGACCACACCAATAATTCAATGATGAAAACTATACCCCCTCAAATCTGTTAAGTTATTTAATAAATATACGGAGCTTCGTCTGTGTACTGGGGTATGGACTTAAGAAACCCACAAGCTAAAGTCTTTTAATAACCACTGCTAATAATTTGGATTTAATGAGATGACTGGTATACTATAGTAGTACGTAAGGTCTTGACTGTACCTTGGAAAATATATTCCTCTGAATCTCTGTCTTTGGACACAATAGTGGAGTGGACAACTTGTTCTTATTTTGTATATAATCAAGAAATTGTGATTTTAAGTGACAGCTATATTGAGACATTGTAACATTTGTGATAATATAGACATTATAGATTGCTTTTTATGATAATAAACAAGATTAATATCAAAATTAGTTCTAATATATATGTTATTTTATGGTGTTCTGTTGTGCTTCGTAAGAATATCTTGACGCGACTATTGTGTTGAATAATCCGTTTCCTCCTCTATATATGTCTAATCCTGCCACAACACAGGTGCCTGCCACCATTCAGGCGTGCCGTTAGCCTTGCTTCAAAGACGTACATAATAATAATTGCAGGGATATAATTAATTCTATCCCCATAATAAGCAAGTCTAGACAGCACATGCCATAGGCCTTTCTTCAGACACCTTCTAATCTTATTATCTACATAACCTAGAAAGTATTATTTAAACTCAAAACTTATTCACCCAAAGACATGTGCCTTTGAGTGTGTGGTGGATGGGCCATGGCTGAAGAGATAAGCTGACCCACGTCTTGTCTTACGTGCCATATATCAGTGACTAGCTGTTTATAAACTGTCTTAGCATATTAGAGTGGAGACTTGTTTATATATAGGAAATCTGTGTCACTCCAAATTCCATTCCAAATTCCATTCCACTATTCCATTCCAAATTCCATTCCAAAATCCATTCCATACTTTACACTATGCCATCGTAAAGCGTTGAAACACGACGAGATCAGGGTTCTGGCCGAAGCAAAGCTGAACACGGTAAGTGAGCGTATTTCTACGGCACTCACTGACAGTAAGATCTCAGAGGAAGAATTTCGTTCAATCCTCTCTGAACTCGACAAGTACCGTAAGATGAAACAAGAAATCCGGTCCAAGTCTCGTAAGTCTGCTATCAGCGAAGACTAGAAAAAAAGTACATAGAACAGGGGGTACGAAAAGCCCAGCAAGCCTTCATTACGAACACCAAAGAGATCATAGGCGATTCATATTAAACTGTTTCCTCGAGGTCAACACGACATAGTGTAACGTGATCAGGATCGCGGTCATAGTGACACAATAGTGTCACGTGTGTGCGTGTGGGCAGCTGGACGTAATGCAGGTCTTGCAAAGATCTACCGTAATACGTGCAACCCTGTGGAACGTTGACGATCCCAGAAACACAATCAGGACAAGTCTTGAACTCGATTCCGCGAATACAAGGGTAATTATTCTGTCATGGATCAGTTGAGTCATTTCGAAAAGTATCTCAGTTGTCGTCAGTTATTCCATAAAGAACGTGGTAGTAAATGATCTGCCATCATTACTCGAAGTGTTTTGTCATCATTCATTTTGTGAAGTATCAGTTATATGTCATTTCATGAAGTACCTCGTCATCAGTCATTTCATGAAGTACCTCGTCATCAGTCATTCCTTGAAGTACCTCGTCATCATCATTCGGTGAAGTACCTCGTCGTCAGTCATTCAGTGAAGCACCTCGTCATCAGTCATTTCATGAAGTACCTCGTCATCAGTCATTCCGTGAAGTACCCCGTCATCAGTCATTCCGTGAAGTATGTCGTCATCAGTCATTCTTTGAAGTAACTCGTCATCAGTCATTCCTTGAAGTATCTCATCAGAAGTCATTCCTTGAAGTACCTCGTACCTCGTCATCAGTCATTCAGTGAAGCATCTCGTCATCAGTCATTCCTTGAAGTACCTCGTCATCATCATTCGGTGAAGTACCTCGTCGTCAGTCATTCAGTGAAGTACCTCGTCATCAGTCATTCCGTGAAGTACCTCTTCATCAGTCATTCTGTGAAACACCTCGTCGTCAATCATTCCTTGAAGTACCTCGACATCAGTCATTCGTTGAAGTACCTCGACATAAGTCATTCCGTGAATAACCTCGTCGTCAGTCATTCCGTGAAGAACCTCGTCGTCAGTCATTCCGTGAAGGACCTCGTCGTCAATCATTCCTTGAAGTACCTCGACATAAGTCATTCCGTGAAGTACCTTATCATCAGTCGTTCAGTGAAGTACCCCGACATACGTCATTCCGTGAAGTACCTCGTCATCAGTCATTCGACCGCCTCCGTGGTGTAGTGGTTAGAGCGTCCGCCCGGAGAGCGGAAGGTCGCGGGTTCGATCCCCGGCCGCGTCATACCAAAAGACGTTAAAATATGGTACTTGTTGGTCCCTGCCTGGTGCTCGGCATTATTGGATACAACAAGGACTTGTCAGTATAGTGTGTCTGAGTTGGGTATAGATCATGCCTAACTGCAACATGATATCTCAGTATAAAAACAGCTTTTAAAGTCTGGACTAGTACAAGCAGTCCCACACACGCATGCACGTCGTCATATGAGAGAAATAAGCTAAGTGCGACGTTAAACCCCATTTCACCTCACCTCACCCATCATTCCGTGAAGTACCTCGACATCAGTCATTCTGTGAAGTATTTCTCATTATTTGAAGTGTTTTGTCATCAGTCATTCCGGGAGGTATCTCGTCATCAGTCATTCAGTGAAGTATTTGTCATCATTCTGTGAAGTACCTCGTCATCATTCTGTGAAGTATTTGTCATCAATCTGTGAAGTATTTGTCATCATTCTGTGAAGTATATGTCATATGTCATTCTGTAATGTGTATAGTTTTCATCAGTCACTAAGTGAAGTCTCTTGTCATCAGTCATTCCGAAGCATTCAGTCATTTCGTAAATGAATGAGTTTGGAAAACGCCACTTTGTAAATAGCTACACGCTTAAGGCAGCTTAATTTGGTAGGAGAAAAGCCAAACATTGCTGATGCCGCTTAGGTCGCAATCGTTTGCCACTTAAGTGAAACAGGTGATGATCGTGATACTATCAAACCTGATAAAGACAGGTATTTAGCCAATCTTTAGCAAAGGCACGCAACTTTATACACAGTGAGGGTCGGGTGCTAAGAGCATGAAATATCGAGCGTATACATATATTCTTCCTCAAACATAGCATCGACTTTATTTATGATATCCGTGACGATCCGGGTTAGAATTGGTCTTCAGTAACCCATGCCTGTCGTAAGAGGCGACTAACGGGATCGTGTGGTCAGGCTCGCTGACTTGGTTGACACATGTCATCGTATCCCAAATGGATTGATGCTTATGATGTCAATCACTGTATTGTCTGGTCTGGGTGTATCCGCTGTGAGAAATTATTTGTTGTGAAAAATTCTTATTGTTTTTATCATTTCAGAGAACTAAATTAATAAAAGATATACATGTATATCTGTTTCTACCAGAAATGCCAGCGATGAAACTGAAAATATATCTTTAAAATAAAAAGTACATATTTTGTAGCTCGTTGGTCTGTCATACAGACCTTGAAATATACCCGATACTGCCCACGCAGGTATAGAATATGTGACAAGTCTATATCACCACAGTTTCTGAAAATAAAGAGTATCTGGGCTCCGTTTTCATGATATATTGTGAACATAATTTATGAACAGTTTTGTAAAATATGTTCATTCCATAGACTAAATGTTAGACATGTTACAACCATCCTATAAACAATTCCACTGTATGCTATAAAGTTTCCCTACGTGACTACACATGAATATATACACATGCAACAGGTTTAATCTTTTCTCGACGTGTCAACTGTTATGCACATGCATACCTGTATTGGATGCGATTGTTTCAAGGCATTAATGACAAAGGCTTATTGTGACTGAATATCAACGGACTTCCAATAATCTGAGATTATTTATTGTAATCACTTATATTAAATGTCTCTGTTTCTTATTTTATGCTGTAAAGAACATTTCATTGTTTTTATTTTACAGACGTATTCTACGATTATTTTTAAAAACAACAATAAAACCATGTATTTTTTATTTTTAAATTCCATGTTTTTTATTACAGTTTTATTGACAACTTTGGTTTGATTTTTTGTAAGAGACGGGATCTCGATATTTTGTGTCAAAGGATTTATTTCTCCGATATGACAGGGACAATTTATTTTATTATAAGTACATATTTCATTTCAACACGTTCGTTAAGAATCTGTGAAAGAAACAAAAAGAAATGTGTTTTTTTCACAAACAAAAATGCAACAAATCCCCTTACCCCTCCCCATTCGTGAAGAGCGGGCGAGTCCATTGTTTCTCTCCCCTTTCGGTCACTACATGGTCACTCAACCGCTGGCCATTGTCCAGGGACATAAAAGATAGCTGTTATCAGACCCCTTATGCTTGACACAATAACAGTGTTTCTCCATGACCCGTGAAGTTTAAGCGGCACATGGCCGTGACACATTGCGTAACGAATAACTGTTAATGAACAAACTCGGAAGCGATTAAAGAAAGGAGTTAATCCAGCGTATCAAATCCGTCAGCTTATGTATATTTAACCCAGTAAATATTGTCATGGCAGAACCTTGAGATTGTTTATTTTAAATATTACAGTCATCAAAATACATAATACCCCCAAAATACTTTCTTGATTATAAAATTTCATATTTCGACAAAGTTCAAGAATTCTCTCCTCCTGGAATATTCACAACTCTACCGATAGACGTCGCTACAGACTTCGTCGTCTTGGTCCACTTGAACTGGGCATCTGTCTATAAATGTAATAAAAACACATCGCAAGCTACTGCGTTTTGCACCAGTTGAAAAGATCGCGCGTAGTTTGGCGGCAAATTCAGAACACCGGTACACACAGCAAGGAGCAGCAAGCTGTTTTGACGCATGAAATAATTCTGAGATCGGTAAGATTGCCAAGTTTTCTGTTATGTTTTTGAATGAGAAAGAGTTGACAGTAACTATTATTGAACATGTGCCCTATTAATGTTGTTTTTTTTCGAATCTAGGCTTATTTCATAATTATGATGATCTTCAGTCTCGGACTATATATATGGCACCTCATTTTTATATCTTTATCTTCTGATGTGTTCATATGGTTTCTCATGTTAAAATATTTTATCATTCGTACCATGATTTGTGTGATTTAGTTCGTACTCATCAGTTAGTGATATATATGAGGTATATATCTGATTGGCGCCATTTATGAACTGATCAATGCCCATATTAGGCATTTATCATGATAAATATAATTTATACGAAAATAGGTGTTTGCTTGAGGGCCAAAATATCACTTAATGTGTTTTTAAATTGGATCGTTTTTTAACTCAAATATTGAATTCACCCGTGACGAACACAGACTTGATTCGTTGGCTATATCATTGTGTGAATATATGGCGCCTTTTCTAACAAACCGATCTCACGTAAGGTTTGTCAAAGAGGATTCGGCAAGCACTGACCATACCTACTGTTTGATATTATCATTACGACAGCGGTCGACAGAATGGTTTTAGATCATCGTACAAATTTCAGTTTGATATATGTCCTGGTGTAAATAGAGGCACATATTGGCAATAAATTAATATATGGCACATAATGACGGATGTACTCCAGATTATATCCTATCACGGTGTTGTTTTCCTGTTAAATCCAATATGTATTTCGCAGTTTCGTTCATATACAAGTATTCTACTTAATTTCCTTGACCAATCCTTTATTCGCGGCTTGTATTCGATTACTGCACGATGCAAAAAATCTGTTGTGACGATAATTTTACAATCTCCTCTCCGCTATGTGATGACGCAATATCCTGGCTAGCAGTACGTAAACAATCCACTCCCGCCAACAACAGCTAATCGTGTTGTTCTCTTACCTTTATTATATGAATGGTTTACTTATGCATGAGAAAAACTGACCAGCATGGACCATTCTTGGTCATGCACATGGTGGTGAACACTTACACAAAAACAGCAACACGGAAACGATATTAGTTTTGGCGGTGAACAGCGCGTGGGATAAATATTGGCCAATCAGCGCGCATCTGAGGTCGCGTGCGGGCTTATTCATTCATGCACACGGTAGCCGAACAACATAGTAGTACTAGTACTACAGAGGCCGGCCCCACGTGGATTTCTCGTCTCCTGTCGGACGGGCCCTTTCAGTGAATAATCGAAGGGTAGGTGAGTAGATTTAGGTTCCTAGGTTTTAGGATAGATGTAACAAATTTATCGTACCGCACATCTTTCCCTACATTATTTTGTCTGGAATTACCAATTTCATAAGTGATTAGTCGATAGCCCACGTGTTTTGACATGATGTCCACATAACGGTAAGTAATATTTATTCCCAAGCAAAGTACCCAATGGAAATAAGGATTTTTTTTATAAATTGGTGATATTTCCAGGGTAGAAAACGGACATGTAAGATACCGTAAATTTATCTAAGGTAAACAAGTAAATACTGTGCAGAAATCGGAGCCGCATACACACGCGATGTCTGGTCCACGTGAGTGGATGGGAATAGATTCGGCAGAGCCAAATACCGATCACTTGTAAAACGCCAATCAAAACCTTTTCTTTTTCGAATATTATTACGCAGTTTAAATAAATATGAAACAATGCTCTATACATTATGCAATTGTTTCTAATACACGGAAGAAATACATAACATCCTGTTTACAGATTACATGGTGAAATTAGTCATACTGTATTTTCAATATGGTAAATATTTGCTCGGTTATTACAATTAATGGCCCCCAATTAGGATATATCGCATTATTTACTGTTGAAATTCAAGTATGTTGTTTTTCAATACTTGCAAAACAGTGATACAAAATAACTTGTACTGACGCAATTATCTGATAATTGAATATGAGTGAAATCGCTTGATTTTGATAATTTGTTGGTGTAAATTCCCCTGCAGCACTAGTATTTTACCGATGTTTTAAAGGTCACATGCAACCAAAAAATCAAACATAATTAAAACACAATTATCACTTATTCATGACATATAATATACATTGCTGGTTATAAAAAAACATATAAACAAAATTATAAGCGTACAATCGCAAATCAAAAGTGCAACATTGTGTACTTGGGTTTACTACCCAAGAAATGAAGCAGCCGGGATACCGAACCCAGTCAGAGCGGGTGGGTGTGCACTCAAGTGTAACGGCTGGTTCACTTGCAGATGCCCTCACGGCTGATTGTGTGTGTATATATAGAGATGATGGGTTTTGTAAATACATGCTCATTTTTTGTGTATAACATTTTGCAATCAACAGACATCATAACATGTCATGTGTACAAGTATCACACCTGCCTGTCTGTGTAATTACATAATGTGACAGAGACCGAACTCGGGCCATAAATCAATGCATTTTGTTTATTGTGTATAGCCTGATTGGTGTTAAGTTCAAATTGAATGTGGTCAGTGATCGCAGTTGTGTATTGGATATTGTCATTAGCAGACAGGCAGGCAGACACACAGGTGTCAATAAAACAAGACATTGAGTTTTGTCTGTGACAACATGTCTATATCACAGTTAGAAATTCTGTCAACCCTAAATAATGACATTGCTTTTAAGTATCGAACTGAGAAAGTGACTCGGTAAGAAGAACGGGTGGTGAAATAGACAAATGAAATTATATAAACAGTTTATTTACTGTCATAACATCGCGCCTGTGAGATATCAACAAAACATTAGGAAAATAGCTCACACCAAAGCCTTCACCGAGTATTCACCGAACAGCCCGCTTCCAAGTTGCGCAAACCTATTTCACTGCGCACATGCTATGAGCGCAGTCCAGCTGTTGAAACCAGTTTTCCCCTGAAAAGTCGGGGGGAAATAAGTGAATCGTTTGAACTCCGATTTCGCGTGTTTTTTTTTCATCGCGTTATTTTTCAACTTTATAAGATGAATTTGCATTTTTGATGATTTGTTTTCGTAAGTCCATACCAAAAGGTATCAGAATCTGCAAAGTTGTGTTTTACGTTGCATGTGACCTTTAATTTACCAGTAATTTGACTCACAGTGGTAATAAAATCATCTTGGTGGTAAACCATAAAGGAACAATTTTAAGTGCTACTGAAATTTTACAAAATACATTTAATCCTATGACCATTATTTCTACTGCTCCCACGTTGTCACTAGTTGCCCCACAGTACGAATGTCCTAATGAGGATTCTGGGTTAGAATATAGAATATATTCCCCGGTAATCTATGCTGGTCGTAAGCGATGTTATGGACCAGATGGTCAAAATCAGTAACTTATTTTGTAATTATTTAATATGTAAAGTGTCATTCTGCCTAGACTGCATGATAATTGTTTGCAATATCAACCATTGTATTGTCTGGTCCAGGGTAGATTATATACAGGATGTTGATATAAAGCTGGAAGGTTGCTGAGCGAGGCGCCAATCAAGAAGGGTCATGTTTGACCCTGGAATATCAATATTATTGGATTGTCTGATCCAGACTCAATTATTAGACCTCTGCAATATAGCTGGAATATTGCTAATTGTGGCGTTAAACAAACACATCAATATTACCATCTGCACTTTTAGTTATTTGTCATATTGTTTACTATACATATCAAGTAATGCCCTGTTATAATAGCCAGATTGAAAACACTGGCATGGCCTCAAAACAAAGTATACTGACTACATGGTTGAAAAAAAACTGGTATTTGGACACTTCACCCTAAAAAGCCCTAAATTTGTTTTTGCCTTTGAAAGGCCCTTATTGCAAGCAATTTGCAATCAAAAAGGCCCTACATTTTAGCACAACTTGTCAAGGTATGATTTTATAGGAACTAATACATAATGAAAATACCTTGCCATGACAGTGGTGTCAAGTAATCTCTGTCACGAAGCAAAACTTTCCCAGTGCAGCGATGTAGCTAAGAGTTATTTCCCTCGATGGTCCCACATTTGACCAACCTTGTGTGTATTCAACTACTTATGTGTCACGTGTGTTTCTATAGTTCCTTAAAATTTCTGATTGGGCCATGATAAGCCATAAATTTGAACCCTGGATGGGCATGGCATACACCCAATTTTGATCATGTTGATGGTAACTAGAATTAAAATAAACAGGAAATGGTGATCGTAGCTGTGGTTTGGACCTGAAGATTGCGTTTGATTAAGCAACAATTCAGCTTGCAACAATTTGATAATGTTTGTAATGATCTTGGTCAAATCTAGGGACCGTTCATAATTTATGGCTTGGGGGTGGGGTGGGGTGATGATGATTTTATGGAAAAGCATGTACAATGTCAATGACCACCACCCCCCAAAAAATAAAAAAAAATAAAATAAAAAATTATGTACAAAATAAGTGACCCCCTGCATGTCACATACAAAATCAATTACCCCCTCCCCTTCCCATAATTTCTAAGCATAATTTTAAACACATATTTATGTACAAGATTGCTGACAAACACACACACACACACCCCAGTGCGTGTGTACAAAATTGCTGACAACCCCCTAGCACCCCCCTTAAAATCATCATGCCCCTAGCCGTACATTATGAACGGTCCCCCAGTTTTCCATAGTAATCTTCATTTTGTCCTGCAGTTGATGAAGACTACACTAACTGTAGTTTTGTCTTAAATTTATTATTAATAATGTTTACAAATAATGTGAAATAGTGGTAAAGTTCCAATCATAGCAACTGGATCCAGATCACAATCTGACAGATCATAGCTGCAATTCGTCTGAACATGAGATTTGTGAAATTCTTTTATTTCCATTATAATTGGAAAATTGTGAATGTTGTGTATCCAGTTTCCAGAGCCATTGAAAACTCATTATTTGAGACAAACACCAGGAATATGAGAACAATGATTTTACAGTGGATTTATGGCTGGTAACATATATATGTATATAATACCCTAAAGGGCATGTAGATCATGGTGGTTTGCGGTGTGTGGTCCTTTGCATAGAGATGTGGTCCTTTGCATAGAGCCCAGGTCACAAATCAGTTGAAGTTAAGCAACACTGGTCATGGATGGTCCTTGGATGGGTGATCGTGTTTGGCAGCTCCACTCCTGAGAGTCTCTACAACTTCAGTCCTGCCCCATAACGAAGCCCATGTGATATATGTGGGTTCACCCTAGGCAAGTGAGTTTGTCCATGAATTGTTCACTCAGCAGTGAGTGGGTACCCGAGGGGATGTCATATGGCAGTTAACCTTCTAGCGCCTCACAGTCAGCTTGGGTTATCCAGGGTGATGATGTGCTAGCACCTTGAGCGTGGGCTAGAATGTGGAAACAGGTGCTTTATAAATGGCCATGTCAGGCATGTTAACCATAAGTAGCATCATGTCAATTCCCATCAGGGATTTACAGGACATGAATTCCTGCGTCCTATACGCATAAAACTTTACCATGGACGCAACAAAATTTATTTAAGTGCCCATAGAGACGCAGAAAAAGTCCAAATACGTTTTTGTAAATATTCCAACCAAGTAAAAATAAGTTATCACTGAGTCTGCTACTAGCTGGGTTATGGCATTGTTTCCATTTTAATTACTGTAACAATGTGATGATCATGATACGCAATACAATAACAGTAGCTGAATTACAACAATATTACAACATAGTATTGATAATAATATTTAATTGTCTGGGGCCCCCATTTGTAGTCCAGGACCCCTGAAAATTAAGAGTATGAGTCCCAGGGACCCTCAAATACAGGACTCAAGGTAAATCCTTGATTCCCATCTTGACCAGTAGTTCTAAATATTCAACCACACAAGGGAAAATGTTTCTCAGAATTCATTGTATTTATCTAAACAACCTTACTAGTGGTGGTCCGATTAATTGAAATAATCGAAGATTGGTCGCAGTGCCTAAACGACCAAGCAATCGATTGTGTTTTCTCAAAATCAAACACAACCAATTTTGGAACACTTGTTTGCATCAACAATATTTTATACAAGGTTGGTTTTGTCTGTGGCATTAAATTTACATTTCATAAGCACTACAAGCTCGTTCCAAGTCATGTTTGAATTTATCTTAAAGAATCCAGGAAATCTGTGTTCCTAACATACTAATCATCCTTTAATATACAATTTGCCAATGGATTTTGTGCAATTTGCAAAAGACTCAAATTATTACATGTTTTGTTTTGTGTGTGTGTGTGTGTGTGTGTGTGCATTAACAAAGATAACAGGAACATTTGATAAATGACGCAAACCAATTATTTTCGATGATTGATCGGTTGTAAACAACATGAAATTTTAAACAATTCCCAACACTAAACCTTACTTTAAAATATATTCATGGAAACGATTAAGGGAACACCTGAAAGAACAAGGGTTCCTTTTTCTTTTTCAAGAATTTCACCACAGTGCAATACATAGCTTGTGAAGAAACCTGAAAAGAATAAAGGCACCACAAAAGTTTTAAAAACCCCAAGGCCCTTACCTTTTGAAAGTGCATTAACACTTCTTACCTCTACTTCAGATTTTATCCTAAACATTTATAAAGTTTATATTAATATTTTGTTTCAAATAGCCAGGTTATACAAGCTGTAAATGCTCTAGTCATGTTCAGATTACAAATGACACCTGTCACAGCTGTGACAACCCCATTCAGTCTCCCACTGACTCTGGCCGGGCAGCTGGTATGTGTAGGTTACAAAATACCAGATGTTTACCCCATAGTCTTCTATAATAACATATATTTTTAAACTAAGCCCCCAACAGCTACATGTACATGTGTGCGACAGTCCATATTAATATAGACACCAAAATGAGAAGATTAACCAGCGGCCTTTCCACGTACAGGAAGTTAACACACCAGCCCCAGTTCCGCACAAAATGTCCCCTGCTTGAAAATATCTATGGTCACATACAGCATTAGTCAGAATGTTAAAAAAGACAGATCTAAATATTAAAAACATGAAAGAAAACCAAGTTCTATGGATAGTCAACTTCTTTATTGCAATTAGTGCGACATTTGATAACAGTGTTAGTACCTACACCGAAACGTCACACTCATTGCAACAAAGAAGTTGACTATCCATATAACTTGGTTTTCCTTCATCTATACAACTTCTAAAATGCCTCTCAAAGAAGTTATTAAAACATGTTTAGTTTAATTTCTGGTTTATTTACATTTAGAAAACATGAAAACTTCACACAAAATATCTTTCTTATTTGGAACCAGTTTTCTTCTGGTTTACACATTGATTTAATATTGATGATAGATATGTTACCATAGTAACCAACTAGCGATGCCATGACAAATTCTACGCATTAACCATTTGACGCAATGTATTGAACTGAAGGTTAAAATATTTTTCTAACATCATGATTATAGTTGACACCAAATACTCAAGCCCTCTGATCACTACACATGCTCAATAAGCCTACCACCCGTGAAGGTCCAGGTTAGAAAATTGATCTTCCGTAACCCATGCTTGTCGTAAGAGGCGACTAATGGGATCGGGTGGTCAGACTCGCTGACAATTGCGCATATCAATGCTCATGCTGTTGATCACTGGATTGTTTGGTCCAGACTTAATTATTTACAGACCGCCGCAGGGGTGGAGATAACTTTAAAATTCGTGTGTACTCCGGTACAGTGGCACATGTAAAATCCCTTGCCCTGATAATTTTTCCACTATACTGGCCAATTTTCTTGTTGATTTTCACATAAACAACATAATTAACATTAGAAAGTCAACTGGACACCGGTACAGAGTGATATACAAATTTACTTGCCCGACAGAAAAAACACTGGACTGGGACGTCAGGCAATGGGTATTTTCTCTCTCTCTCTCTCCCCCCTTTGAACTCAGTTTTTGGCATGACAAGCAAACCCTTTAACCATTAGGCTACCCCAAGGCCCCTTAATGTGTAAAAACAAGGATATCCACTTAAGTTCATAACAATTCATATCAAAGCTATTTACAACTTTAGAAAAAGCAAGGAAATTCACTATTGTTGCTTCATGCATTTAAAGTTGATCACTGGATTGTCTGGTCCAGACTCGATTATTTACAGACCGCCACCATATGGCTGGAATATTGCTGAGTGCGGCGTAAAACTCACTCACTCACTCACTCACTCACTCACTCACTCATGCATTTAAATCAATAAGCGATCGACAAAAGTCGATTTACAATATTATTTCCAAAAAAGACTTTGAAAAAGAGAAAAAAAATTTAAAAATTTGCTGAGGATATTTTGCTGCCCAGCATGCCCTGTTCTGAAACTCAGCAACCACACATTTAATGTTTCAGGCAAAATCAAGATGGCCCTGAATCAATTGGAAACCAGTGAATCGATGAAACCACTGATGAACACACACAATGATTCTGCTCTCACCTTCATGGTGGATTGCGACCCAATCTACAAGGAAACAACGCTGACGTCAACGCCCAGGAAGGGCTCCGAACATGTCAAGATACCCATTGATGATGCACAGAGTAAGTTCCATATCGAATCCTGGGGTTCATAGCATGCTAGTGAAATCAAAATATGGGGAAGGTTTGAAACATGAATCAAATGGCTGACAAAGTCAACCATTGTTAAAAGTCATCAAGTGAGTGAGTAGGTTTAGTTTGACGCCACTTTTAGCAATATGCCAGCAATATTATGGCAGGTGACAACAAACATGGGCTTCACACATTGTATCCATGAGGGGAATCGAACCCAGGCCTCCGATGGGACAAGCATACACTTAAACTGCTAGGCTAACCCACCACCCCTGAAAAAGTGAGAAAAACATATGTATACATATGGAGTGTTTACTTTCAACTGGCTGGACACACAGGGTTAGAATAAGTTTTAAGGATAATATGAGTCAACTTCACATATACGAATTACTTGGTGACTTCAGTGTTCACGAATGGTGTTTCAAAGTAACAGGACATTGGGTCCTGAAAGTTTCACACTGTTAACACAATTCATCATATCCCATTTACATAGATCTATGCTCATGTCAGTAACTGGATCGTCTGGTCCAGACTTGATTATTTGCCAATCGCCAGAGTATTGCTGAATATTAATCAGCCAACAAACCATGACAGATAATAGTTTGATTTTTCCCTTGTATTGTGTAGGTACGTCGTCAGCCAGTGTGGACTCCGGGTCTAGCAGCTTCATCGCCAACTTCACACTCCTACACTCCAAGATGGAGGACTTCTTCAAGGAAAAACAGAAGCTGTTCTTTAATGTGAGTTCCTCATGTCGATTGACCAAACTTTAATCCATCCTCCTCGGAATTAAAATATTTTTCATTTATGAATATTTGATTCAGGTGATTGTGCCTGATGAACTGACTCCTTAAAGGAGTTCAGTTTGAATCACCAAATACTGGGGGGAATCATAGCAACAGTAACCAGTTAAGAGTGATCATGCCTAAGTGAACACTAACAACTTGTGTCATCATATTCCTGTTGAAGTCAGTATATTTGAGCCATTGAACAGAGTTACAGAACTACTGTAGGTAATTCTCAATGTCTACTGAGTATCATTATACAGAGAAACCTGCCAACACTGGCACCTGTCTAATCCGACACACTGTCAAAACTGTCATAAAATTTTGGTCCTGCCATTTTACAACGATATTAATTATTATGATCATTAGAACATTGTCTAATCCGGCACCTATCTATTCCATATTCCGGCACGATTTTCCGGTTCCAACAAGTAATTTTAACTGTAATTTACACTGCCAAAACCGGCATGGGTATGAGCAGTCCAATCAAGGTCCCCTAATCCAATACACTTCTCTCGGCACACTTCATTAAAAGATTCATGAGTGTAAATGGCAGCCATGTTAGAAAATTATTGTCACTGTCTAATCCGGC
The DNA here is from genome assembly GCF_003918875.1 of Haliotis rubra. Taxonomy (NCBI): domain Eukaryota; kingdom Metazoa; phylum Mollusca; class Gastropoda; order Lepetellida; family Haliotidae; genus Haliotis; species Haliotis rubra. The sequence continues at coordinate 1,896,893 of NW_025767690.1, forward strand.
ACCCTGGCTAAACCGGCATTATATTTCGGTCCTGTGGAGTGCCGGTGTACACAGGTTTCACTGTACATATGTAGTAACAGTGTTTAATGATGCTATTATTAGCATAGTGTAGTGTATCAACATGGTTAGAATTGCCATGTTAACAAAATTTAGTGAAACAACCCTAATATAAGTAAATGATCAAATGGCATTTTGCGTAATAGATACCCCTCTCAAGTGCCCCCAAGCCTACTTGTGTAACAGACTGTTGGTTATCTCCTAAGCAGAACCTGAAGCTTAGGCATCAGGCCATATTTCCATGTGTATATTAGAGTATTTTACACGAACATATGCATAATAAGGGTACATAATTGCCATGTAACTATTATCCAACCTGTTTTAGTTTCACCATGTTTGTTTTTCATATACAGTCAAATCCCGATGAGTCGAATCGCTGGGGACCAAGTAATAAATTCGACTTATCGATGTATTCGAGACATAGGTATGTCTATGAGGGTAGAAAAAAATATGATCCAGTCCTAATTCCTCCGCCTAAGCATTTGTTTATCTAATGATTTCCATATCACTAATAGGGGCACCTTATCAGTTCCAGTCTGATTAGCACAGACAGTGATGTCCGTAAAATCCCTTATCTGCCTTTTGAACTCACCCGTCAATGGCGGAAAGGTGTGAGCTTGCTGGTTTGTTAATTGGATCAGTTTGCTACACCAATCAACTTCTCATTGATTGACTTCGGCTTATATTGCTGTTGATTGAATCTCATGGGACCAAATTTCCTTCTCGAGTTCCCGTGTGTATTTATGAGACGAATTCGTGTAACCGGTATTCAAATGATGACAACTATAACAGGGAATGGTCGGACCGACAGGTACTTCGAGTTATGCATAATATTCGAGACACCGGCATTCGACTCATCGGGATTTGACTGTATTCTCAATTTCTGAAAAGAGATTGATGTGATGGTTTGTGGTTTTAACAATTTTTCACAAGTTTTGTAAATCATCAAGGCACCAGGGGAGTTATTATGGTGATTGTGGTTTATATGGAAAATAATTTGCCAATGATTTGCTCCTTGAGTTTTTCTTTTACTAACTGAGTAGTCCCTCCTTACAGGGCCTCCTTAGTGTGCTTGCAGCAGCCTACGTGGCCTACTTTATGTACGCACTGTACCTACACGCCACGGGCAGTGTGAGAAGAGCGCCGTCCCCCTCATCATCGTAACCATCACAGCACTCGTCTTCATCGTGTTTAGATACATCAACAACATGTTTGGTGATGACATAAGGAATGTCACCAAAGTCATTCAATCTGCCATTAAAAGCAAATGGTACATTCTAAAATGGTGAGTTGTTTTACGGTTGATATATCTATTCTGTTATGAAAGTCAAATACAATGTAGTAATTTTCATGGCTTATTTTTACAAAAGCTGGAAAGGTTGTTTATGTTATGCTGTTGACTGTTTCAGGGTTGCCCTGTTCTTGGTGTATGGGGGCATGTTAGCATTGATCATATACACAGTGTGGGCGGTCCCTGGCAACCTGGTCTCCCTCGCCGGCATCATCACCTTCATCATCATTCTCTTCCTCTTGTCCTCAAATCCCACTCAGGTAACATCACCTACTTCCTCTTGTCCTCCAGCCCCACACAGGTAACATCAACCTCTTCCTCTTGTCCTCCACACACAGGTAACATCAACCTCTTCCTCTTGTCCTCCACACCCACACAGGTAACATCAACCTCTTCCTCTTGTCCTCCAGCCCCACACAGGTAACATCAACCTCCTCTTGTCCTCCAGCCCCACACAGGTAACATCAACCTCTTCCTCTTGTCCTCCAGCCCCACACAGGTAACATCAACCTCTTCCTCTTGTCCTCCAGACCCACACAGGTAACATCAACCTCTTCCTCTTGTCCTCCAGCCCCACACAGGTAACATCAACCTCTTCCTCTTGTCCTCCACACCCACACAGGTAACATCAACCTCTTCCTCTTGTCCTCCAGCCCCACACAGGTAACATCACCTCTTCCTCTTGGTCCCAACAGGTAACATCAACCTCTTCCTCTTGTCCTCCAGCCCCACACTGGGTAACATCAACCTCTTCCTCTTGTCCTCCAGCCCCACAGGTAACATCAACATCAACCTCTTCCTCTTGTCCCATCCACACAGGTAACATCAACCTCTTCCTCTTGTCCTCCAGCCCCACACAGGTAACATCAACCTCTTCCTCTTGTCCTCCAGACCCACACAGGTAACATCAACCTCTTCCTCTTGTCCTCCACACCCACACAGGTAACATCAACCTCTTCCTCTTGTCCTCCACACACACTGGTAACATCAACCTCTTCCTCTTGTCCTCCAGCCCCACAGGTAACATCAACCTCTTCCTCTTGGTAACATCAACCTCTTCCTCTTGTCCTCCAGCCTCCACACAGGTAACATCAACCTCTTCCTCTTGTCCTCCAGACCCACACAGGTAACATCAACCTCTTCCTCTTGTCCTCTAGCCCCACACTGGTAACATCCCTGTCCCCTTGTCCTCCAGACCCACACAGGTAACATCAACCTCTTCCTCTTGTCCTCCAGACCCACACTGGTAACATCAACCTCTTCCTCTTGTCCTCTAGCCCCACACTGGTAACATCCCTGTCCCCTTGTCCTCCAGCCCCACACAGGTAACATGAACCTCTCCCTCTTGTCTGATATGTATCCCCGCGATATTACATACAATTAGCTATAGTCAAGTATGTTATCCTTACCTGTTAGTGGTTGTTGTTTTCAGGTGCGGTGGCGGCCTGTGCTTGGCGGATTCACGCTGCAGTTTTATTTCGCCATGGTTATCCTCAAGTGGGATATTGGCTACAATGCCTTCCGATTTCTGGGACAGGAGATTCAGAAGTTCCTGGCCTTCACTGATTTTGGTTCCAAGTTTGTGTTCGGAGATAAATACATGGACCATTTCTTTGCTATGAAGGTAAGGTCACCAGCATACTATCACTTGAGGTGGTCACGTTTTTTAAACTATTGTTATTTTTTCTGTGTGTTTCAAGCTTAAATTACTAAGTTATGTTTCTTTGTTAATTTCCAATTTATTATTAATATGTAATACTTATCGTAAGAAGTGACTAACAGGATCAGTTAGTCAGGCTCGTCATCATATCACACTTGTATCAATTTTCACAATGTACAGATTCTAGTACTTCTGTTGGGTTGAGTCCCATCCGGGATTCGAACCCTCAGATTCAGGCACCTATTTGCCACACACAGTCAGCTGCCTAACCCACCCAGCCACCACTGAGTATTCATAACTTTTAGTGTCAATCACAGGATTGTCTGGTCAACACTAGTTTATTAACAGACAGCTGCCACATAGCTGAAATACTGCTGAGTCAAACAAACAGATTAGACACCAGACTAAAAGGTCTTGGATCTAAGCTTCACATTAATACAAATTTTTCACCCTCATGTTGTGTTTCTAAGGCCCCCCCCAAAAAATATGTCCATTTCCGGACCCGACTGAACCTATCCTAACCCCACCGACCCTAAATCATTTTTTAACCAAGTCAATGATATTGCAGTCCCTTGGGTATTCAGGATCAGAATGAGAATGTATATGATGGTTGTAAGGGATGCCAAATAGATGCTGTTTTCAGGGCTAGTATCTTGGCTGCTGGCATGTCTTTATATCTCTGCTGTATTTATCTGTCTGCCTGGTCCAAAAATTATTCACCGGCCCTGTCATTTACTGGGAATATTGATGAGTGTGACATTTAGCAAATTAAAAAATCACCTCATACATTGAACAATTATGCTTAATTCTTGTTGTTATGGTTACAGGTGCTTCCTGTGATCGTGTTCTTCAGCTGCTTCATCTCCATCCTGTACTATCTTGGCATCATGCAGTTCATCATTGGCAACATCGCATTCGTCATGAGGAGCTTGCTGGGTACAACGGCTGCAGAGAGCCTGTGTGCTGCTGGCAACATCTTTGTTGGCCAAGTAAGCAGATTATCTCCCTGTAGTCGCAGGGGTGGAAATAACCCATTGCCTGACGCCCGAGTCCAGTGTTTTTTTCTGTCGGGCAAGCTAATTTGTATATCACACTGTACCGTGTCCAGTTGACTTTCCAATATTAATTATGTTGTTTATTTAAAAAATCAACAAGAAAACGGACGGTATAGTGGAAAAATTATCAGGGAAAGTGATTTTATATGTGCCACTGTACCGGAGTACACTAGCAATTTTAAAGTTATTTCCACCCCTGAGTCGTCTTGGTGTTAGGGGGGTGAATTAGTAGCCTAGTGGTTGAAGTGTTCGCTCGTCACTCAGAAGACCAGGGTTCGATTCCCCACATGGGTACAATGCGTGAAGCCCATTTCTGGCGTCCCCCGCCGTGATATTGCTGGAATATTTCTAAAAACGGCGTAAAACTAAACTAACTCACTCATGCTTGCTGGTGTTAATACTTAGGATATCATGTTTTTCTGCTATTGATGATATGCAGTATTTTCAAGCAGATTTTCTTTACCTGTGTCTGTGGAAAGTTTTTTCCAAGTGTGTGTGTAATGATCGTGTGCAATACTGCAGAAATACTCTGTGAAGATCTGGGCCTCCTTTCACAAAGCACTAAGGTGATCGTAAGTCACTAAGGCCTAAAAAAAAAAAGCTTGTGGTTCTGATTTCCCGACCAACCCCAAATATTCCCGCTGAGCCTAACTATTTTACTCACCACATAATAAATTAAATTTATTTTCTGACACATGAGTAATGTAAAAATATTTTGCAAAAAAACAACAGCCCTACCTACCTACCCTAGTTCTGAAATGTAGGAAATCGGAACCACAACATTTATTTTTGGGGCCTAAGGTAAACTTAGTGCAATGTTAAAGAATGGGAGTTAAGGTTAACCTTAGTAAAGGTTGCTTCATGAAAGGAGCCCCTGGGTTGTAAATGGTCTTCAGCAACCTAATGGAAATGGGTGGTCACATACAGAGACCTAGATCAATGCTCATGACGTCCAGCACAAGTTTTGCAGGTCGTAAATGATTGATTACAGACTACCTTCATGATAATCATAATCATAATTATGCAAAAAATTGCCAAGTCTGGTAATAAACAATAATTAAATAGCATTAAAAACAATGGACCTACTTTAGTGATGTTTTTTGTAAACCATTAATTGTTCTTCAATGTAATATGGGGTCAGTGGGATAGCCTAGTGGTTAAAGTGTTAGGTTGTCATGCCGACGACCAGGGTTCGCTTCCCCACATGGGTACTATGTGTGAAGCCCATTTCTGGTGTTACCTGCCATGATATTGATGGAATATTGCTAAAAGTGGCATAAAATCATACTCACTCACTCAATGTAATATGTCTGTTCTAGACGGAGGCTCCTATCTTGATCAGACCGTATTTGAGCCTGATGACCAGGTCCGAGCTGCATGCAGTCATGGTTGGAGGTTTTGCTACAATTGCTGGGGGAGTACTGGCTGCCTATGTGTCGTTCGGTGTTCCGGCAGAGCACCTGTTATGTGCCAGTGTAATGAACGCCCCTTGTGCCCTGGCTGTGTCCAAACTGCTTTACCCAGAGACAGAAACAAGCAAATTGGAGGACATCGATGAAGTGGAGGAAGAAGAAGATGAAAAGTGAGTGATGCAGAGAATGATTAGTTGGGCAAAAGAGAAAAAATGTACCATGCCATGATAAAGCCTTGAACAGTTGACTACCATGCCACATAAAGCCTTGAACTGTTGACTACCATACAACATGATAAAGCCTTGAACTGTTGACTACCATGCCACATAAAGCCTTGAACAGTTGACTACCATGCCACATAAAGCCTTGAACTGTTGAACAGTTGACTACCATACCACATAAAGCCTTGAACAGTTGACTACCATACCACATAAAGCCTTGAACAGTTGACTACCATACCACCACATAAAGCCTTGAACAGTTGACTACCATGCCACATATAAGCCTTGAACTGTTGACTGCCATGCCACTGCCTTGAACTGTTGAACAGCCTTGAACTGTTGAACAGTTGACTACCATACCACCACATAAAGCCTTGAACAGTTGACTACCATGCCTCATATAGCCTTGAACAGTTGACTACCATGCCACGATAGAGCTTTGAATAATTAGCTATCACACCATTGTAAGACTTAAAACCTGTTCAAAGCAGCATTAAACCCCTCCACTCACACTTCCACTTTGTCTCCAGCAAACCTCGCAACTTCCTTGAGGCTGCCGCTGCGGGAGCTTCCGCCTCCATCTGCCTCGTCGCCAACATCGCTGCCAACCTCATTGCCTTCCTGGCCCTGCTGGCCTTCGTCAACGCAGTCCTGTCCTGGTTTGGGGGCTTTGTCTGCTTCCCTCAGCTCTCATTTGAGGTGAAGGATTATTTCAAGTTTTTCACTGCGGAGATATTGAAGGGCCACAGGCCTGTAGTATATGTACAGACATTGTTGAATTGTAAACCAACACATGCAGATGGAATATCATACTGTCCATGGCCCCGTTCTTCAAAGCGATCAAAGTGCTACGATAGCCGCAAGTCTGTGTTAAAGTATGGGAGCTACGATCATTGTAGCACTACAATCACAATGAGGAACAGCCCTGTTAGCAAGCATGAGCTTCCTCATTTAACCCCATAATTGTTCTAAAATCCTCTTTAAAGTCAAAGAAGGAAGTTCCATCGTTTACCATTTTCTCAAAACATTTCATTTCTGTTTCAGAAAATCTGCTCATATGTGTTTATGCCTGTGACATTCCTAATGGGCGTTGAGTGGAAAGACGCTGGTGTGGTTGGCGAACTAGTTGGTATCAAGACTTTCCTCAACGAGTTTGTGGCATATAAGGAGCTGGCAAAGTTCATCTCCAACCGTGAAGATTGTAAAGATGGAACAACAATCTCTGTAAGTGTTTTCAACTCAGGTGTTCGGACAAACTAGCAACACAATAGACCGTCTTATAATATGTGGAGTTTTCCGCAAACGTGAAATTTGACAGAAATTTTTATTGACACAGTAAGGTCAGATTTTTATGGTACTGGCGTAAATTCATTAAATAAAATGGGAACTACCCAAAATAGTAAATTTGTTTTTTTGCTGCTAGAACATCTAAACAATATTGTAGCTAACATAGCTATATGAGATGAATCTGCCCTGGTGTGTTTACAATAAGAACACTTTGAGTTCATAACTTGTTTTACAGACATAAGAAGCACTATCAATCTTTGACTTTTTCTTGACAGGTATATTGTAGGTTCATAAAATGATGAGAGGGGTTTTCAAACCCTATCAGCATTCAAAATTAATGTCAGTCCTTAGGCCCAAAGCCGACTGGAAACCAGCTTATTCATCCCCAATAATATTACTTCCATATTAAGGGCCTACACATTCTGATCAGGACCCAAAACGTTTATGGTTCTGGGTCCTTAGGGCCTGCGTCTTTTCAGGGTTAAGGGCAAACACTGATCCCTACTAACAAATACATCATCATTATGGACTCGAGTGTAACTGACATGTGACCTCTTACTCCACCCCAGCCAGCAAAATAGCTGTTCAGGGTTCCAGATAATTTTTCAACATCGGGAGTAACGCCTTATTTTTTCAATATAAGAGTACTGGAAAACATGTAGAGTACTGAATGGAATTTAATGGAGTATCAGTAATCTTGTGTTTCGTTTCATATATGCACCACAACATTGCTACTCTTGTGTAAATAGGTCAATAAACAATAAAACAATACTTTTTTCCGATAAATACGACTGAAAATGATTCTAAGACTGTACACCATTGCAGTAGTGCGTGTCTGCTACGTTTTCCAAAATATTTCCTACGGTATTGTGCATATGTTTTATCTGTACATACGCCAATATGACCCTCATCTGGAGCCCTGGATGTTGAAACAATCCTGTCGCGTAGAAATGTGTAACTTATCCCTTAGTCAATAGCATATGTTTCATTTGTTACCAGCGGCGATCTGAGATCATTGCAACATACGCACTCTGCGGTTTCTCCAACCTGAGCTCCATAGGAATCCAGCTGGGTGGTCTTGGACCAATGGCGCCAAAACGTGTGAAAGATTTGGCCGAGATAGTTATCCGGGCACTGTTTGGAGGAATCGTAGCATGTCTCATGACAGCCTCCATTGCAGGTAGGTACAGGAAGGGTGCTTGACAGAACTGCAGGGGTGTTGAAACTGTCAGTGTTCACAGTAGAATTATTTCCAGTACATTTAGTTATGTAAAATTATGATAGGATATAGCTTAAGATGAATCTTTAACACATTCACAGACAAAGTTAATTGTTCCATCACAATTGAGGTGACATCCAGGTAATCCACTACTTAGTTGGGACAAGTGGCTAATGCAAAATAACTTGATTTAACAAGAAGGCAAGTCCCTTTAGGACCGTGAAGATTTTGGTTAGCTTTTGATCACTGGATTGTCTGGTCCTGACTCGATTATTTACAGACCACTGTCAAATAGCTTGAATATTGCGGAGGGCAACATTAAACAATCCCTTCTTCTCCACGCCCTCCCAAAAAGTAACCAGCAACTCATGACTTCTTTTCATGTATAGGGCGGTGGGGTAGTAGTTAAAGCGTTCGCTCGTCACGCCGAAGACCTGGGTTCGATTCCCCTCATGGGTACAATGTGTGAAGCCCATTTATGGTGTCCCCCACCATGATATTGCTGGGATATTGCTAAAAGCAGTGTAAAACCATACTCACTCACTCCCATATCAATTGGCATGATGTGTACCGATATGATTTTCTCTGGCCAGGTCTACTCATGGAGGACCACTCTGCACCATCTTCCTACGCCTGCCTCAACGGAACAGCAATCAATGCAACAGCATTCAACGAAACCTCATTTCCTGTCTTATACAACTCATCGGATCCCATCTTCAATAGCACTCTACCCTCTGTTCATAACATGACGCTATCCTAGTGCTGTTTGGCAACCAATAGATAGCATCTGTGACTGTCTAATTGTTACCTTTTGGGGGAGTTATGCCCAAAATGTGAGAAGTGTGTGTGTGTTTGAAGTGGATGAGGTGTTGATAAGAACCACAAAGCATTAAATGTTTTTAAAAATGTGGCCTTTTGCTAAAAGGAACTTACTCTACGTTTTCAAGAAGACGAGCCCTCAGTTTTGTCAGGAATGCACTGCGTTATAATTAGTCTTCAGCAAACCAAGGTTGTCATTAGAAATGACTAAAGGGATCTGGTTGTCAGGCTCGCTGACTTGGTTGATAGATGTTTTGATTCCCAAATGCGTAGACCAATGCTCATGATATCGATCACTGGATTGACTGGTCCAGACTCAATTATTTACAGACTGTTGTCATATAGCTGGAATATTGCTGAATGTGGCATACAAACATAACTAATGTATTAATTACATTAAAATTAACTATAATAAAATGTTCTTTTTGAAATAGAAGACCATTGTATTTGATGCTCAAATTCAAACTACAAACTTGGATGTTTTCTTCTGTCCATAGTTATGGATATGTTAATATATTATATGTTCATGAATATATTTCCTTTTTTTATTTCCTCATTTCTGTAATATAAAGGGAGTGAATTTCCATTGTCAAATGATATCAGCAAACATGGTTGAAATTGTAGTGCTACATGTTTCTAATAGTCTGATAATAATACAGTTTCTATATGGTCCAGAATATTTTTTATCAAAATCCTAACCAAGAACCCATGAAGAGCCAGGTTAAAAATGGTCTTCAGCAACCCATGCTTGTCGTAAGAGGCAACTAATGGGATCGGGTGGTCAGGCTCGCTGACTTGGTTGACACATGTCATTGGTTCCCAGTTGCGTAGATCGATGCGCATGCTATTAATCACAGGTTTGTCATGTCCAGACTCGATTATTTACAGACTGCCGCCACATAGCTGGGATATTGCCGAGTGTGGCGTTAAAACAACAAACCAATCAATCATTAATATAATGTGCAGTAGAATTACCATGTGTCACAGCTAGAACAAATACACAAAAAACAATAATTGTCTCTGGCACTTCATGTGTATTTTCTTGTTAAGATTAGAATAACACCAACACTGATTGGGTTTCCATTGTGGTACTATTTCATGAACACACAGCTGTCAGATTTGCTGAGTCAGCAATAGCTGCATGACACAGCTGGTTCACGGTTTGGCAGTTGCTATGGTTATCATGTGATCATATTACAAGATTCTGTATGTTATGCAATAGCTTATTGTAATATTTTGAACAAACTGACACTATGACACATATATTAAAAGGGGAGTATTGTGTACTTAGTACACCAGTATAACCCGTAATGTACGCTTTTGCACAGATGTCAAAAGTCGATCTCGCAGAGGTATTTCATAATAGAATTCCGGCAATGCAGTTTAGTGAAACATGTTTTAAAAACATCAGTTCAGACTAATGAGCTTGATTATTAACCCAAATGCCAAAAGTCGATCTTTGCAGAAGCATTGCATAATATTTATCAAATTCTTGTAATGTAATTTAATGAAATATATGTTACAAATCGTCAATTGTAATTATCTTGATGATTGAGTCCGCTGCAGGCATTTTTACAGTTATAGTGCTCAAAAGAACTAAGGAAAACCATGTTGCATTTATTGAAGTCATGGCATGGAATTCAGTCAATCAATGATCGCTTGTTTAAGTTTGTGATAGGAATTCAATAGATTTTGAGTTTATCACACCCTCAGGCATGCTAATAATAGGGGTAATAGAGATATATTTTGTAAATGTACTTTTTTTTATACCAGGGTAAGTTTCATGCATTTTAATTGCATTGCTTTGTGATGTCATCTCTGCTCCATGTTGCATTTAAAATATTTTTATTGTTCAGTTTTAATAGTGTTGAAATTCTAGTCAGCAAGTTGTGTCAGCCTTTTATGCAGACAGTCAAGTGAGATATGAAAGTTTATTCTGATATAAATAGCACTGGCAAGACAACTAATGGTGGCTAGTAGATGTGAAATAACATGTATCTTGATACACAGGTCCTGATGCGTTACATATCGCGATACACATAGTCACATCAAAGTGCTAAGAAAACGTTTTGGTCAGACTCGCTGACTTGGTTGACACGTCATCGGTTCCTAATTACGCAGATCGATGCTCATGTTGTTGATCACTGGATTGTCTGGTCCAGATTCGATTATTTACAGACCGCCGCCATATAGATGGAATATTGCTGTTTAAAACTAAACTCGCTCACTTCCTCAAGAAAACGTTAAGACTGTAAATATTACAGAGCTGGTGCTAGAGTTAGCTGAAGGTGCATGTTTGTAATGCATAATTTTACTGGAAGACAGTAAGAAGTGTTCATTTTGCAGTATATGACTGACAAAAATGGGGTTGATGGGTTCATTAACCAGTAGTAAATTTAGCAAGTGTATCATCGTGTATCGATACACAAGAAAACTCTGCGATTATATTATTTGCGAAGGAGCACAATCTCATTGCAGTGTCTCAGACTGACCAGTATGAGAGGATGTCTATAGTCTTAATGGGACCATGAACTGAAATCATTCTAGATTTCATTCCTCAGAGATAAGCTGCGTATCCGCGTAAAATACGGATAGAAAATTCCCATTTAAGCATTGAAAAATAATTGTTGCGTACCAATTACGCATTTAAAATGTTAGATATGCCAAAAGTTTAAGAGAAATGCGTACGGAATATATTTATGAATATCGCTTGCGTAATGAAAATGACATCGATTGCTATCAAGTTGTACTGTTAGTATAGGGCAAATGTTGTACGGTCAGTATAGGATGAGTGATATCCATTATATTTAAGTTGGTTTTGATTAGGTATGACATAAGGCAGAACATACCTGCTTAGTAAACTTACTCAATGACATAATACTTAGGTGAGTAAAATGACTGAAATACGCTCATATTTGAAAGCAGTGGGTAACGGAAATTGAAATACCCACTCTACATTCATAATACCCACTCCAAAAAAAAATACAGTGGGTACAGTACCCACGTGAGCTAAATCTTATCTGGAGCTCTGATTCCTTTACACCTTTTCATGTTGCTGTGAATATTTAATCAAATATACTGAAGGGGGAAAAAACCATGAGAAATAAAATTTATTAGAAATTCATAATTTATTCTCAAAGTCAGTTTGGCAGTCTGGATTAATTCCTGAAATAATCACCTGTCTCATTACTTTATTTCATCAGTATATATTGCTGTCTGCATCGAGGCAGTCCCCTCAAATCAAGCACCTGTTTACGAGCAATACTTTAATAAACATCCTTTTCATTTGCTGCTTGTATCATTATATAGCTATGTTCAAGGCCCTCAGCTGCTGGTGGCAGTGGTGTAGCCAAGTGGTTAAAGCGTTTGCTCGTCACTCCGAACACCCGGGTTCGATTCCCACATGGGTACAATGTGTGAAGCCCATACTCACTCACTCATGGCCCATCTTGTATTTTAACAAATTCTCCTTGGTCTGAGACACTTGAGATACAACATTATTATTTATACATATCTTGTATTCCAACAAGAAAATGTATTCTTTGACACACTGTGGCAGCACACTTTATTTTGTTCTTGTTTTATTTTATTGAAATGTCTCATTATTGTACATAGCGTTTGTGCCATTGCTCCATTTTGGAATATCATTTGTTTGTATTATTTGTATGTTTGTGTTATGCGACATTGATATAGGTGACAGCTGGGGATGGATGTAGGTGACAGCTGGGGTGGCTATCACTAGAGATCACAGATTGATAATCATTAACTAAATATGGATGGATTATTGAGAAATATCAGAAGTAATTTTTAGCAAAGTGCCAAAACAATCCAAAAGAAATCAAATATTTCAAATGACTGGTGACACGTTAATGCATGGATTACTAACAAAAACAGCATTCTGAACATATTTTAAAAGTGGCCCATGAATTCATGACAATAGCATTGTCATTTGTGTGTGTAAATTATAAGTTTATTTTGCCACAATAGTTAATTGAACAGCATTTAGAAGTGATACACATAAAGGTGAGAATTTATGGACGTCAATTCTTCAACATGTGTTATTGTTGCTCCTGGTACAGGAGTAAGACTATACTCCAAAGCATCGTGTTCCTCAAATAAACAAATTGACATCCATAAATTCCCGCCTTTACAGGGGCGGTGGGGTAGCCTAATGGTTAAAGCGTTGGCTCGTCACGCCGAAGACCCGGGTTCGAATCCCCACATGGGTACAATGTGTGAAGCCCGTTTCTGATGTCCCCCGCCGTGATGTTGCTGGAATATTGCTAAAAGCGACGTAAAACCAAACTCAGTCAGTCAGTCCCGACTTTACAATAGTTCATGTATTGATATGATCTTTGTTAATAATTCTTCCCATTGACAATATTTTCAATTATCCATCTCTTTAGCCAGCCTTAGCTACAACAAACCGAGACATGCCTTCTGTTACCACAAAGTTGTGCCATTTTAATAATTTTCATGACAATATGAGGGAAAATCTCGTAAGAAGTGAATACATTTTGGAGTATTACATTGTTATATCACTATATTGTGAAGGGTATATCTGCCAGAATAACACAAGCTCTAGGTGGTGTATTGAGCTATTTGTACAGGTTTTAATTCTTTTTGTAATTAGAGATGTAAATCTGATGTCTAAGCCATCTTTTACTCAAGTAACAACTGTGGTATTTGGGGGTTTACTCAGTAAATATAACACTTGCTGGGATTCAGAGTTAGAATTGGTCCCAAGCAACCTGTGCCAGTCTAAAGGGTCAACAAAATGAATTAGAGGACAGGCATGATGACTTGGTTAAGAGTTGCACTTCAGAGGCATGATGTTTCAATATCAGTCAGTGGGGTGTGTGGGTTAACAGTTCGTACATATCAAGCGTGCCAATCATATCCTGAGACATATCACAGGAATAATAAATGTTCACATTTCAAATGCACTGATCCTATCCTGAGATATATCACAGGTATAACCAATATACATGTATATCCTTGTAATCATATACCCTTGAGAATCAAGTTTAACATCTGGGTTAGAACGTGATTCCAGGAACCAAACTTACCAAAACAGCTGGTACAAGGTTCCAGTGGTCAGGTTGCCGACGAGATCGATGCTTGTCATTGTATCCCAGTTGAGTCAATGTGATATTCATAAAATCACTGGATTGTCTGATCATTTACAGACCACCATCATATAGGTGGAATATTACTGGGTCCAGCATTAAACAGTCCTTGTAACTAGAATTAACAAGTACAGACACTTTTGTGCCTGATTAAATTGATTTTGCCAAGCTTCGCCTTATTCATATCACCGTTTGTTATGCTTTCGTTGCAGCTGTTTGAGATTCAGTGCAACTGTTACATCATTATATTGTAAGGTGTTTAATATTATGGTTTGATGGAGACGATGAACAAGATAATTAAATATTACTTAATTTATTCGCTTTTGTAGAATTAGAATGAAACAGTTTTCGTGTTGATTGCATTTTTTCCCTGGGTAGAAAAAAATCTATCCAGATATATTTCATCAAACAAACAGAACCATGTTTGTTTTGTCATACTTCATCCGATAAAACATTGTCATGTTTTCATGTATCTTGAGTGAAGCCTATTTATGGTGTACCTGTCGTGATGTTGCTGAAATAATGCTAAAAGCGGCGTAAAACCAAACTCACTCTGAAGTGGCATTCATTTCATAATATGCATTTCAAATAATAACATGAAAAATGTTAGTATTATACCTATCCTGCCATCTGAGACAAAGTTTATTGTATGTATACTGCCTTGTGTTGTGAGACACAACCTATGATTGAAATCCATTATCCATGAACTATTTTTGTGTGGTGAAGTAATGTTTCTCCCCTCCTTTTTTTTTCTAAATAAATCAATTCCAACCTGGGTTTGCCCTTGTTTTATTTTCACGAAGCCCACCTGACGTATTTAGAAATTGCCTTTGATATGTTTTGGCGTTTGTGGAGTCGTATAGCATAAATACAGATAGGCATGTTACAGAAATCTGTTACATGTATGTGTAAAAATAACTTTACAGACTGTTTAATGATTAGCACACAACATCCACAGACAACATTACAATATGGTGATATTGTTCTGTGCAGTACAGCAATTTAAGCCACTCCATTCTTATACAATCCGTGAAGATCCAGATTATAATCGGTCTTCAGCAACCCTTGCTTGTTGTAAGGGGCAGCTAACAGGATTGGATGGTGAGGCTTGCTGACTGGGTTGACACATGTCATCGTATCCTAATTGCGTAGATCGATGCTCATGCTGTTGATCACTTGATTGTCTGGTCCAGACTCGATTATTTTTAGACCAGCATCGTACAGCTGGAAAATTGCTGAGTGCTGCGTTAAAAAAAACAAAGTAACCAAGTCATCTGATGACATGCCTCTGGATTTGGTTCAGTTTGGAAATCGTGTTTGGCTACTTTTACCACATTTACATTTCATTGCCATTTGATACCTGCTGCACAGTACAGAAGAAAGTAACTGCAGTATTGTTTCAATATCCCAAATCATAAGAAACTAGACCAAGCTATACATGTATACAAGCACTACCCTCAGTTACCGTAGAATCTTGCTATCATAAAAGCAGATTTTTTTTAACATCCCAAATTATCAAAAAGCACCTGCTCACCACCTGACTGATCTGTATACCAAGTTTCATAAAACAATATTCAACTGTTCTGCTATGGAAATGAGCACTTTTTCAACATGAGTCCAATATTTCTACAAGAAAGAAATACCCCTAACCAATATCCAAAATTGTCAAAATGTAACTATCCATCACCCGAATGATCTGTACAGAAGTTTAACCAAAAGCTATTCTAAATGCCCTTCAAGCATCTATGGTTTAGGAATTCTGTACTGGAAACGCAGAAACGGATGGCCACATATGCGGGTCGTTATATCTCTTTGTTTTACATACCAGCAACATAAAAAGCTTCACTCAACAAAAACATTCTAAGAAGTACCATTCTCATGTCCACTTCATATATCACAACACAACTGTTGAACATTTACATCTGGAAATGACAGAACAAGTATCCATGCTAGCATGTTTATTGTACAAAAATACAATCACAATATTTAAATAAAGACAAAATATTTTAGAAACATTGGGTGTTGGCTACCAGATGTCAAAATAGGTTATATGGGTCAATCTGGCGAGAGGATAAGCATTTGGATCCTCAGTGTGCTTGGACTGGGTCGGACTGTTCTGCCTCCATGGCCTGATGGAACTGAGTGCTTGGAGACGGTTTTAATCCTTGGTGTCAAGGTACCAAATCCGGATTCACAAGGTCTCTCAGTACTTTGAACTAAAAGACCCGTCTTCAGAGGTTAGGTGAAATGTGATTTATCATAAAAAACTGTTCCACAGGAGATATTGCTTGTGTGAGATCATATGATACCTCCTAGGGGATATTGTGTTGACAGTAGATTTTGTACAATGCCCTGACAATGCTATGACGTCATGAACTTGATGTCACAATGGTATGACATCGCTGGCAGTACTGTGTTCAGAGATGCACATTTTTCATTGAAAACTAAAGAGTGATTTTTGATGATAAATTGATAAATAGAATCTCACCCTCATATCTACTGATATCAATTATATCAACACTTGTTGATAAAGGTAAAAATATCCTTGGCAAGCCTCGGATATTTGTAAATTTATCAACTCTTCGTGTTGATATGTGGTCAGTTGGTGCTTGGGCATTCTCTTCCCACAGAGGTTACTTGTCATATCTTCCTATAGACCTCTGTTCTCATACGGCCATATTTCCCAGCTCTCGTAAAATCCCCTAGCGGCAAAAAATTGCAACATGAATTATCTCCCTTCTTTCTATCCAATCGAACATGTGTTATATCGACTTAGATATAACTTGACTAATGGAAGCAAACATGGGGCCGCAAGTATCCCTCCTCTTCCGGGGACGGGTGTTTATGTGACACACAAGATATTTAATGGCTAGCTTGTCCGTTGTCAAGGTGGATGGAGGCGCCATTGATCCGCCATTACATGACTGAGTTCTGTCTAGAAGAAAAGTTTGTGCATTACGCATGGGAAGAGGTTCTAGTTTTCCGGAAGCCTACGGAAATTACAAAGGCCTTGCGAATGATCACTTTTGAAACGTCATCGCTGATTGCAACCAATCATGAATCCTGAACACTCGCACCATGAAAGGGCCGTATTAGAACAGAGGTTCGTAAGAAGATATGACAAGTAACCTCTGTGAGAAGAGAATGGTGCTTGGGTACAATGATGCGGAACTGGGTGGTGCGATGAAATGGGATGGGATGAATCATAATCAATATTTTATTACAGTGAAAGTATCAAGACTGCTTATATCTTGTCTCAGTATAACTAAGAAGACATGATATGACATGATTCATAATCTCCAGTAAGCAGTCTCTTTGATCAGCAAATGTAATATTGGAGACAGCTAAGAGTCCACCATCTAATCCACCATTACAGCCCCAGGGGAGTAGTGTATCCTTGTCACGGACATTGTCCTCATCCTCATTCATCACAACATTCAGCACATCCATCCTATATTAGTCTATCATGGGACTGGTGGGTTGGCTTTCCTCAGAGCTAGGTACCCTGTAACAAGATCACTTGGCAACATCCTTGCTCTCGTGAACTCCTCAGCTGTAGCATACCTCATCTTGGTTTGGGGATCTGTGTAGGGAGCCTGCAACATGAAAAGCGTTTTGTTTGCTTAACGCAGAACTCAGCCTGAACATGTTGACGTGGTACAAGTCTAAGAGTGAGTAAGTGAGTGAGTATGGTTTTAAACTTTTACGCCGCTTTTAGCAATATTCCAGCAATATCATGGCAGAGGATGCCAGAAATGGGCTTCACACATTGTATCCATGTGTGGACAGGTCTATCACAATTACCATTTGGTGAAACCCATGAGTAGGTGATGACAAACCAAACACAGTAATCAGGGATGAATCTTAAGATTCTGGCACAGCTAAGGTACACAACTCTGCACAGCATATTCTAGACTAATGAGTGAGTGAGTGAGTTTAGTTTTACACCGCTCTCAGCAATATTCCAGCTATATGGCGGCGGTCTGTAAATAATCAAGTATGGACCAGACATTGCAGTGATCAACAGCATGAGCATCGATCTGCACAATTGGGAACAGATGACATATGTCAACCAAGTCAGCAATCCTGACCACCTGATCCTGTTAGTCGCCTATGACGACAAGCATGAACCCGGACCTTCACAAGTCTCTAGACTAATGCTTAGTCCATGAATATATATAATTTTGATAGTAACAAATAAAACCATTTAAATTGAAAAGGAGCCCAGTGAGTTGGGAGATTGAACCTGGGGAAATCTAGACTTGCTTCATTTAGGTCTTTATCATTGCAGGGAGGGCTAAGCATTAGAGAACATTATGTGGTTTAGGGACTGTGAGACAGACTAAGCATATTCAGGCACTGTGTTTCTGCTTTTGAACACACAACGATCATGACATTTTGTTTTAGAGATTCCAAAAATATAGAAATCTGACTTGTTTTTTTTTTATCCAATATTTCCATGGGTGGCCACAGCAATGAAAGACAACTATGGAAACATTACTCAATTTACTGCAGTCAATAACTTTAGCCACTAGTCCAAAGAGTTTTGTAAATATCTTTTATTTGCTCAGCTAACACTAATCTAAATATCAACCTCACAATAAATGGAAAATTATGCAAAGAGCCAAGAAAGGGCAAGTTGACTCAAAACACAGACTGTTACCAGCACTCAAAATTTGTCACCTTAGATGTTTGGAAGACCTCATTCTCTTCCCACAGAGGTTACTTGTCATATCTTCCTACGTAACCTCTGTTCTAATACGGCCTTTTCATGGTGTGAGCGTTCAAGACTCGTGATTGGAGGCAATCAGATTTAGTTGTGCAATCAGCGACGTTGTTTCAAAAGTGATCATTTGCAAGGCCTCGGTAATTTCCGTATGCTTCGGGAAAACTAAACCTCTTCCCCTGCGCGTTTCGCAAACGTTTCTTCTGGACAGAACTCAGTCATGTTATGGCGGATCAGTGGCGTCTCCATCGCCTTCGTTGACAACGGACAAGCTAGCCATTAAACGTCTTGTGTGTAACATCAACACAATTCCCTGGCAGATGGGGGATATTTGTGGCCCCATATTTGCTTGTGTTAGTCAAGTTGAATCTAAGTCGATATAACACGTGTTCTGATTGGATAGAAAGAAGGGAGATAATTCGTGTTGCGATCTTTTGCCGCTAGGGGGATTTTACGAGAACTGAGAAATATGGCCGTATTAGAACAGGAAGGAATGACAAGTAACCTCTGTGGGAAGAGAATGGGAAGACCTATACCCTCCCCATACATATGTCAGAAAGATGTCTATTTCATAACTTACCTGAAGACCTGATAGGTCAGAGTATTTCTTTGCAGGTTTAAAGGAGGGTGGAGCATCTATTCCACCATCTGTAATGCCAAATACCTTCTTATTAAAAGGTTACTCCAATAGTGTTATTCTTGTAGTGTTTGTCAGAAAGGTAATGAATTAAGAGTAAATGAACTGACTCTATTAAGATTGAATATTATCAAATTTGTGCTTTTCATAGAAAAACCGTTAAAATTCTGTAGAAATTACAACATATCTTCTTTCAGTTACAACATATATCAAAACAGGATTTCACAATCATGCAATATATCAATACTGTACCCGCTCATTTCAAGTGAGACAAAAACTCTAGGTGCTTATGTGAGTCGGTTTTGATCCAACTTATGAACCAACTGAAGATATACTTGAAATATAATTTTAAAATCTGGTATTTACTGTTGAAATCAACTGGGATGCGACTGGCGGCCGATACCTTGCCTTGCACATGTAATACATGTGCTCTGCACATGCTACCTGTGTCCTGCATGTGCGATGCGCGCACTACCCCTCTTGTGAGGAACACATGGTTCATACTGACACATTCTTCACAATCTTCACAATCACATTCTTCGTTTCTAGTGGATAAAACCGCCAAGCTACGAAGCAAAGGGTTGCTGGTTCAAAACTGTGCATCCTCACAATATACTGGAAGTTTTCAATAATGCAATATTTTACGATCGTATTCAGTAATAGTAAGATAAAGTTATATCAATCTTCAAAACTTGTACAGGTAAAATAATTCAGTAAAGGGCTATTCCTCAGAAAATCCCAGGGCATTCTGTAGGAAATCCCAGTGATATCTTGGAGAATGCCTGCGAAACTGCCTGTAGACACTTACTCGTAAAAGGAAAACCTGGCATGGCAATAGAGTCATAGCACTGGAGGGTTATAAAACCTGTTAAACCTACTTTGTAAAATGTCTTATCTTATTGTATTTATCTACTATTTATATTATTGAATTTGTAATGACAAACTTACATGTGGCATCATTTGGTTGCCATGGTAATGAGCGTTCAGCTGCTATGATCTGCTTGAGGTTCTTCCAGATGCGTGTCTTCTTGTTCCCTGCAGCACCTTTACTGGAATGCTGAGATGAAAGGTCATTCACTAAGGGAACATCCCTTTGTTTTCTTTTGTTTGTTGTTTAACGCTGCACTCAGCCATATTGCAACTATATGGTAGTGGTTTGGAAATAATCGTGACTATACTAGACAATCCAGTAATCAACGGGATACGATGATATGCAATGTGTGAACCAAGTCAGCAAGACTGACATTATATACAGTGGAAGCTCTCAAAACCGGCAGCCTTCCAATCCGGCATGCTCTCAATATCGGCACTAGGAGTTGGTCCTGACAGAAGCTAGTTAATTTATGATTATTTACAATCCCTCTAATCCGGCGTCAGTCTATTCCTCATTTCAGCACAACAAAGACCGCCCAATTGACTGTTTGTACAGTAATTAACGCTCTCTAAACCGTCATCCGGTATCTCGTCTCTCCTGTTGATTGGCTGTCCGTATATTAACAACAGTGGATTACCATCGGCTCATTGCCAGATTAAAGGAGTATGGATAAGGATTAGGCCTAAGTAGGTGAGGTAAATTCTGAGTGCCACGTGGCACTTGTATACTTGCTTGATATGGTGAAAGACATCAGATACTTTGCTTTGACAAGCGAAGTAAGGTTATTACTCGCAACACATTGTCCAGTCGTATTTACGGCATAGGGAAGATCATTCTTAGGTTGAAAAGGGAATGTTCTCTAAACCAGCACACCCTGTATACCGGCATTTTTTGCCTGTCCCAACGAATGCTGGTCTAGAGGGCATCCACTGTAGTGACAACCGGATCCTATTAGCCGCCTCTTACGTCAACCAAACGTAACTGCATCTTCATGGGTATCCATTTAGTATCTAGCAGGAAATGATTTCTAAGTTGATTTTATATGATATATTGGCAGTGGTACAGATTTTTTATTGGCACTGTAAAATAATTATGCTGGTTTAAGGTCTTGGCCAACTTACAATGAAGTTGGGGTCTTTGAATACAGCTGGTGTTCTCTCGGGTGTCTCATCTATTATAGGGGCAGGGGTAGACAACTCCAGATCCACAGGTAACTCTCCCTCCTGCGCAATACCAGGCTGTGGAAGAGAAGAAACATTCAGTGAGTTAACAAAGTTAAGAACAGCGGCAGTCATGAGTAAATAGAAAGGAAATCAAATTTAGATCACAACTCTGTTGCTCTCAAACACATTATGTACACTAAGGCAATGCTAAACAGGTTTTCAGGTTGTTTGTACTACTGTCTGTACCTCATTACATTTAATATAATGTGTTCACCTTCACCAATTGCAGATTTCCGTTTTAAAGGGCTAATAAAACTGTCAACTGTTTAATTTTCCTGTGTTCATTCTCATTGATGAAAAGATGACAAAAGACAGATGGGCGCAGTGGAAGGGTTGACTCTCATTGCCAGAGCTACAAGTAAGGTACCTACATATCTGAATAAAATACGCAAACGAAATGCTCATGAAATAAGTATGTATTGCTTGCTTACAAACACACGCGTGAGAGAGAAAAAATAGTGTAACAACAGTGTTTGATTACCCAATATATTCTTTACACATCCTCACGTTTTGCTGCATTCTGTAATTGAAGCAACACCAGTGCGTAGGTACCCTTTACGATCCTTAGGGTTAGGGGTAAGGGTTAGGGTTAGGGAACCCCAGCAGCGCTAATTAATCTGAAAAAGTGCGCCCGGTAAAGTGCAGTACTCCCACCAGTGCTACTTAGACAGCTTTCTGCAAACACCAATAGGTTATTTACGCAGATTCCTACACAACGAAACTTTGAAAGGAACCTAAGCTGTGATATGCTGATACCTGCTCGTCACATGCAATCATTGCCCAACTTCGGCAGGTCATTCTACCTCTATCCGTACGAAGTATCCGTATGAAGTAAGCCGAATTCACAAAACGTCTACGTCTAAAATGACTCACTGTTCCTGGTCGTTTCTTTTTCGATGGTGTCGCGCCTGGGCTCGAGTTTTTACTTCGTGATTTTCTGGACTTGCTGGTCGACGCCATGATGGAATAAGGGAGGTAATTGAAAAAAGAACAGGGTTATCCGCCCCTAGTTACTGTTTTGTTGGCACGCGGCGGGACTCGTATGATAACATTATTATCTCAATATGTAAGTAAAGCACTACTTACATTATAAGGATAATAATGTATTAACTGGCCATTAATGACTTCATGTGTCTTTAGAACAGCTTTAAAACAATATAATATGTACAAGTAACATGCCTCCTTACACTACCAGTACATTACTTGCCTCGATAACGGTGTTTTAAAGTCATTTGTGACGCCATTTCATTGTCTGCTCGCTCCATTACTTTTCAGGAATGGGGCGATGTGTACCAATTCAAATTAAAGACTTCGTTTTGTCATTTTGACATTTAATTTTGATAACAGATATATTCCTAATACTTTGAATGTAATTTAAATAGGGTAATAGTACCCTCGTAACTCTCCATTCCTTAAAAATAATGTGGCTCTGCTCCTGTTATTTGTAAGGAATGGCGAGTTACGAGGACATTACCCTCTACAGAATCTACACCAAAACATAGCTCCCCGTTGTAATAAAGAAATTGTTCATACATAAAGTTAATCCTTCCTTAGTACTCCGACTTCGCAACGCCTCTCAAAGAAGTCACCTTGTTGAACGAGCACGGGTACTAGCTGTGATCTTGATTTTACGTCCTGCCCAGATGATATCTGTTTAATTTAAAACCACCTTGTTTACTGTCATCATATCAGAGGTGTATATAAAGATGGGGTATTTGCCCCGACTACTGGTTAATGCATGAAAGATACCTTCAGATATCATGCCGATGCAACAACGCAGTATGAATACACCGCCGTTAATTTGGTCTGCCGTGAACTCTTTCCTTGGCAAATACTCGTTGTGATGTCACTACATTTGGCCAGTATATTATGAATACAACGATGTTGAGTTGTACAGTTATAAAAAGATAGAAAATGTGTAGAAGGTTGCCGGAATGTTGATTATTTCTGTGACGGAATCCATTGCTGTAGATTTCAATATATGTATCACGTTTTTTCCATAATCGCAAGGAAACTCACCATGTTAGGATGTCCACCTTTGTCATCTTATTACTTTTGACTTTCTCAGATATACATACCTAAGTTCGGGTCATCCGACTCCCATTCGACCGATGAAAAAGTACGAATGTATATGTACTTCTAAACGGCGTCGGATTCCTTCTAATAAACATGTGAAGATCCGGGTTAGAATTGATCTTCAGTAACCCATGCTTGTCGTAAGAGGCGACTAACGGGATGGTGTGGTCAGGCTCGATGACCTGGTTGACACATGTCATCATGTCCCAAATGCGTAGATCTATGCTCACGCTGTTGATCACTGAATTGTCTGGTCGAGACAGTCTACTATTTACAGACCGTCGCCATATAGCTGGAATATATTGCTGAGTGCAACAAACAAACCAAAAATGCTGGTATCTTCGACATTCATATATTGCCCCCTTTGTTATGAAAGTTGTAAG
This sequence comes from Haliotis rubra, assembly GCF_003918875.1. Classification (NCBI taxonomy): domain Eukaryota; kingdom Metazoa; phylum Mollusca; class Gastropoda; order Lepetellida; family Haliotidae; genus Haliotis; species Haliotis rubra. The sequence goes on from NW_025767690.1 coordinate 1,920,962, forward strand.
ATGCTGCTGCAGATAGAAGGCACCAGTCTTTCCTCCGAGGTGATTTGAAAAAGGCGATGCGAGACCACGAGTCTGTTCTGCCGCATATTACCCTGTTCATCGTTCTGCACATGAAAGCTGGGTATAGATTGCATGTTTTTATTCTGTTTCCGACATATACCACACACATCTCTATTACATGTACTTATATCAACCTTTTGAAGTATAACGGTGGTGCAAGAGGAGTCTAATGGTTAAAGCGTTCGCTTGTCACGCCGAAGGCTCGGGTTCGATTTCCCACATGGGTACAATGTGTGAAGCCCATTTCTGGTGTCCTGCACTGTGGTATTGGTGGTGAAACAATACTTACTCACTCTTGATGTATATATGACAACTGCATGATACTAAAATATATAGAACCACAGATACAGTGGGAATCTGGTATTCGAACCGAGAACCATAGGTTTCTGACACTCCTAAGGGACACAACTCTGCAAGGTGTACTCTAGCGCTTTAGCATTCCGGTTCAACGCACAGTTCAAGGTGCATATATGTGTTCAGTATGTAGTATCAGCTATATGGACCAGGGTGACTGTCACACTGTGGGCTTCCCTTCAGACTTGATCAGGCTTGATCGTATTGGATTTTATGTCAAGTTGACAGTTTGTTATTTCGGCTGCATAATCATTCTCAGATATCACTAAGTCACAGTGACATTTGTCGTCGTTATCTGAATTCCCAGTTTGGACGTTAGAACAACTGAATAAGACTTTCATTGATTGATTGATTCATTCATTGTTATCCGTAATCCTAATTTCAACATTTTAAGATTGACATTTTAATGTTCATTCATTCATTTTCATTCATTGTTACCTGTATTCCCATTTCAACATTTACGATAAACTACTAAGCCTGACGTTATAAAATATTTGAATTAGTTTTTTAATAGTTCATCTATCCATCCAACCATTCATCCATCCATCCATTCGTTCATTCCAGTTGGACAACTGAGAAAGTGATAATCTTCTGGCACTGTCGCCAGCCGTGTTCACGCACATACTGTTATTCGAATATGTACCACATCTAAGCCGAAGTACGTAATCACAATCAGGTAATGCTGATGAACACACTTACACAATCCCACGCATCATTGTAGGGATTCAACTGTAGTCAGATTGAACAAGAGCACACGAGTACCCAAGAGTACTCACGGACCAACGTGCGTGTCATATGAGTGGCACATGCACGTGTGACGGGGCAGAGTGAGTGAGTATTGTTTCAAGCCGCTTTAGCAATATTCCAACAATGTCACAGCAGAAATGGGCTTCAGACAATCTACCCATGTATCGAGTCGAACCTGGGTCTTCAGCGCGATGAGGGAACGCTTTAACCACTTGGCTACCCTACCACCCTTCGACCCTACAGAGTTAAAAGACCAAAATATACTACTAAAGAGAACTTAAATTCTTTCAGTTACCATAGTTTATCTGCTATGACAGTTTTACTACAAGATAAATTAAAAATAAATCGGATGTATTTCAGGTGAACTGATGAAGGAACTCTCCCTGGTGTCTCGAAACGTCGTGAGAGAAATTAAAAAGAAGTTTAATCCATAAAAATATCTTGGACATCAATGTACAACTTCTAAATGCCACTGAAAGACATCAGTTTTACTACAGTAAAATAAAAATAAATCGGATGTATTTCAGTACTCTTATACAAACTCTCCCTAGTGTACTGTGATGTCACTCTATAGTTCACGTCATAGGCTCAGTTATGACGTCATAGTTAGACGTCATAGTCCTAACTGCCAGTTCCCCTGATGAAGGGACCTATGGTCTCGAAACGTCGTGAGAGAAATTAAAAAGAAGTTTAATCCATAAAAATATCTTGGACATCAATGTACAACTTCTAAATGCCACTGAAAGACATTATTTCAGTTTCGTTTGAGTGGCATGTTCAATGGAAACGGACTCATTGTCTACAACTTGCAATACGTGTTTTATCACGACCAATCATATCTATTTTCTCCTCAATTTCAACTCATTCCCATTCCCTTTTAAGAAACACGAGGGGCCTTTTGTCCCCTTTCACTAGTCAAACGCATAACTATACTTGTGGAGTATGGGTATGCACAGCATGTACACGTCCATTGTTGTACAAGTCTGGATCTATAATAGCATATAAAGAAGTTGTATTCTCTCGCCGCTCCCTGACACAGTCTTCTTATTGTAAATATCGAGTGGGTGTTTGGTGATGTAAACATACTTGTTGACACAGCGAAAAGTCTTAGTGTTGAAAAGTATGTACAATTCAATCTGACATGCTGTAAACAACCTCTTTGAACTGAGGGGTGAGTGAGTATAGTTTCGCTTTTAGCAATATTCCAGCAATATCACGGCGGCCGACACCAGAAATGGGCTTCACACATTGTACCAATGTGGGGAATCGGCGTTACGTACGAATGCTTTGTAACCACTAGGTTACGTCACCGACCCCTCTTGGAAGTGACCGGGTTCGAATCCCACATGGGTACAATGTGTGAAGCCCATTTCTGGTGTCCCCCGCCGTGATGTTGCTGGAAATATTGCTAAAAGCGGCGTAAACCCAAATTCAGTCAGTCAGTCAGTCTTGGAAGTGATTGAAATACTAAAGAAGATCAAAGGTGGATATGTATTCATAACAGATACATGTTTATAACGTACGTAAATTCGTGGAGGAAGCTTCTATTTTAAGCAGGTCCTATTACACGAAATGATGTCGTCACAAACTGCACATATAATGGTGGCGTTAAAAACACAAGTAACAAGCACGGACTGACGATACCAACTGAGAGTCCAAGTCTTTCGCAACTTTGAAGAATATTACAGCACCACCACGGAAGGTCATGGCTTTCAAGCATTGTACACCCACGTGTGTTGTATCGAACCCGAGTCTTCCTGGTGACGAATCAATGGTGTAAACACAAGGCTAACCCAGCATTTCTGATTAAAAATGAAATACCAAATCATAGATACCATAGATAATCATAGATAATGATAACTGAGGTAATCATTGAGATACGATTTCGTGTTATGGTAACATTAGACCATGAAATATTAATGGAAATACTAATTTTATTATTTTTATCATCATCATCATCATCATCATCATTATCATCATCATCAGCAGCAGCAGCAACAACAAAAACAATGATAACAATACCATTAAAATGATAACAATACCATTAACAACAAAAACATAATATACAAAAATAGATAAATAAATAAATAAGAAAATAAATAAATAAATAAATATGAAGTTGAACACTTTTCCTAAATAAATAAAGACGTTGATGATGGTATATAATACGCTGAAAACACTAGTATTTTTAAGACAAGGCATATTAACTAAAACTACTAGCGGTAGTACACAGTACATACAGTATACATGTATATGGCAGTCTGGCCACGGCAGTGTGGTTATTAGGCTCTAGTAACGCTGATGAAAAAAGGTATTACTAAGCATATCGAATTGCGCAAGTGGCGCATAGAGGACGATAGATTAAGACGAAGTACCATGCTTCGTTTGTTAGGCGTCATAGTCTCACTGGAAGCAACAAACAAAGTCAGTTATCAGAACATTTTTGTGAGGAGAGGTGCAACTGTTTGTTGTTTGGTTGTCATGACGACCAACTTCAAACTTACCGCGGGACACCCTCAACCTGATCACCGAGTATAGACGAAAGCCGATTTGGGGCCTGTGTGGTCAGTATATGTACTTATATTTAATGCCCTTAACATGTATATTCCATTAAAGTTTGGTCCGATGCAGCTGTAATATGAAACCAAGACGCCAGGCCAACTTGTTGTGGAGTGAAAATGGGCATTCTGCCCCACTCTTGTTACCTCCCCTACATATTCAAATTTTAGAATTTTGAAAATACATTTTGCAAAAATCAACGAAAATTAAGTAACTGGATCAGCATTCTTAACTGATCTCGCAGTTATCTCCCTTTGACAGACGTATGTTATCTTGATTAACGTTGTTTATTCAGGTTCAGGGTGGCCACTCCGAGGGGGGTATTCTGTGTAAATATCCCAGATTACATGCTCTTGACACAATGAAACATTACCATGAAAGTCACATTGACAGACATTGAACTGTGGTTCACAGGTTGTATAACACGCTGCATTAACTCTCGCGCTACCGCACGCGTTCTGGGTTTAGCAAACCACGTTAAATGTCCAGACTTGACCACTGGGATCAAGAGTGTTCATATTATAAGCGATCAATGCGATGTTACACAACATAATAGCCAAGATCTTGAAACGCCGACAGTTGCGTCTACTCCGGCACTGTTAGCACACAGCATTCGGGACTTGGTCGTGATTGACAGGTGCTTGTTTCGTATGACTGTCAGGTGTGTATTGCAGTTCGCGCACAGCATTCGGGACTTGGTCGTGATTGACAGGTGCTTGTTCCTTTGATTGTCAAATGTGTATTTCAGAGAGACTGCGACAAGGCTTCAAGACAGCTTGTCACTGACTGGGATATATACCGTTTCAATCACACGACATTTTTTGTACTAAATCACGGCATGGAAAACGTGAATTTAACGTGATTCCTTGAGACGAAGAGTATATCAATGACAAATTACTACACATGTGTGCCGAAGAAAGACAATAACGGCAATAAGGTAAGTGATGTTGTAACAACCCAACACATGTTATATTAGGGATTACACTTTCTCAGTAAAGTAAAGATTATGTACTTTATGTGGACTTCGCGATGGCTGAGTGGGTTAGGTGGCTGACTTTGTGTGCTGGGGATTAGGTCCCTGACTCTGACAGTGTGGGTTCGAATCCCGCATGGGTTTAATACAGCTCCTTCCTTGCCTGCATCCGATTTAGATATGCATTTGGGTACAACGTGTGCAACCCATTTCGGGTATCCTCCCCCGTGATATTGATGAAATATTGTTAACTAAGAGGTGTAAAACCTCCCCCGAATTGTCGGATTTAACATTTTTTAACATCCGGGTTAGAACTGGTCACCAGCAACACGTGCTTGTCGTAAGAGACGACTAACGGGATCGGGTGGTCTTAAGTCCCACCTTTTAGGATAGGACCCGTGATGATCAGGGTTAGAATTGGTCTTCATCAACCCATGCTGTCATAAGAGGAGACTAACCGGTGGCAAGGCTCCATGACTGGGTTGACACATGTCATAGTATCCCCATTGCGTAGATCGATGCTCATGATGTTGACCGCTGGATTGTCTGGTCCAGACTCGATTATTTACAGACCGACGTCATATAGCTGAGTGCAGCGTTGAACAACAAACAAACACATGTCTTGCTGGTATACTGGTCAAACACGCACCCATCACTATTCCAGCAATATGACGACGTTGGTTTATTGTGGCATTGTGTACACTGTTGGAAACGTACCAGTCGGTTATTATACGATATAGTACATTTCCAGTTACATGTATAATTAATCTTCTGTTATCAGTGAAGTGATATTATCCCAGCAGTTGAGCAGTAGTATGCACCAGAGACCATATAATCTATTATATGGTCTCTGTATGCATGTATGTATGTGGTTCTCAAAACAAGTTAGAGAACATTCGATTCACTTCAATCCTGCCCCACAACGAAGTACACGTGATACGTGTGGTCTCACCTTAGGCAAGTGAGTTTGTTCAAACTTGCCTCTGTTCACCCAGCAGAAAATGGGTACCCGGTGGGATAAGTAATGTGACTATTAACTTTTTGAGTTATCCGGGGTAATAATATTCAGACTGTAGCGCTTTGAGCGTGCCCAGGCGTGGTGCAGAAATCAGCACATTACAAATGCCTTATTTTTATGAGACGAAAGGTAAATCTCTGCAAAATATATAATTCTGATTGTAACGCCTAAATTAAAGAGAGGCCCCAGCGAGATGGGAGATTTCTGAACCTGGGGAAAATTTAGACTTTGTTTAAGGCTTTCGTATTACAGGAAGCGACGGGTGGGGAAACCAATATGGGCCGTGGGCTGTGCGACAGGTTATGTTTGTCGTGATAGTTCCTGGCGTCTTGAGGCAGTATTGACACGGTGTTTCTGGGACATGGAACCTCTACCAGTACCATAGTATTTTACTAATGTAATTTTTCTAAACCGACCCATTAAGATTATATGTATTATGAACGATTGATATATTGATTTAAAAAATAAACAAAACATTTTCGACAGGAACCATTATTCAATCATTATATTGAAAGTACATGTACTGACAAAACATACATGTACATTCGTTTCTTTCTCTATTTTAGTTGTCAGTGAAAGCAGTCGTTGCTTGAATTACACTTTAGGAATTTCTACACTGTCATTTTTATACTCGTTTCAGTCAAGCAAAACAAAATAACTGCAGTAGGTCTTTGTCTTTGTATTGATTTCTAAAATAGAAACATGGGTTCACTGAAAAACTTGGGCCTTGGTGAAATCAATATCAGGCATGCTCGGCTTGGCGTGAACAGGCATTTGGTACAGGATTTTTTCGGGGTGGTGGGGTAGCCTAGTGGTTAAAGCGTTCGCTCATCACGTCGAAGACCCGGGTTTGATTCCCCACATGGGTACAATGTGTGAGGCCCATTTCTGGTATCCCCCGCCGTGATATTGCTGGAATATTGCTAAGAGCGGCGTAAAACCAAAGTCACCCACTACAGGGTGTTTTTAGGAAAATGTTTCATTGTATTTGGAGTACAAATAATACGTTTGCCTCACAGAAACACAGACACACACAACTGCGTTAGGGTCACAACGTCTTGCATTCCTCTTCGCTCGGTGTCTCACAAAGTAAAGATCAATGCATTATTATTTGTCACGTACAGCAAGAAAATGCACTTCTCTCGAAATGAACCCTCTCGAACGTCCCTGGTTGCACCAAACGTATTACTCAGGACACTCAACATTGCTGGGAACGTAGCTGGCAACGTGGTGCATGGCCCCGAGTTGTGTCGCTTTGACCCACCAGGATCCCTTGTTCGTTAGTCTGTAAACTCTTTCCATGTTCCCGATTTATAAACATTCTCGACCTACACACAAACTGACGCTGACAACTGGAAGATCATACATAAACTGACAATGTGGCTTGTAAATCAAAGTCAAAACACATTTCAAAATATTTAAGTTGGTTTTGGGGAAATAATCCCATAGCACCAGATGTGTACTTTCTTTTGTACGTCAGTATACCTCTGGTGACAAACACACACACACACACACACCACACACACACACACACACACCACACACACACACACACACACACACACACACACACACACACACACACACACACACACACACACACACACACACACCAATTCCCTCAATGGCACATTTACATTTTAATTGTCCAAGTCCAGTATCGGCTTATTTAGACTCCGATGTTCATTAGGAAACAGCTATGTTTAATTTATAGATCATCCTGATTCAGATGGTTTCAAAGATCCCATACATAATTACAATACGATACCACGCTATACAACGCCGATATCCCATAGCTGCTCATACATAATACACAGGTCTTATCAAGAGAGATTTATTGGTTGTTATACAGATACAATGATCATAATCGACATAGTTGACATTTGCTTATTCATTAGTCGAACTGTTTCCTCTGTAGATCAACCATGTACGTTATTGCTTGAGCGTGTACTTAGATAACATATGTAATTTGTGGGCCCTGTATGGGAAGCCGATACCGTTATCATTCGCTCTCCTGACCGGAGGTTTTACGCCGCTTTTAGCAATATTCCAGCAATATCATGGCGGGGGAAACCAGAAATTGGCTTCATACATTGTACCCATGTGGGGAATCGAACCCGGGTCTTCGGCGTGACGAGACAACGCTTTAACCATTGGGCTACCCCACCGCCCCCTTGGTTTTGGGTAGAATTTGTTTCCCTGAACATCATAAAACTAATTATAGCTATCTTTTAGTGAAAAAGAAGCCCTGTACAATTCAGCGCGACCCTTAAGATGCCAGATCGGGATTATTTCGCTCTCCTGTCGAGGCGGGACCAGTATTCTTACGCGACTATGTCGCGATTCGGTCGCGTTCGGACCCTTGGATTATATACACACCACGCAGAATCTTGGTCGTTGCACGTGATCACGGTCCCGGTCGAGTACGTTGTCGTCTTCTTGGTTTTGTTTGTCTCATCACATGTCACTCAACATCATAGAAAACCTATTCCAGTTTTATTTCGTTTTCTCCGCAGAGCGACAAATTGCATTGGAGCATATTTTTAAGTGAAAAAAGATAGATTATAATGACAATGTTACTCAGGCGTGTAAGATAACACCGGTGGTTACTGACATTGATGGAGTGAAGCATGTATAATGATTAATCTCATTTGCACTATTGACCGTTCCTGTTGTTCGGACGGTAGACATGAATAGGGAAGGTCCTAGTAGATGCCAGAAAAACCCTGTATACCACCAAACTGTCACACGTTTTCAAGAAGAAACAGCCTCCGAATTACAATATAATAGCATGGTTTACATAGTCTTTTTTCAAAATATCAGTTTAAAAATATATATATATCATGGAGAATAGACATTTTTGTCTTCGCGATGATTCTAACCTTTATGCGGAAACTGCCGTACATTCGGAAACTGATTCGAGGGTTAAAATAGGTTAAAAGTACTCAATATTGTTTGTTGAGAAAAGCAATCCAAGGAAACTGACCTGAATGAGGAAACTGACTGCTACGAGGAAACTAACCTATTGAATGAAAGTGACCTATACACGGAAACTGACTATACAAAGGTGAGGTGTAATGGGGTTTAGCGTCGTGCTTGAGAATATTTCGCTCATATGTCGACGTGCATGCGTGTGTATGTGTGGCTGCTTGTACTAGCCCAGACTTAAGCTGGTTTTATAGTGCTAGCTCAATGGGATACCATGCCGCAGTGAAGCATGAATACCCCACTCAGACACATTATACTGACTCCGAGCCGACCAGTCCTTGTTGTACCCATTAATGCCGAGCGCCAGGCAGGGACCAACAAGTACCATTTTAACGTCTTTTGGTATGACGCGAACGGGGATCGAACCCACAACCTTCCGCTCTCCGGGCGGACGCTCTAACCACTACACCACGGAGGCGGTCCTTTATGAAACAGGTTAAGTGACCGATACAAGATAGGTGAGCTATTCACGAAAAGTGACCTCTATAGTCCATACATAAGGATGCTGACTTATACACAGAAACAGTGAAAGTGACCTATTCAAAGAAGTGACCTCTAGAAGAGGACTGATCTACACAAGGGAAGTGTCACACACACAGAAACTGTGCTGCGAATTCATTGCTGTCGGTAAACAAATTACTCTTCAATTCCAATAAAATATTGATGAAGTTCATTAACATGACTGAAAAACAGTATTGAGTTAACGGGGCTATCGATTAACACACACGGAAGTGTACCTGAAGAGACGGCCGAGGTATACGTGTTGATGTCTCAGTTCTACAGGTAAGTCGCCAGTGGGAATGAGAAATCAGCATGAGAAACTCATGCAGCCACAGGTTTCTTCCTTGAAGTATATACACGACGTCTCCCCATTCAAACATCGTGCATGATGGTACAGAGGGGGAGTTAGCGATGCTTGTTGAAGCTGCAGTCGACAATACTCAACTTAGTAGCTAGTAGTCGAATTTAGAAATTTCAAATTATCGATGACCTCGAATTTGAACGCAATTTGCATAGAGATATTTCTCCACATTTTCATGTATCGTTAACTCTAAATTTCTCAAGTAGTTGTCCGCAGTGTTTGAACTTAACCCTGAAAAGCTGCAGGCCCTAAGGACCTAGAACCATACAAAGTTGTGGGTCAGAATGTGTAGGCCCTATATTTTAATATAGAAATAATACTCTTAGTTATTGGGGATGAAACAGCTGTCGGCCATAAGGACCTGCAGAAAACAAAAGCTGTGGGTCAGTGGTTTTCAGTAGGTTTCCGGCCAGAGGACCGACGTTAATTTCGAACGCTGAAATTGTCCGCTTTAACGAGGTAAAACCATCATTTAGTTTGGAGTTTAAAAGCTGGTAAATAATATGCAACTAAAATTAGACATATACATTCATTGCCTCACTCGTTCGCATGACGCTGATACAAATTATCAGTTAGCAATTGCAATGGTTAACAAAGACACGAATCAAATTCTTCAACTCATTCTAACTGGAACAAATACAAAGTAAGTTGACGAGTGTGGCTGTGGATGAGATACTGAATAGTGTGAAGTACGGAAAGCCTTATCTCTGGGTTTTCTGGGAGCGTAGCCTAGTGGTTAATGCGTTCGCTCGTCACGCCGAAGGCCCGGGTTCGATTCCCCACATGGGCACATTGTGTGAAGCCCATTTCTGGCGTCCCCCACCATGATATTTCTGGTGTCCCCAGCCGTGATATTGCTAAAAGCGGCGTAAAACCCAACTCACTCACTCACTCTAGGGTCTCCGTGGTCTGGTGGATACAGCGTCGGACTGGTGAGCCGCAACGGAGACGTTGAAACTGGTACTGGGTGACGTTGCACATGGCCATCTTTGCGTTACGGTAATAGTAATTCCCATACTCTAACATAGACTTAAGACAGCCTTAACGCTAAGTTCGCTTTGTGCATGTGGGCCGATGGTATTGTTGTACAAAACAACCTTAGCTTTACGACTGTCGTAAGTCATGGGAATGTTGCACACGGCGATCTTAGCACTACGGTGATAGTAGTTCCCATAGTTACGACAGTCCTAACGCTGAGGTTGTTTTGTACAACCATACTTTGGGCCGACTTGCACAAGCGATCTCTGCGTTAAGGCCGTCTTAAGTCTATGTTAGAGTACGAGAGTTACGACCATCGTACAGCTAAGATTGCTTTGTGCAAGTGGGCCCTGGTCGTTTTCCTATCTAGGATCACTTGCGCACAGCGATCTTAGTGCTACGGTGATCGTAACCACCATACCTTAACACAGACTTGCGACAGTCGCTAAGATTGTTTTGTAGAACCACACCCAGGTCAGTTTCCTACGTAGGCTCACTTGCACAGTAGAACTTCGACTATCCTAAGCCTATGTTAGAGTATGACAGTTACGATCATGGTAGAGCTAAGATCGCTTTGAAGGACCCTGGTGCTCGGTATAAGGTCACTCAAGTTCACCTCACCTCACCTCATCCTATCCCGCACAATTTCACCTCACCTCGCCTCACCCCGTCCTATCCCACTCAAGTTCACCTCACCTCACCTCATCCTATCCCGCTCCATTTCACCTCACCTCGCCTCACCCCGTCCTATCCCACTCAAGTTCACCTCACCTCACCTCATCCTATCCCGTTCCATTTCACCTCGCCTCGCCTCACCCCGTCCTATCCCACTCAAGTTCACCTCACCTCACCTCATCCTATCCCGCACAATTTCATCTCACCTCGCCTCACCCCGTCCTATCCCACTAAAGTTCACCTCACCTCATCCTATCCCGTTCAATTTCACCTCACCTCACCTAACCACACCTACCCTCTCGATTACTTATACTGGACATGACCAAGTACCCATAAAATGCACCGTACTCACGATTCCTTAATCTGGACGTTTGTTACTCCGGAGGATTTCACTGCGGACGAAACTGTCCGGGTTAAAGGGGTTTCACCGTGTATAGCGTTATAGCCACATCACTACTGCAAAACATGATCTTGTTTCAATAACATTTCCTCTTTTCCCCAGGCATCACACGTGGGATCTTAACGGGACTCCGAGTGACCTTGAAGCGAGTGAGGTCACCAAACATTCACAGTATCTCCGCACAAAGTGACATCGGACAGCGTGACGCTGGTAACCTTCATTGCCGCGCCTAGCAGACAATACAACGCAGCGATTAAGCACTTGTAACGCTTGTTTATTCCTCAACGTCATTCAGTAATCCTGTGTGTCCAACAACAGATAACATTCGGGTGCACAGCGGGTGCCAGGATACACCTGAAGGACTTGTCCTTTACAGGAGGGCTTTTTCAATTGTTGAGTGACAGTTGTGGCGCTTTCAGAAAGAAAACAGCCACTGGATATCATATGACTGTAGTGATTCCTTTGGTCTCCATTTGGCTGATGTGCATGTGTTCCTGTCAACATTAAAAGAGTTTTGGATTCAAGAGTTCAAACATCAGTGCTTGGTTGGACATTACACCTGTCCGGATGAACTGACCATTGACACGTGACTGATAGCTGTAGTCACGTGACGTATGACTGAAGCGGCCAGTGCGAAGGTGGAGGACGCCGTCACTTCGTGCGACATGACGTCTGGGAGGATAGCTGCTCGGTTTTCTGTGGATGATGGCGATGATGACATACCCCACATACCCGTATTGAAGGTAGGTGCATGGTAGATGTGTCACGTTGGGCGTACATAATTTGGGTAGGTTCATGGTAAGTGTGTCAAGTTGGGTGTACACAATTCGGGTAGGTTCATGGTAGATGTGTCACGTTTGTTGAACATAATTTGGGAAGGTTCATGGTAGATTGCCACGTTGGGTGAACATAATTCGGGAAGGTTCATGGTAGATGAGTCACGTTGGGTGTACATAATTCGAGTAGGTTCATGGTAGGTGTATCAAGTTGGATGTACATAATTCGAGTAGGTTCATGGTAGATGAGTCACGTTGGGTGTACATAATTCGGGTAGGTTCATGGTAGATGTGACAGGTTGGATGTACATAATTCGGGTGGGTTCACGTGCAGACGTGTCACGTGGTTTGTCGTATGCACATGACGCCGGGTAGAATCAGGAGCTAGTGTGTCAAGTTATGTTTGCATAATTCGGGTAGGTTTATGGGTACATGTGTTGTGTTGCCTGTCAGCTAGGGTAGACATGCAACGCGTGAGGTACAATTTCGGGTAGCTTCACGGGGAGATATCAGTGTGACAGTTCCAGCTAAACTGGAATGCATTAACCATAAATGCTTGCCTTCCCAAGCAACCGTTCAACAGTACATTGTGTGAGTCCCACGTCCGTCACAATACATGCAAACACATATCTCCATGTACTATTTAATACAGCGAACCCTCAGTTTTGAGGGTCTAGTGTGTCGTGATACGTCATTGACTCAAGTCCTTCAAGTATTGGACGGCATCACTCCCTGATGCACAGGGGCGGATACAGCATTTTGAGAAGGGGGGGTGGGGTGGTGGTGCACACTATTGAGAAAAGGAGGGGTGCACACTTCATTTTCACCCGAGTTTCAATGATCATTTAACAAACTTGCAGCAAAAAAAGGGGGGGTGGGGGTGCGCACCCCTGCATCCCCCCTCTGGATCCGCCTATGATGCATATCCAGTGTTAACCACAATGTTCAATAAGCTGACGATCATTGTTTTAATACATAACCCCATATTTACGGGGGATCCATGAGTTGTTATATGTCTGGTTTCACAAAGGTATATATTCTATTTTAAAAACGCTTTGTCATGATGACACATCGGATTTGGGAGCTACCAAATATTTACACAATGACATGTAGATTGCACTTAAGGGGTGAACGAAGATTTTTGTATATAGTTTTGGCGATGATTCTGTGATCTATATGTGTGTGCGTGTGTGTGTGTGTATATGTGTGCGTGTGCGTGCAGGCTCGTAGCAAGCCAGTGTTTTGGTATAAGCCCGATAGGCTGTAAAGCATTATATGTAGATAGTATTCAGGGATTGGCCAATCTTTTTAGCAACAATCATGTGTAAGCCAAGGCTTTTTTATATTGGCAGCCACGCCCCTGGCGTGTGAGTGTGCGTGCCTTTGTTGCCAGACAATAATAGGATCTTTATCCCTAAATACGTCCAGTCAACAATCTATATATGTCATGTAAACAAATATCTTAGTTAACATAGGCACATCGGAAGGCTGATGTGAAATGTAAAGACAATCTGGTAATCTGTAATGTTGGAAAGGTAAGATACACATCACAATATAGCCACGCTATCGGTTGTGAATCAAATATTGCAAACGTACAACAATATTTGCATTAAAAGTGCTCGTAATGATATCTTCTGTGAGTAAATAAGTGCATGTGTGCGTTCGTGTGTGCTTGCCTGTCAGTCTGTGTGTGTGCGTATGTGTGCTGTTGGTTCAAGACCAGCTCTTTCTTCTTTTAATGATTAGGCGTTTGATATTTCAACTTGGAAGGTGCTCTGTTTATGTTTCTAAATAAACAGAAAATGGTTGTTGGAGTAGATCCCAAATAGAATTAAATATTCCTACCATCCGTATTAACCGATGTTAATATTTGTGAGTGAGTGAGTTTTAGTTTTACGCCGCACTCAGCAGATTCCAGCTATATGGCGGCGGTCTGTAAATAATCGAGTCTCGACCAGACAATCCAGTGATCAACAGCATGAGCATCGATCGTAGCCTAGTGGACAAAGCGCCGAAGACCTGGGTTCGATTCCCCTCATGGGTGCAATGCGTGAAGCCCATTTCTGGTGTCCATCGTCCTGATATTGCTGGAATATTGCTAAACGACAAGTAACTGTGGACCTGAAGTAATCATAAGTGAATATGAACATATTGGCAAGGACATACTGATGAGAACATATACGGACATACTGAAATGGACATCCTTGCGTGGATCTGATAATATGGACAACACGGGCATGGATCTGTTGTTAAGGACATGCATGCTTTGACATACTTTCGATATATATGTATGGACTGTTCAGAGCCAAACGTATTCCCGTGTAATGTGTTATCTGACGATTGGCTGACACATGTCATCGCATCCCAGATCGATGTTCATGCTGTTGATCACTGGATTGTCTGGTCCAGACTCGATTATTTACAGACTGCTGCCATACATTGCTGAGTGCGATATAAAACTAAAATCAATCAATCAATGTTATCTGACGAAGCACTACAAAGCAGGTTACAGGGTGTAAGTTGACAAGTTTTCTTAATATAATAGTGTCTGATTGACAGTTAATGAATCTCACAGCTGGTTTTGTGTGACAACCATTTCACGCCGTGAACCAGTCAATACATTGCACTCCTAACGAGCTGGGGCCAAACATGCGATACACTGAATGCAAGCAGTAATATTGACGTAATGCACACATATATTCGTGATAGTGAATAGTATGCATGACATTTCCACATAACTAATCAAAATGCTGTAACATGCTAACTGCAAACCAAATTACAAAGTAGGTCTCGCTTGATGTAATGGCGTTCGTGTAAATAGCTCGACAGCTAGCTGCGTCCTACTCGCGTTACGAGGGTCTATTGAACTGTACACAATGATGTACACTTTGATGTAGGGAGTGATAGCTGGTTGACGTGGGTAAGACTACAGACAGTGCCCCGAACAATCCCCGCCCGACCCACCTCCCCACCCCTACTTCAAAGATACCGACATTATGGCAGTGAGATAACACTGGAACTTGTGTCCACAACAGAGTAACTTGGCTAATACATTGTACTATAAACAAGTGGATTCCATAATAAAAGTGGTTATGATCCTTATTATATTTGCTTAGTTACATAAGGTATTATAAGCCCGGACCCGTGAAGATCCGGGCTACGACTGGTCTTTAGGAACCCATGCTTGTCGTAAGAGGCGACTATCGGATCGGGCGGTATGCCTCGCTGACTTGGTTGACACATGTCATTGTATCCCAGTTGCGTAGATCGATGCTCATGATGTTGATCGCTGGATAGTATGGTCCAGTGCGGCGTAAAACAACAAACACTGATCGTAGTAATGGTGTAGCGCCGCTAGTAGGATTTTCGGTGTTCATTTTGTAAGTTTTAAATATGCACATTATTTTTATCTGAAATCTACAGTTGAGAAATTGACAGGCAAATGGGGCAACGAAATGTCCAAATGTCCACATGAGGTGTTACAGGTTATCATTCTTGATCATATATGCTGTATACGTTTGAATTCTCTTAAGTTTCGCTGTCGGGGAGATATTCCTTCACTGGTAGTGGCACCCTGCACATTTGCATGGCCAGGTATCTGCTCCGATTCGTCGCCTAACGCCCTTGACAGTGATGATGTTATTGCGTCTTTACATAATGATAAATTAGTTTATAAAGACATCTTTTTTATTTTTAAATCATAATTCATTAAATTCAAAATTGACAATGGTACAACAATTATAATGCATCATGCCAAGTGAGAAAACGATGGTACTTGTAGTTTTTGAGTAAAGTGACCAAACACCGTCAGGCTCTGAACAGTCCATACATATATATCGAAAGTACATGTATGTCAAAGCATGCATGTCCTTAACAACAGATCCATGCCCGTGTTGTCCATATTATCAGATCCACGCAAGGATGTCCATTTCAGTATGTCCGTATATGTTCTCATCAGTATGTCCTTGCCAATATGTTCATATTCACTTATGATTACTTCAGGTCCACAGTTACTTGTCGTTTAGCAATATTCCAGCAATATCAGGACGATGGACACCAGAAATGGGCTTCACGCATTGCACCCATGAGGGGAATCGAACCCAGGTCTTCGGTGCTTTATCCACTGGGCTACGATCGATGTTCCTGCTGTTGATCACTGGATTGTCTGGTCGAGACTCGATTATTTACAGACCACCGCCATATAGCTAGAATATTGCTGAGTGCCGCGTTAAACAGCTAACGACAACCACTAGGCTACCCCCACGCCCATTTAATGTTTTATAACTGATGGGGTATGTCCTTATAAGTAATGAGTGAGTGAGTTAAACTTTAACGTCACATCGGCAATATTTCAGCCATATCGTGACGAGAACAATTAATTTTATACATAGTAAGTAATGGTAAACTGTAAAAACCTGTCAACGAAGGACAGTAAAACCACTAGATTATCACAGATTCGAATTTAAAACTAGTAATTAAATCTAAACATTTCAACTATAGGGGACAACACAATAAAAAAATAGGCTATAGATCGCCAACAACTGAAGGTAGATCACCATACTAGGGACCATGGGGACTTACAGTACCTTTGCTACCTGCATGGACCCTAGTTGGATTTACAACATCCCTTCAGCCATTGGTGATGGAAGAGAAATCTAGCCATAAATTAAAAGCACACATATTCTACGATTAAAAAGGTGGCAAGTTTAAATTTACTTTAAATGTGTTGGGACTCCCTTATAAGTAACAACCAACGTGTGTATATTGCTGGAATATTGCTAAAAGCGGCGTAAAACCATACCAACTCAATATCCATCAATATTTACACGTCCGCTGGCAGAAAACGGAGAGCTAACAACACAATAGAATTCCTGAAATCAGTGCACTCTGTCAATGTGTCAAACACAATGTTACACAAGGACATTGCCATGTTTGATTTAACCTCGACAGCATATATACCTGGAACGTTGTAGACCATTCTGGAGTATTACATTACAAGCAGGGGATATTGTTGCTTTTGTCCTAACACCCAGCGTGTATAATTGCCAGTGTTACCATTGTGTCCATGTAGACATTGTAGAACTTCTTTGTAAAGCGGGGCAATAATTACCGCGAGGTATGTGTCCTTGTTAAGCCATGTTATAAGCTGGGCATGGTTGTTAGTGTCAACTAGTGTAACGGGGCTGAATTTCAGTGGGTAGTGTCTGAGATTTTATCGAAGAAAATAAACCGAACCAGAAATTGTTTAAAACAAATTATTTATGCTTCGGACTGTTGAAAAAAAAATCACCCACAAAAACCACATGCAAAAAAAATAATTGTTGCAAGTCAATTGTGTTATTTCTAATTGTGTTAAGGCTAGTATATTTATATATAAAATATATCTAGTTTTGCATTTGTAACAAAGCTATGTTTTAGTCTCCATGGTTCACAAAACATCCGTTTGTTCAAAACTGCCTTTGTTCATCCAGCAGAAAATGGGTACCCGGTGGGTTACGTCAAGTAACCATTAACCTTCCAGCGCTTCACGGGCAGCTTGGGTTATACGGGGTAATAATAATCAGATTGTTTGGGCGCGTCGTGCATAATAATTGGACTATTATCATTTATTATTATAATCGAACCAATATGTCTGTATTCGCATCCAAAAAAATATGTTCGCCACGTCAACTTTGTCTGGAAAGTAACGTGATCACATATATATCTAGAGTTTCTGACAGAATAAGTTTCGCTCAAATATGCAACTTTATGTGACGGATGATTTCTCAGCACCGGGGTAATTGAATCAAACTCAGATGGTTAGGAATGGTTCCACGGCGCCAAGTCAAACAGATTGGATATTTAACACACTGGATACCGAACGAAACCCACGAGTCTTCGGTAAAAGACGTTATTATATACACTGTTATCAAATACAAGTGTCTCTCGAAGTCAGGATTTATGTCAAAGTAACCAAACATCTTTGTTTGCGGAAATCGTTTTAAAGGAGGGGGGCACTTCTCGATGGGGACACATGGGTGTTGACATGGGACACATGAGGGTTTTTAGAGGACACATGAGTGTTTTTAGAGGACACATGAGTGTTTTTAGAGGACACATGGGTGCTAACATTATCTGCTGGTTCATCCAGGTGCAAAGAATCCTCGACTAAACATCAAAGTCTGGTCTATCTCTGATGAACGCTTACATAATTAACAGGTAGTTCAATCTCGCGGAACACCGCTCAGTATCTCAAGCCAATCAACTCCTCACAGGAGATGACAACAATATGTCGTCAACAAAACGGCGGGAGGGCTGGCCGTGAGAGCATGCATGACTGCGCAAGAAGTTTTATTTCTCTCTGGGGATATAATCTATATATATACCAGTATCAACGTTCATACAACTACATAACATCTCGATAGCAGGGGATGCCGCGAATAGTGCTGACTTAGCATAAACAAGTCTATATCCTGGGACGGGTGGGTAGCCTAATGGTTTCAGCGTCCGCTTGTCACGCTAAAAACGCGGGTTCGATGGGGTAAAAAAGAAGGTGGAACTATAATTTTTTGTTAAAGAAAGGACTTGCACGACGGAAAATTTGAACTAATATGAAATAAATCCCTGAAAAATTATAGAGGAGTGGGGTGTGTGGGTGGGGTGCTTGAAGGTTCGGGGCATGGGTGCATTTCAAGCTTTCACCTTGCGGAAGCGGCACTAAAGAACATGCACTCATCCTAAGAACACACAACATATATCGTATGGTTGTCATCACCTGTGTTACAATAACACACCAAGTCGCTAAACATCATTGCAGATATACCTGAATATCGACAGTATAAATAAGCGTGTGATAAAACTGACGTCACGTTGGCATTGTGTCAGCCATATTGAGATACAACTCGTTGCTTTTACAACCTGTTTAAAGTAGCCTGTCAACAGTTTTATGATCGGTTTTGTAAATAACCGTCATCAAACATTTTGTTGCAGTATCTCTGAACATGACACTTACAACTGATCATTCCGTAACCTGATAACGCCCCACGAGGAGATCTCAGGTTACAATTGGTCTCCTGTAAAAGGCGACCTCCTGGATCGGGTGGCCTGGATCGATGACGTATTTGATCGTACCCCAATTGTTGCTCATTATATCGACCTCTGGATATTGCGTTCCAGATGTAGCTGGTATAATGTCAAAAGCGCGTTAAACTTAGATGGGTCCATTAATTTTGAAGTCGTGCATAATAGTGCGAGTAGATAGATTTTTGTATCCTATTAGGTATGTGACAATTATTTCATATTAGTTGTTGTGAATTTAAACATGTAGTGAAAATGGACGCATGCAAGATGGTTTGAAATTATTGAAGGACTAACACGTTTGAAAGACAATATTTGAATCCAAGGGTAAAACAAAATTCATTTATACATAATCTGTATCAAAACGGGAAATACGCTGACTTGTCAAGATAATGTTACACAACTCAGGCTTCTAAACTCAGGCTTGTGAAATTGTGAAAACAATAGATCCTCCTCGGTCAATGGATGGATGTTCAATCCTGATCTGTGTGTACTTGAATATGAAATTATTGATACTATTATTATATTTATTTATGAATGTGTAAGTATGTAACATTGCTCGAAAGAACAACAGATTCCATACTCTGGATTGGGGCGGTGGGGTAGCCAAGTGGTTAAAGTGTTCGCGCGTCACGCCAAACACCCGGGTTCGATTCACCACATGGGTACAGTGTGTGAAGCCCATTTCTGGTGTCCCCTGCCGTGATATTGCTGGAATATTGCTAAAAGCGCCGTAAAACTAAACTCACTCACTGGATTACTTCTGAAAGAAAAGACCTTTTTTAATTTCTCCTAGTTGGTCCATCGCTGCTGGGGTCGATGATGTAGCGTGATGACAATGCACGCGTAGGTAGAGAGAATATAGAGCCTGCTACGTTTTATGTACATCAAATATGTTCACAGGCTTGTTAGATTGATGAGCAAACACTGACCGGACACTAGGTAAACAGATCGGTTATATGTACAGGTTAATACAAACCACAGACCTGTGGGGATGTCTAACACGGAGTAAACTGGTTGTAGTGACGGTACTTATGTTTACTGACAGCCGAGCGCCAGAGGGCGCGAGGACCGTGCCAAAACTCAGACGGATCCCAGTCGAATCATGTATAGAGGAAACAGTCGAATTATACCCCGAATGTTCTTTGTAGAATTGGTCTTTAGCAACCCATGCTTGTAAGAGGCGACTAACGGGATCGGGTGGTCAGGCTCGCTGATGTGACACGTCATCGTATCCCATTTGCGTAGATGATGCTCATGATCATTGGATTGTCTGATCCAGACTCGATTATTTTCAGACCGCCCCAATATAGCTGGAATATTGCTGAGTTGGGCGTTTAACAACAAACAAACAAACAACATTATAATTAATGGTGTTAGGAGGTACAACTCGCATCCTACCGGGTACCCCTTTACAGCTGGGGGAACTGACCCATATCCCAACAAAGTCACTTGCCTGAGGTGACACGCTTCCTGAATATGTGTTTCAACGTGGGGATATACCTAAGCCGCAGAATTTCTGAGGAGTCAAGCTGTCGAACACGGTCAACCATCCAACCCCTCTCCGCCACCAGCGTGTTTTAACAGCGCTTTAGTTGTGACCTGTGCGCGCCACACGGGACCACTACAATAATAACATTTGTTCCCTAATGTTTTATCCCCTTCGCTATCACTACTCTGCTAACTCTAGACATATTGCTGTAGTTATTGTGCTGGAAGATTTGCTGATACGATAGAACGGCGTGTCTGTAGATCGATCTGTAGATTGTCACGGTCAGATCAGACAGATTATTGTAAAGTAAGCTTTTCAATCCCGAATATTGAACATGTATTAATCAAACATCGCCCCGAGTCAAATCAACAATATCGAGTACGGTGTTTATGCGAAATTTTGAAGTCAGGTCAACAGGGCATATTGATATTTGAGCTTTCTCGAAGGCGACTAGTTTTGTCAACACCCCTGATACGAGGTGCTGGATTTAGGACAGAATAGAAAACTTATTGTCAGGAAAGTCGTTCGTTTCGAAACAACTCCGTGGTGGGAGTTTTTGTTAAGGTTCAAGCTTAGTGATCTTCGGGGTCATCGTGGCAGTCGCTAAATTCTATTTCATTGTAGTTAGTATGATCGGGGTGAGTGAGTGAGTATACTTTTACGCCAGTATCCCAGGAGCATGGGATTCGAACCTACGACCAATGGATCCTGGCCTGATAAGGGACGTAACTCCGCTAGGTGATCTGCGGCATCCTGCTCTCTCTATGACATTTTAAGAGCATTTTATCTACAAGGTTTTACTGACTTCACCTTTACACTTATACTGTTGTACCCGATAAGGGGCGTTGTCTTAACAATGCAGCTCCATCCTATCTCTCTGGTCTAGTCAGAGAGTACGTTCCAACTAGGACTCTTAGATCAGCCAATCAGTCGCTGCTCATCGTCCCAAATGCACGTATGAAGACATACGGACATCGACGTTTTTCCTACTTGTCAGCTATCCTCTGGAACAATCTGCATGTGTCTCTCAAAGAATCCCCCTCAATAGCCAGCTTCCAGTCTAACTTAAAAACTTTCCTGTTCAAGAAGCACCATGACATATAAATGAACTATTACTGTTGTAAATATGTATATATGTCAGCGCCATGAGCAACCACTTGGTGATTGGACATAGGGCGCTATATAAATGGACTTATTTTTATTATTATTGTTGCAGTACAAGTGGCGTCAATTATTGAAGCCCCCTATTGTGATTGTGTAGTTACAACAGATCAATCAAATAAGTCACTTGTCGTCCTGATGAGTGGTGGACAGTCGCGCTCAACGTGACATTAGTTGTGAGAATGGTTTTTGTCTTAGGCATGGCTAATAGAAATATATAAGTAAACTATTTCATATTGAAATTCACCCATCTAAAGATCCCGCCTGATGCCAGACTGCGTTGTATAATGTGATAGTGACGGAAACCAGTGAACATAGTGAATCCAGTTTCAGTACATCCTCGATAATCTCCAGGGTGTACGTTCCGATAAATCTCCACTAGTTCCCTGGATGCATCTACGGCCCGGTCCGATAATTCTATTGGAATTTAGGGTACTAGTGGAGATTTTATCGGAACTTATAACCCGGAGATTATCGAGGATGGTTTCGATATAGATCCTCCTCATGCGGGGGTGCTGATTCTGAAATATTGTTTTTGTATGGTTAAAAGAAATTATGCAAATTATTTGATATTGAAATGCATAAATATGATGGACACGCATGACGCCAAATTGCCTTGCGTGATAGTCTCGTGGACTTGTGAAGCTTGTGAGTACAGTTCCAATATGGTTCTTCTCAGCGGATGCTGATTCTAAGAAGTGTATCTTCATATGGTTAATAACAATTAAAAAAGAAGTTTAATCCATAAAAATATCTTGGACATCAATGTACAACTTCTAAATGCCACTGAAAGACATAATAACAATCACGTCAACGTTTTCATATTGAAATGCATTAACATAAGGGTCACGAACCCTTGCATAATGTGTTTGTCACGTGAACATGCCAAGCTAGCGAATCTAGTTCCAATATAGACTCTTCCCAGCGTTGACCAAGATGTAGGTGTGAGTTTAGTATAGTTTTAAGCCGCTTTTAGCAACATCCCAGTAATATCACGACGGGGACAGAAATAGGCTTCACACATTGTACCCATGTGGGGAATCGAACCCGGGTCTTCGGCGTGACGAGCGAACGCTTTAACCACTAGGTTACCCCTCCGCCTAGCTAAGATACATAGCGTTCACTGTGAACGCTATGTATCTTAGCTACCCTCCGCCCCGATGATGTTTGAGGGGTTCATGTGAAACAGCGTATCCGTTTAGCTTACTCACAAAGGTCGTGTCGTCGTTTAGTAAACGTTTCTATATCCCCTTCCTTGGCACAACATTGTTGTCGGGTTATTGTTATCTCGAACTGAGCGGTGAGATTAGGTGCCATGGAAGTTAAGCTGACATAGCCGATCACATGCCGCGTGGCTTCACCTATCCGGAAGTTCCCGCATTGATTTATGGGAGAATTTACATGACGTAAAGCTTGAAATAGATTTAAAGCGAAATACGATCTTATTTTCACAACCCATATCTTGGAGTGTATACAGTAGAGGTGTCTCAGTTTTTCACGATGAGTACTCGATGAAGGTCGAATGGTGCCATACAGCCAACATTGGATCTGCATTAAAGTAGCACCATTCAGTTTCGATTTCAAGCTCTATTTGATGACGTTTACACAGAAAAAATGAAAGAACATCCGATTCGTTGAAATTAGTTATTATTCATGCCAAGATTAATTGTAGCAATCCGATGAGTGTATTTGATAAATTCCAACTACATGTATATATTATTCATGGGAAATCATTTACATCAATATTTGTGATTGGGAAGAGTTTTGTTAGATAATTGACAGAGCTATGTGATCTCCTAATAATTGAGTAAGGACCAGATAATGGAGTAATTGATAATCAATCTTCGCAGCTGGGATGCGATCTGCATTAACCAAGTCAGCTATTCTGACCACCCGATCCCGTTAGACAAGCATGGGATGCTGAAAACCAATTCTGACCTTGATTTTCACGAGGATGGTGCATGAGTATTTTCTGCAACATTTCATAGCCGTATCCAATTATTGATGTTTGAAGCACCGTTTATTCATCCATATGTGGTAAGCGTATGTAAATTTTCTAATATTCTGAAAGAAATTCTAACAAATTTTTAAAAAGAATAAATGATTCTGGCACTATAAATGTGAGATTTTTCCACATGCCATATGGCGGTGGTAAAATGGGCAAAAAGTACTCGTTGGTCAGTCAGTGTCTTCAGCTAAGGCTCTAATATATTAGTTTTTCGGACAATTGCAGTTATCTCAAGGATTTTGAAAACAGTGATTATAAAACAGAGGACTACATCCTCATCAGCCATATAGCTGGAATATTGCTGAGTGCGGCGTTAAACAACAAATAAACAAAACATCCTGCACATTTTGTGGCCTTTTGTAGAAGAAAACAACACAGATTAACTGCATTACCATCCTCGATAATATCTAGGGTATACGTTCCGATAAATCTCCACTATACCTTGGATGCATCTACGGCTCAAGCCGATCATTTCATTACCTCGCTTGGTTGGCTTTTTATCCAATCAGGTGTCTACGCTGGGAAGTTGAGCGTACCAATCACAACTCACTTTTCACTCGCTTTTAAATTATCTAACCGATTAAACTTGGCAACACAATAATACATTGTTGCAGAAGCACTCTGAAAGAGGTAGAAGTAGTTCTTGCATGTACATGTATTTTTTTAAGATTTAGGACCTGTCAATTTGTCTGTATGTTTTCCCCAAATCTGAGTCGCACTGCGAACAAACTTTCGTGGCTGCGACCGCCATCTTTGTTGACACTGGCAAGCTCGGTTGTAACGGCGGCTTAGCTGATTGGCTACTGTGAGAATGCGGAGCCAGCAAAGGGAGGTAATAAAATCATCGTCTCGAGCCGTAGATGCATTCTATAGTGGAGATTTATCGGAACGTTTACCATGGAGATTATCGAGGATGCTGCATTACATACACACCAATAAACGAACGCTTTATCCACTGTGCTACCTACAAATATAAAATGAGATGAACGAATCGGGTGTCCTTTAATTTCTTTTGAGGAGTACCATTTTTTGCATCTGACGCGGTATGGACACTTTCAGTGTAAAGGCGTTCAGCTGTATTGCGTTGTTTTTCAACTCGTATTAATGTAGCTGACAACCAAACACGTGATTTACTGCGTTCTGTCAACGACTAGAATAATGTCCAGCAACCTAAAAACAACAACAAACAGTGCCATCTCAATCCCCGTGTCTCCAGGAAGACGGTTATTACGTCAAGCACATTAACGCGCTGGATACAGAGCGGGGGTAACTACCGCCGCGAAGCAATTGTCTATGAACCGTTGGACGCACCAATCACAATTAAAATGTCAGTAGTTTGATTGACACAGGGTCAGGTGAATGATTGTGACTACCGGAACCTCGTGAACCGTTTCCTCCGATATTTTCTTATATACCCTGACTAAGATTCCCCAAGGGTAAATGATTAAGAGAGTTTTATGCCGCTTAAAGCAACAACCAAGCTGTAGCAAAACATTGGAATACAAGAATGGCCTTCACACAGTGTTCTTGGGAATCGAACGCTTTATCCACGCTTTATCCACTTGGCTACCACCAAATATAACATGATATGCATATGTTGTTTTTTGTTTGTTGACTAACCCCACACGCAGCAATAAAACAGCTTAATGAGGGCAGCCTGTAAATCCTGTAAATAACCGAATCTGAAGCAGGCAAACGAATGAGTGACATTATGAGCAACGACCCACGCAGTCGGAGTACGATGACACACTGTCAACTAAGCTTGACGCGATTCATTGGGTGGCCTTGTACACCATAGCTACACATGGATTGTTGCGAGTTATAAGACCATGGTAAATATCAGTTGATCCAGGAGACCAGGGATTTCTTATAACCGCGTTCGGTATTTAACTAGTTTACTGTATTATGTAAGTCTAATTAATCCTAAGAAGCCTGATTTTTGAGGCTTTGAAAATACATTTTTATGAATATTTCAACAATTGCACATCTTTGCCGAAGGAGATTTCTTAGGAGATGTTGATAAAGCGATGCAAGTATATGGTATTCATCATAGGTCACGATTCAGTGTGTGATGCCCATTTCTTGTGTCCTCCGCTGTGATAGTGCTGATATAGTGCTAAAACGGCGTAAAACTAAACTCACTTACTCATAGGCCACGGACACGCGAATTAATGAAAAACATGCTTGGTATTAAGAATTTAAACATATCATGATTATTATCAAACAGTTACTACAAAGCTACTAGAAGTTACTAAATGTAATGTTTAGAACCGAGCGGGACAAATATTTTTATCATTACATTTTTTGTTGTTGTTGCAATCGTTTGTGCCTACCAAGTACAGGTTACCAACAAACAAACTCGACCTTTCAAACAGTAACAATAGGTGGAAGTGAGGCCAACTACTAAATATAGCTTTGCTTTAATCTGCACGTTCTGGCCTGGACACCTTATCAGTATTAAGATTTATCACTTTATGTTTGGAGACGATGTTTTGGACGGTCGTCAAACGGGCAACGTCATTGTGAGTCACCGTTGGGGTGGTAGTGTAAACATGTAATACTAATTTCTGATCTTGCGACAGCCTTGCATATATACATGGGTCCATCAGTCTTGCACATCGTCGACTTTTAAGGTTACATCTTAAGACTCTCCGCCATTCACGGATCACAATGAAAGTTTCACCGGTGTGCTCGTTACGACTGGCGGTATCGGTAAGTCTCAACTCTAAATAATCTGAAACTTTTTCTATTTCACCGCCCGCTCGCTCGCTCCTCCCTCCCTCCCTCTGAATCTGAGCCGTGTCGATTTCCTATTTGACAGGCCTCGGTGTGGATTTCAGGTTAGGGATGATTCTAAGACACCCAGTCAAGTTGTGAGTGAGTGAGTTTAGTTTTATGCCGCACTCAGTAATATTCCAGCTTTATGGCGTCGGTCTGCAAATAATCGAGTCTGGACCAGACAATCCAGTGATCAACAGCATGAGCATCGATCTGCGCAATTGGGAACCGATGTGTCAACCAAGTCAGAGAGCCTGACCACCCGATCCCGTTAGTCTCCTCTTACGACAAGCATGGGTTGCTGAAGATCAATTCTAACCCGGATCTTCACGGGTCGACTAGTTACAGATATCCATCATATTTGCGGAAATACCATTGCATGATACTTTCCCAAACGATTACAACTTCTTTATTCTTTGCAATAGTTGTGAAAGCGTTCGCCCGTCATGCTGAAGAACCGGGTTCGATTCCCCACATTGGTACACTGTGTGAAGCCCATTTCTGGTGTCCCGTGATATTGCTAGAATATTGCTTAAAGCGGCGCAATATATACTCACTCACTCACTTTCCAGTGGTAGCTTAGCCAATATCGACATGTCGTCAGATTTAATTTGAAACCTCGTTGATCCGGATCCGTTCCGACTAAGATTTTACGGGTGAACACGTACTCGGATTAATGAATCATTGCTTCAGAGCCATGTCCTTTGCGTATGTTGACAATCACTGGAAAACTGTCCAGAGACGGGGTGTCCGGAGTAAAATGGTTCGGAATAACAAGGTTTCCTTGTATTGTGTTTTAACAAATTGGGGACGGTGGGATAGCCTAGTGGTTATAACGTTCGCTCGTCACGCCGAAGATCCGGGTTCGATTCCTCACATGGGTACAATGTGTGAAGCCCATTTCTGGTGTTCCCAGCTGTGATATTGCTGGAATATTGCTAAGAGCGGCGTAAAACTTAACTCACTCACTCATTTAACTAATTGTGTGTGGTCAGTCGTGAATATTGACATAGGTCAGGCAAAACGATCGAACCAACTTGGAACTGTAGTAAACTAGTTCTACTGTTGTTATGCACAGCGAGCGCACCGCCCTTAGCCTCATTTACTCATTTGGGTAGACAAGAAACCAGTCAGAACTGATGGGGCGTGACTAGATACTAATGGACTGACAACTATCCGTATTGGAACACCATTAACGCACTATATGCCCCGCAGGATACAGGCACCATGGAAGCGTTGCCTCTACAGTGTTTTAAACATATTACCCCTGTATTGTGTCAAGGACCTGGAATTATGATGTCCGTGAGGTCACTTGCGACCTTATATTCCATAGCTGACCTCTCTTTGGGATCACCAGTGGGACTGACATGGGCATGGTTACGATCGCTGAATGGCTCCTTAGGGAACAGTTACTTTGAAATGTTTATCTACCTCATGATAAGTTTAACAGCTATGACAACAGGGTTACTCTTCGGAGAGTTAATTTCTTCCATTTCAGTGAGTGAGTGAGTTTTGTTTTACGCCGCACTCAGCAATATTCCAGCTATATGGCGGCGGTCTGTAAATATTCGACAAGCATGGGTTACTTATCAAAATCTGGTTGGTGTTGTTTGAGACCGCAGTAAAACCAGTCTGTTATATCTACTGGTGAATTTATTATCGTTCTCAGTAGAATTACCAGGGATATTCAAGATTGTGGAATGTTTTTGGAATAAAGGGTCAGGGAATTTCAAGATCAGCAAATTGTCGAAGTTATAGGTCATTAGTGCCAGGAAAATTCATTCAAGGTCAGGGAATTGCTAAGAAAACGAAATCCTGAGAGATTCAAGATCAGTGAATGTTCAAGGTAGGTAACTCTCAGTGTAAACATTTCCGAGGGAAGACACCGTGAATATAATGAATTTAGGTGTTGAGCAAGTTCATTAGTAGCAGCAATCTTACTAGTTTCACTCCGATGTGATACCTCTGTGTTTAGTCTCGATGACACCTGGGTCATCTTGACGAGGCAATCGAGTAACTGACTATTTTCGCCAGTTCCAACCATTGCCGAAGTAGACTGGAATTTCGGAGTTATGTTCTGGACGGACTGATGAGTCTACGATGCTATGCATAGTCCAATGAAAATCGCGTAACGAAATCGACATCCGGTTCGTAGACTGCGCATGCTCTGCAGGTTTCAGTCGATTGTGGGATTTGCAAAACATTTGTACCTTCAATTGGCGTTAGTGGATATTTTCCAAATATTTTCATGTTTCTGATCAAAGTGCTGATGCACTGTTGATACACTTCGCATAACATATAGATATTGAATATTGACCAGATCATCTTGACCAGGTGCGCCATTTTGTTTCAAGAAAATGCAATGAGTTGAGTTGAGTTGAGTTGAGTTGAGTTGGGCTTTACGTCACATCGGCATTATTCCAGCCATATAGTGACGAGAACAAGTCTGCATTAATAAACATTGTAAGTACAGAGTCAAAATGAGTTTTATTTTAAAAACATATATTCATTACATTGTCATTTAAAAACAGAAAAAGTCATAGCACCAAATCTAAAGGCAGGTAATTTGTTAGTCACATTGCACAGTTATAATTTATGATACAGATCAACTTTCTTCAGGTAGTTCACTATCAGATGAGCGCTCACGCGGGAGAACAGATCTTTCAGATTTGCTGCATCATAATGTGAGTCCCTTGCAGACGATAAGTCCACACAGTCAAGCAGAATATGCTTGATGGTGAAAACCTCATCGCAAGAGACACACATATGGGGGTGGGGGGTGGGTGGGGTGTCCATCCCCATCCGTTTTCAGCAGATAGTCATGAGTAAACCGACTGTGGCCTCATCACCTCATCACGTCTTGACTGACAACCCAAGTAGGTATAACTAATTGTTGGCTTCAATTCATACAGTTTATTTCTTCCTACTTGAGTGTCCCACCTTTTTTGCCTGAGGTCCCGAGTATAGCTTTTGATAGTGGGTTTGAAATCACTGTACGGGATCAGCTTGTCAAGAGCTGCTTTTTGCTGCAGCATCGGCTTTTGTGTTACCTGCTATGCCGACGTGGCCCGGCAACCAGCAGAGGACGATGTCACATTGGCCAGTAGAGAGGTCGTTGTAAAGTTCTAAAATGTCCAGAATGATTGAGTGACTTGAAGTGACATTTTGAAGTGCTTGAAGGCAAGATAATGAATCTGTGAAAACGATGAAGTTTTTGGAATGATTCTGCTGTTTAATATAGGTCAAAGCTGAAAATATAGCTTTGGCCTCGGCAGTGAAAATGGAACTGTTGTCGGGAATCCTAGAGGAGACAGTCTTGGATCCAATGACTGTAGCACTGGCAACTTGGCCCTCATCTTTGGATCCGTCTGTGAAAATGGATGCAAGGTGGAATCTGATTGGCCAATATGAATGACACAGAAGGGACATATACACTGACAAGAGCTCCGAAACTGCATTCTGCTACGGCAAGGAGGATAGCTTTTGTAGTCAGGATAACTCAATTTAGTCGGGAAGATGACCTCCATGAGAGAGATGGTTGGGTGGAACTTTGACTGTCCAATCTAAATGTCTTTGAGTCAAACAGATTTGAGCTTTCCAAAACAACGCGCCTTCATTCCTGAAACACCTTATTTCGTCCTTGTTATGTACATTCGGGAAAGATTGTGTCAGCACATTTCTGCGGTACAGAAATCAGATATGCTGATCTGAATGCTTCGAGAACTTAGAAGCCTCGCCGCTTATTGGTTCACAGGGGAGTTCATCCTCTCTGTGTGTCCTAAAAAAGTGGTATCGTATAACGGTAACGCATCTGAATATAATGAGACCAAGTTGTTAATGTGAGTTCTAGTCCAATTATGCTACGTCTCAATTTCTTGAAAGGACGTTTAGATATGTTTGTGGCTGCTGAAAATATAACCAAACATATAATAATTCAATTGAAGATTTAAACACCTTCAGTTCTCCGTGGGCAAGTTCTGCCTGTTCAATGACCAGTATGCCACCTTATACCAAGACTGCTTCGATTAAAAGGGGATAACTGGAAGTCAGTCAGTGGACAAACGTTTTAACTACTAGTAATAAATCAATCATCTTGACAAAATCGATATCCGCGCACTGCACTCTAGATAAATGTTTAGGTCATTAAACGTTGATTGTTGGTAGTGAGGACAATAGGCTAACGCTCCATTAAACAAGTTATTGTGTTCAGGGTTTTCGAACAGTATCAGCTTCAAAAGACCCCGGGTAACTACAGTACACCTACTCAGTTTAACAGAAGGATTTAATAACGGGATATTTGCCATTCAAACAAGAGAAGTGCTGTGTTACTAGATCCTCGTGACGTGGGGGATAAGCTTCAGCAGTTTCCCCATCCCTGCATCCGTACATCGTTGTTCGTTTATTACGAACACGCTTGTAACGAAATGACGGTTGTAACGAAGTTCTTTCGTCACGGTCTCTAGCTGTATGTTATAGTCGAAACGCACAAAGAAACTAGGGTTATAACGAACCAGAATTACAGTGAGTGAGTGAGTTTAGTTTTACGCCGCACTCAGCAATAATCCAGCTATATGGCGGCGGTCTGTAAATAATCGAGTCTGGACCAGACAACCCAATGATCAACAGCATGAGCATCGATCTGCGCAATTGGGAACCGATGACATGTGACAACCAAGCCAGCGAGCCTGACCACCCGATCCCGTTAGTCGCCTCAACCAACATTAGCGGGTTTTTTAGTTTGTTTTAGCCGAACTTTGACCGCATATCAGTTTGTATTTCCCAAACATTGCTATGGTGTACGAGACCATATTAAACTGTACATTAAAATAACTTAGATAACATGACAAGAAATGGTTATTATTTACAACATAATGATCAAATTAACAAATGTGTATGGTGATGACAAATTCCACAACACGTCGAGCTTACCATGCAGGTAATGGACACAAATAGCAGCATTAATGGGTTCATTTCCTTATAAACTGTCGGGGAAAAGAAAGTACGAACTGGATCTGACCACGACACTACAAACGTTATCAACCCAGAAAACAGTCGCGGAAACACTGCAAACCCCGACCCCGTGACGATCCGGGTTAGAATTGGTCTTCATCGACCCATGCTTGTCGTAAGAGGCAACTAACGGGATCGGGTGGTCAGGCTCGCGGACTTGGTTGACACATGTCATCGTATCCCAGCTGCGTTGATCAATGCACATGCTATTAATCACTGGATTGTCGGGTCCGGACTCGATTATTACAGACCGCTGCCATATAGCTGGAATATTGCTGAGTCCGGCGTTAAACAAACAAACAAACAAACAAGGCAAACCTTGCAGTTCAAAAACAGCTATGATACTCGTATTAAGTAGGGGCGGTGGGGTAGCCTAATGGTTAAAGCGTTGGCTCTTCACGCCGAAGACCCGGGTTCGAATCCCCACATGGGTACATTGTGTGAAGCCCATTTCTGGTGTCCCCCGCCGTGATGTTGCTGGAATATTGCTAAAAGCGGCGTAAAACCACTCTCAGTCAGTCAGTCGTATTAAGTATCACAATAGCCATTCTACTTTGTTTCATTTTTAACGTATGTCAATCATTTACGTATACTTACTTTCGCTTTCTTAAGGTTACATGGGCACACAAGTGCTAAGTAGTTAAGTTTTGGAATATTGATTATTCATGTAAAGTAAAATGACCTGAACGTCGCATCCGAGTCATCCGTCAGAATCTTCCGCAATGAATATTTCATGTTTGTAAGCGAGATGTTCCTGCTCAGCGAAGCAAAGTTTAACATCGGTCATATCGATCGTCTCGTGAATTGCAAGGTTCATGTCAGGACGTTTGAGTTTTACGTTTTTATTTCCTTGGAATTTTTTTTTTATAAAACAATCAACCAGAACGTAAGAATATCGATGACTCGGTACGACTCGAGTCAACTGTACATTGGCTGCGACAGGGTATAATGGCTCATTTTTATGATAAATAATTTAGCTAGAAATTTATTGCATTCCAGTTGTTGAATACCTTATTAAACAAAAGGACACATAGACAGTGATGAAAGTATCAATTTCAATAGTGATTTTTGCAATTACAACGTCACAGATTATATCACTATAAAAGTCATGTGATTTGCGTCAGTTAATTATAAATCACCCGCATTGTGTTCGCAGCAGGTTTCGTTACTCCGATGTAACCACAACCCAGTCAGATCAACTGTATAAGCTCAATCTCCTTGCATACATGTCTCCCGTCGATACTCTATATATCAGACTGCCTCCGTGGTGTAGTGGTTAGAGCGTCCGCCCGGAGAGCGGAAGGTCGCGGGTTCGATCCCCGACCGCGTCATACCAAAAGACGTTAAAATATGGTACTTGTTGGTCCCTGCCTGGCGCTCGGCATTAATGGGTACAACAAGGACTGGTCGGCTCGGAGTCAGTATAATGTGTCTGAGTGGGGTATTCGTGCTTCACTGCGGCATGGTATCTCAGTTGGCTAGCACTATAAAACCAGCTTCAGTCTGGGCTAGTACAAGCAGCCGCACATACAAATACACACGCATGCACGTCGTCAGATGAGCGAAATATTCTCAAGCACGACGTAAAACCCAATTTCACCTCACCTCACCTCTATATATCATCTGAATCGTCCTACCGCCGCTCCTTATTTTATGGAAGCAGTTGTACATTTATACATCACATCCCTACGTTTAGTAATAGTTTATCCAAAAGTGGTTGCATCAATGTGTCAGTGTGAGTGAGTATAGTTTTACGCCGCTTTTAGCAATATTCCCGCTATATCACGGCGGGGAACACCAGAAATGGGCCCGGGCTTCACACCACAGACCCTCGTGTCTTTGCGAGGATTAAAGATAAAAAATATTGTTTTTGAGATGACCCCCGACTCAAAAAGCTTCACAGTACCATACGGTGTCCTCCCATTACGCAAACAGGCAGTTCGTAGACGCCTTAAAACAAAACAACATTTACGGTTCAATGAACAGATTAGCTACTACCCGTTACCTACACATTATAATGGAATAGTCCAAATAAAAACTGAAGAAAAGAAAACTGAAGCTATATTATTCACTTTGAAAGACATTAATTTGAATTTTGAATGCTGCAAAAAAAGTTGATTTTCATAAACATTTGGGTTTAACCTTCTCGTCTAATAGGATTTGGCATTATCATATTGAAAACATTGTCAAAATGACATCCAACATGATTGGAGCATTTCAGAAATTAAAGCTCCTACTAAACAGAACACCACCAGTTTTTCTTCAGGATTTTCTCCCACCTGTAGTAGGAGTCGGGGGTCATCTCAAAGTTTTTATATCTTTTTTACAATCGCAAAGACACGAGGGCCTGTGCTTCACATATCGTATCCACGTGGGGAACAGGCGTGACGGGCAAACGGTTATAGGCTACACCACCGCCCACAATGTTTTAACCTCAGGTGACCGCTTTTGCATATTTATCGGATCCTAATACCACGTTTATTGCACTGGTATATTCCACCGAGAGCGCCACCCATTATATGACAATACCTAAATTCGTCTACGTACTTTCAATTCTTCTAAAAATAGAACCATATAATTATATCCCTGACACTGGAATGACGTCATGTCATCAAGGGCTGCACGATACATAACGTTGGAAATAAAAACAATAAATAAAATATAAGTCAACGTCAACATAAATATCGATTACCCAGTAGACGAGAGGACAGTATGATGTTTGTGCATTAGCATTATTCGGGAAAAAAACAACGCATGGTATTCGAGCAAACAGCGATTGTATTGAGTACAACTGTATTGATCTATGATGTTGTGGTGCCCATGACGTGCCACAACAAATCGGCTGTGTCAATGCCATTATCTTCTATATGCATACATTCATGTATACACAACGTATTACACTCCCGCCCCTCGTGTTGTCGCCCGGAACAATTAGCACATACTTGTCCCGTCACTCGGGGGATCTAGCCAGGTGCTCGGATATACACAACAAAGACGAGTCTCGCTTGTGACGCTGACACTGTCGGGGTATACTTTCGCAACGCCGTTGTTGATGTACTGATCCTGTGGTGAGTTAACCTGAACCTATATGAGCTTCTTCGGATCAAAGCTATCAACTTAAATCATTTTAATCTATTGATATAAATTTACTTTACTATCAGAACTCAAAGCCGTCATCTGTGTATCCTCTTCAGAACTGCTGACAATATTTAACAATTTTTACCTTTTACACTACTGACTCCTACATATGCTCCAGTGAGCAGCTAGACAGACGGATACCAGGCGCTATACAAGTAAATTACTATTATTATTATTATTATTATTAATATTATTACTTTTGATGTTTACCTGACAGGGATATATGTTCACAAGTCCGAACAGATGGGATATTTCTTTAATGTATAAAGCAGTTATTAGATATTTTTGGTATAAAATATGTTGATTTGTTCGTAATTTCGATATCTGTCTATTGCCAAACAACAAACAGAGTTGATATTTGGATACCTGTTATGATCATATTTTTCAAACTGAAAAGATGATAATGTTATTCGACAAGTATACAAATATTATACTTAACATGTACTTTCTAGATGACCCGGTTGATCTTTCTATGAAAAGTGCAGTTTCATCGAGGCAGATCTGACATAGATCTGGCTGGAAATGTTACTTCGCAGGAGTGTAATATTCATTTTTTTATGTTACATTTATATTTATTCTAACATTATAATATTGAGACACTAGATACATAATTTATCTTCATGGGGAACGGCGTGGGACTATCCCTGTGATTATACAACAATCAGGTAAATGTACTTATAGACATTTGTTTCTTCTGTTCCTTAAGTTACTTTGGTGCTGGTCTAGTTGGACTTGGCATTGGCTTGTTTGTTCTTGTGATGATGTCATATTTTGTTCCATTCCTTAGAATGTAGGTTAGTGGATGTAGAATGTAGTACAGTATGAATACAGAACATACATGTATTTAGTTGATCACTGGATTGTCTGGTCCAGACTCGATTATTTACAGGCGTTAAACAACCAACCAACCAACGATAACAAGATGGATAATCAAGAACAGTAATCACTTCAGCAACAAAGGCTTGACGTAAGAGGCGACTAACGGGATCAGGTGGTCATCGTATCCCAACTGCGTAGATCGATGTTCATGATATTAATCACTGAATTGTCTGGCCCAGACTCGATTGTCTAAAGACAGTTATCACAGAACTAGAAGATTGTTGAGTGTGGCTTTAACAAACAAACAAACAAACAAACAAACAAACAAACAATCAACGCCGAGTTACACTTAAAGGAAAACAAATAAATCGACTCCCTCACTAACAATCTACAATATACACCCATGTTTGATGGAGGCTCAAGATGAAACCAACAGGAATGGTGTAGTGTTTTATACGAATATCGGGGCGATGGGATCGCCTAGTGGTTAAAGCGTTTGCTCGTCACGCCGAAGGCACTGGTTCGATTCCCCACATGGGTACAATGTGTGAAGCCCATTTTTGGTGTCCCCCGCCCTGATATTGTTGGAATATTGCTTCAAGCGGCATTAAACTAAACTCGCTCACTCATTCATTTATACGGGTATCATAGATGCTTTTGGACCTTAATTGTGCAATGTTCCTACGACTGGTTTCAACCCAGTAACGTTTTGCTGACGTTTGTAAAATCAAATTGTTAAGTGGACACTTATTTTTGCCCTTCAGCATATAAACTGCACTGAGGCAGGTCAGAGTGTGGATCCAACCTTGTCTCGGGCCATACACGCAGATTACCATCACATCTTTATAGACAAGCAGATCATATATGACCCCCTGGTATTGCTGTTTCGGGGCTACAGGAATTGTGAAACACACACTCTGTGTGTTTGAGTTAATCTCCGAATCAAAGGCGACACTTGGTATGCTACTTGTGAACACTGACTACGCGGTGGGTAACTCACGGGCACTTTGCCACCGCAGACCGGGGCGTGATAGGTTTATCGCTGTAAGTCAATCACTGTACGGTATCGCAATATATCAGTCACTATAACGTATAATTGTTCACAGCCAGGAGGTTAAGTCTTTATTTTGTCGCGTGATATTTACTATGTAATTGTTGCAGCTTGACAGATAAACTGTGGCCATCATTCCAGGGGGTACAGAAACTGATAGCCGACCTGGGGGTCACTAGCGGCAGTCTAATATTGGAGGGGGTCCTTGATGAATGGAAGTATGAAGAGGGTTTCTGTGCCAAAATATCACATATTTACTTTGAATGGAGCGAGTGTACAGTCAGTTCGAGTGCTTGGTGAAATGTTAAATCTTTGAAGGGCATTTAGAAGTGGAATACATAAGAAAAGCAAGATTAATGGATGTCAACTTCTTTATTGTGAATAACACGACGTTTCGGAGTGTGTGCTTGCTCCGTCATCAGGTGAATGGTAGGGAGTATCAATGTAATTCCAGAGAGTGTGAATGATAGGGACTCTTTGTGATTAACATTTCCTTAACATTCAAACATTGTTAAGCATGTTTTCTTTGTAATGCTTCGGTGAAATGTCAGTTTGAGTTAAATCAGAGATGTTGACTATACCATAGATTATATATTTGTGACCGCCTCCGTGGTGTAGTGGTTAGAGCGTCCGCCCGGAGAGCGGAAGGTCGCGGGTTCGATCCCCGACCGCGTCATACCAAAAGACGTTAAAATATGGTACTTGTTGGTCCCTGCCTGGCGCTCGGCATTAATGGGTACAACAAGGACTGGTCGGCTCGGAGTCAGTATAATGTGTCTGAGTGGGGTATTCATGCTTCACTGCGGCATGGTATCTCAGTGGGCTAGCACTATAAAACCAGCTTCAGTCTGGGCTAGTACAAGCAGCCGCACATACACATACACGCGCATGCACGTCGTCATATGAGCGAAATATTCTCAGGCACGACGTTAAACCCCTTTTCACCTCACCCTTTATATATATGTTTTGTGTGTAATTCATTTGAATATTGTCAATGTACCAGAATATACGCTAAAGTACGGTTATGACGAACTCAAAGGAACCACTAGTATTAGTTCGTTATAACCGTTGTTCGTTATAAGCATTTCGACTAACATGTACATGTGTCCGGGACCCAAAAAGCCCAGTTCGTTATATCCATTAGGT
Source organism: Haliotis rubra (assembly GCF_003918875.1). Lineage (NCBI taxonomy): Eukaryota > Metazoa > Mollusca > Gastropoda > Lepetellida > Haliotidae > Haliotis > Haliotis rubra. The sequence goes on from NW_025767690.1 coordinate 1,959,011, forward strand.
CTTTATAAGCGCGGGGCGGTGGGGTAGCCTATTGGTTAAAGCGTCCGCTCGTCACGCAGAAGACCCGGGTTCGATTCCCCACATGGGTAAAATGTGTGGAGCCCATTTCTAGCGTCCCCCGCTGTGATATTGCTGGAATATTGCTAAAAGTGGCGTAAAACCAAACTCACTCACTCTTTGTATTAACGTACATGTAGTTCACTGTAACCAAGGTAACCCAGTGATCGATGTTGGGAGCGACGACCTTAGAGTACTCACAGGTACCCCCGTGACTGGGTATTACAGATGGTCTCTCTGGAATGAACCGCCGCCATATAGCTGGAATATTGCTGAGTGCGGCGTAAAACTAAACTCACTCACTCACTTTTTGGAATGAATGTGTTCTGAGACTACAGTCTGTACATACACACCAACAAGGTCATACGGCCACAGACATTCATGATGTATGGAACCATTCCATAAATTGGTTCAAACTCGTTTCCTTGGAAGGACGATCAAACACGAGATCCAGTGGTATTGGTAGCCATGAGTTCGGAATGAACTTGATTAATAACTCACTTTCAGTGACAGGTACAGTTATTTCGCATTCTGCACCTGGTGATCTGTGTGGAAATATAGGTCATGCTATCATAATAAATGTAATTAATTAATAAATAATAACATCGTGATTAATAATTCATCACTGCATCGATTCAGACCTGTAAGAAACTCTGCTTTAAAAAAACCAACAACCTTTCTGCATCGATCCCTATATTTTATTAGTTTATACTGATTGGAAGATAAAACGTAGGTATAGAATGACTAACATTTTTGCTTAGTGACGTGAAATTCACATTTGACATGATGGCGTCTTATTAACATAAACGCTTGCAGGGGTTCAAAAATCCCATCGCCCGATACCCGGGACAAGTCAGTTTTCATTTCGGGCAATCAAATAATGGTATCTTACTTGTCCGTGGGCTACTAGATAATTTTCACTTATGGTGTCAAACTGCAAATTAACTTGAATTTAATTTCATATCTGCTCAAAATGTAGCTATTAAATTTGGCAATGATATATTTCTTTAATGTTTATCACTTTTCAATAAATAGTCCAGTAAACATCAACATCAAATATTATGTTGATTTATTCTTTCATAATTACATCATCATGATTATTTCATAAAATCAGGGCAAGTGGAAAATTAGTCCGGACAGCCCTGTGGCAAGTGACTTTTTAAAAAAAATTGTGAACCCCTGGCTTGTTGACTAGTACGTCAAATCGTATCGTAAGTCAAAATCGTGTTATATATGCTCTTCTCAAAGTTGTGGACAGTGTATGTGTGATTGCGTACGTATGCGTGCGTGAGTGCGTGCGTTCGTGCGCGCGTGTGGCTGCTTGTTCTAGTCCCTACTTCTTACCAACGTTATAGTTTCATCCCACAGAGATACCCATTTAACACGGGTACCCCACTTAGTATATTCATACCAAACCGACGAACCCGTGAAGATCCGGGTTAGAATTGGTCTTCACCAACCCATGCTCGTACGAGGCGACTAACGCGATCGAGACGTCAAGCTTGCTGACTTGGTCGACACATGTCATCGTATCCCAATTGCGTAGATCGATGGTCCTGCTGTTGATCACTGGAATGTCTGGTCCAGTCTGGATTATTTACAGACCGCCGCCATATAGCTGGAATATTGCTGAGTGCGGCGTTAAACAACAAACAAAGACACCAATTCGACCAGCTCTTCTTCTATTCCAGTAATGACACCAGAAGCATCAGGGTAACTAGTACCAACAATATCCACTATAACAGAGACTGTTTTCTTTCTCAAAGCGAACATACAGCTTCTATTGGTAATAAATAGAGGATATTATGTGAGTGCCCATGTCATACTATGTTTACGACACGAGTGCCTAAATGTTGGTATTTCCCGAGCGAGAGCGAGGGATATACCGATATTTAGGTACGAGTGTCGTAAACATTGTATGATATGGGCACTCATATAATATTGTGTTTAGTACCGAAGTCGTCAAATTGAGGAAAATAACCCAAATCTACTTTCAAACATAGGCTGTCTACCCGCCGTCGCCGCATGTAGAACGCAACGTCACAGAAGAAACGTGACGTAATAATATTGTTCATGACGTCACGTCACCATGACAAAGTGATATTTTGCCCTGGGGCATCGTATGAAAATATGAACCCCGATATGTTCGCCCTCGTAGGTAATAATTGTTCTTATTACCCACGTGGTCAACGTATGGGTAGTTGCATAGCAATCTCGTACGTCACACGAGTGTCGTATCCCTTTGACCTGTGTCGTAACGACTTGACCTGAGATTATAACGATTTGATTGGATAACCGATGACCTCTCAATTAGGTCACATTCTGACGTAACTATTTTTTCATTCTTAACAAACACGTGACTTCATTCATTCTACAACTTAAATGCATTGTGGGAATGTAAACATTGCGAACGTTGCCGTGTCGCTGTTTAATTGTGAGTCGAACTGAGACATTATATCCGTTGAAAAACATAAACGCAATGTTTCCACCAGTGATGTTAGCCGAAAGAAGCAACTGCAAACCAAGAAACGGGGTGCTACGGAGTAGTTTACTGTAGGAGGCTGTACGAGGCGATGACAACTGACATGCATCGTGATGTCGGTTACCAAGGCAGTGACGTCATTACAGTGTGACGTCATGCAAATATTGTACTACAGTACAAAACTCTTCCGCAACCTCTTTATGAAACCGGTTTCGGTTTGAAACCACAAAATAACAAAAATACGCTATTGTGTCAATTTAATGCATGTAAGACGTTGGTAATAAATAAAATACCACACTCGGTCTCATTACATACGAATTATACGAAACTCGTGACCTTCCCATGTTATATGACCTCGCTTTCGCTCGGTCAGATACCATAGGAAGGGCACTCGTTTCGTATAATTCGTATGTAATGAGACCTCGTGTAGTATTCTCTATTTATTATTACTGTTGTCCTATTATCATGATTATTACTGTCTGCTCAATATATGCTTATCTGTAGTTCGCGTGTCGGCAATAATTTCTTTCCTCTACCTGAGATAACAAATACGCGGGTATTCCCATCATGCGTGCATTAATGGAGTCATTATATCAAAGAAGACATAAATTTCTAAGGTGCTCAACACAGGATCATACAATCAATAGAATGTATCTGTTTATGTGCATGACTTAAGGTAAATAGTATGTGCTTAACTCGTGTGAGTTTTGATAATTAAATATCTATACCAGATACTATTCTCCTAACAACTCCACCCAGTCAGGCGAAACGACCGTTTACCGTCAGTCATCAATAATAAAAGTGGCCTTGGGTGATGTTATTCCTGTTACCATGGTAACCAGAATCTACTTATGATATATATGGCGATACTCGTAGATATACAGTCCCACTACATCCTGACCAGGTAGAAGGTTTATCATTCTATTGTTCCGATTAATTCGAATGTTCAAGTTATCTCGACGTTCCAGGTTGTCAGTTGAGCCTCGTGTCACAAACCAGTCGTAGCTCTACGACAACTGTAACTCCATTACGCTACGATCGCGTTGTCTTACGACTTTCTGAGCCCATGGTTATAGTATGGGTGATAAAGATCGTTATTGTGTTAAGATCGCTTTGTGAAAAGAGGCCCACGACTATCGTAAGCCCATGGTAAAGTATGATCGTTATAGCGTTACGATCGCTTTGTGAAACGAGGCCAACGGCTATCGTAAGCCCATGGTAAAATATGATCGTTATAGCGTTACGGTCGCTTTGTGAAACGAGGCCAACGACTATCGTAAGCCCATGGTATAGTATGGGTGTAAATATCGTTATAGCGTTACGGTCGATCGAATCTAAGTAAGGGCCCTGCAATCTGTCCACAATCTGTTGTCTGTTGATAGTCAGTGGTGAGACGTTGTAGGTTGTACATCTTTCGGGGTTATAAGTCCACAATCTGTTTGTTTGTCTCTTCATAGTCAATGGTGAGAACGTTGTAGGTTGTACAGATCTATCGGGGCCAGATGTCCACAATCTGTTGTCTGTTTATAGTCAATGGTGAGACGTAGGTTGTATATCTATCGGGGCAAGATGTCCACAATCTGTTGTCTGTTTATAGTCAATGGTGAGATGTTGTAGGTTGTACATCTAACAGGGCCAGAAGTCTACAATCTGTTGTCTGTTTATAGTCAATGGTGAGACGTTGTAGGTTGTACATCTTTCGGGGCCAGAAGTCTACAATCTGTTGTCTGTTTATAGTCAATGGTGAGACGTTGTAGGTTGTACATCTTTCGGGGCCAGAAGTCTACAATCTGTTGTCTGTTTATAGTCAATGGTGAGACGTTGTAGGTTGTACATCTTTCGGGGCCAGATGTCCACTTGGTAACAATTTTTAACTTCCTGCCACTGTACTGTTAAATTTCAAAGACAAACCACGTCAGCCATTGTGCTGACAGATGCGACAACAGCGTTGACAACATGGAGTAGTGTTTGAAGAACTTGACATGATTCACCATTATTAACCGATCGGTCTACCCGTGTCTGCAGCTGAAGCCAAGTTTTAGTAATTTGCTGCCGAATTTTGTGTCGTTATCTTTTTATTCTGTACTAATTAAAACTACGTTGTCGCGACCCTTAATCGTCGGGTAAAAACGCGACCGTCTGATAAACGAGGGTCCATCTTGCACCTTGCATTTTAAGTGTGCCAATGACATTGCTGATATTGGGTTCGTTGGTTGTATAACGCAGCACTCAGCAATATTCCAGCTATATGGCGACCGTCTGTACATAATCGAATCTAGATCAGGCAATCCAGTGATCAACATTATGAACATCAATCTACGCAACTGGGGTACGATGACATGTGTCAACCAAGTCAGCGAGCCGGACCACTCGATCCCGTTAGTCGCCTCTTGCGACAAGCATGGGTTACTGAAGATCAATTCTAACCCGGATCTTCACGGGTATGTTGATATTGAAAAAGTTAGAGAGTAGTGCGCTCGTGACTTTAGTATGCGAGTGTTAGACGTCGGGGGTCGGGGTCGGTTGTCGGGTTTCGGGGTCGGGGTGGGGAGGTGTACCAGTTGACGACCACATTACTGTAAATCATAATACTCTTAAGCTTCCTACGTAACTCATAATTACCAGCATATATTCCTTAATATGTTAATCCCTTCTTACCTGGTCACAATACAGTTGATTGGGTCACTACCTGTGATCGGCCCTGGGAACATGGCCAGATTCACTTACAGCCACTTGGAGCTCGTCAGCGATAAGCGGATAATGTGTAACGAACGGATCAACGCTAGGAAGGATCTGGTTCTGCCAGTGATGGTCACTAGTCATGGCTCGATTCTGCTCTCTCGGTCAGTTGAATTTGGTTTCATTTCAGAGCGAGACAGTCAGAAGTCGTAAAGGAAGTCGCGGAGAAATGGAGACAAAGTCGAAATGGGAGTCGCTGGTGGATGTAGCGGGAAGTGTGAGTACTATCGGGAGATTCGTTTCTGTTGTCACTATCAACGGCTTGCCACTTTGCCCATCTCCTTCTTTAGAAAATCAGAATTCGTCTGAAAGTTGTTGGCTCTACCAATATGTACAGAAATCCACAAAAGAATGACTCAACACACAGTGTCCTCCCTACATATTTCAACACACAATGTCCCATCTACATATTTCAACACACAATGTCCTCCCTACATATTTCAACACACAATGTCCTATCTACATATTTCAACACACAATGTCCCATCTACATATTTCAACACACAATGTCCTCCTACATATTTCAACACACAATGTCCCATCTACATATTTCAACACACAATGTCCCATCTACATATTTCAACACACAATGTCCTCCCTACATATTTCAACTGAAGATGAAGTTGAAAACCGTAAGAGTGAAATTCATGTTGTGTCATCATTTTGTGGACTTCTTCATCTGCCACTGTACACTGCTTAACTTCTCTCATTTATATCAACAATTCACGTCAATTAACATCACGAAATACAACAATGCCAACAATATTAACATCACGCCAAAATTACTCTAAAAGGACCATAATCATTGGTAAAATAGCTTAAAAAATACGATATCAATTTCTATTTGTTTTCTTTTTTCTCATTTTCATTCCTTTGTTTTCGTCGTTTAACACTTTTTAAAAATATGAAACATATTATGGACCATTCCACACCATTGTATGGTGTCTTGGTTTTGCTGCCATTCTAAAATGGCACTCAAAGACGATACACAGCTCCTGTCGTGCTGTGGTTTAAAAATAATGTGTACACAGGTACAATGATTTCTTGAGAATGTTAATATTTGCTCAATTAAAGAAAATGATCTCGTGTTTTTAAGTCGTTTACCAATGATTCTGGTCCGTTCATTGACGTTAATTGTTGATTTGTTTTGACCTAGGAAATATTGAAAATAATCCTTTAGTTGGACTTCGCAACTTTGTGCGTTCTGATCCTGTTAATTGTCATGGATTCAAATACTGATGTAAAGAGTCGCTTTGCTTTGTGGTCTATGAAGAAGGCGCCTTGTTGGATATTATACGAGCGCTTCCTGTTGAAAGGATTTCGCACTCGGGGCAACCTAGAAATGAAATGGAATAGGTGGCAAAAAGCCAACTTCCTTACGGCAGAAACACCCATAATTTCTTCTACTAAAATTGATGTGAAGGTTTTTGTAGGAGAAAGGAAAGTGAAGTAATTTATTTACAAACAATATGGGAAGCTTTGGACTAATAAAGGTCTGCGGTTTTATTCAGGTCTGGGACTGATGGCCTGTCAGCACATTTTGACATTGAACACATTGTAGAATTGCCCAATTTAGGACATACCTCCCACATTCATTCTCTTCCCGCAGTTGTTACTTGTCATATCTTCCTACGAACCTCTGTTCTAATACGGCCATATTTCCCGGTTCTCGTAAAATCCCCTAGCGGCAAAAGATCGCAACACGAATTATCTCCTTCTTTCTATCCAATCAGAACACGTGTTACATCGACTTAGATTCAACTTGACTAACACAAGCAAATGTGGGGCCACAAATATCCCCCATCTGCCGGGGACTTGTGTTGATGTCACATACAAGACGTTTAATGGCTAGCTTGTCCGTTGTCAACGAGGGCGATGGAGCCGCCACTGCTCCGCCATAACATGACTGAGTTCTGTCTAGAAGAAACGTTTGCGCATCGCGCAGGTGAAGAAGTTTAGTTTTCTCGAAGCATACGGAAATTACCGAGGCCTTGCGAATGATCACTTTTGAAACAACGTCGCTGATTGCACAACTAAATCTGATTGCCTCCAACCACGAGTCTTGAACGCTCACACCATGAAAGGGCCGTATTAGAACAGAGGTTACGTAGGAAGATATGACAGGAGTAACCTCTGTGGGAAGAGAATGTCCCGCATTATGCTATTTGTTAAATACATTTCAAAGTGACTCCAACCAAACCCCTCTGCATTGTTTACAGCTGAACCAAGACACGCGGAAGATGTTCCGGTATATGAAGAAAAAGTTGCGCGCTAAACGACGCGGTGGTGAGACGGAGGTCAAAGCCATTCATATAGTTCCGGACGATGATGAGAGTAAGTGGGCGAGAAGGTCCGCCAGCAGCGCGGCAAGCAGGACATCAACTGACACCGCTTGTTCCAACAGTAGTCGTGAGGATAGCAGCTTGCAAGTAGTGCACGACATGGCGGAAGATGTTATAGTCGGCTTAGAGTGACGGTGAATAGGCTGCAGCAACTGCATGGTGCTACTTTATAGGTAGGTAAAAACACGTATTGATGTAAGTAAACCCATAGACATCCTTAAGTAGCCCAAACTCTGAAGATCCGTGTTAGAATTGATCTTCAGTAACCCATGCTTGTTGTAAGAGGCGACTAACGGGATCGGGTGGTCAGGCTCACTATCTTATTTGATGCATATCATCGTATCCCAATGCGTAGTTCGATGATCATGATATTGATCACTGGATTGTCTGGTCCTGACTCGATTATTTAAATACCGCCGTCATATAACTGTATTTAAGAGTGTGGCATTAAACAGCAAACAAAGTAAGAAACAAACAAACAAACAAAACGTACCTGAAAGTTTTTGGTCCATGGAACAATTGTTTGGATGCAATTCATTTTTTGTAGGCTCACGATGTCCCCACGTGGAGATTGCTAACAGCCCTTTCTGTATGACATTTGTGAGAATATACTGTCTTCTCTTGACAATACTATCGCTTTTAATTTCAGGACAAAGAGGGTAAAAGGCAATGAAATATTCTACCGCGATTTAAATGTGATCGCTATGGCAACGACATACCCTTGACGCATGCCTGTTATTTCGACCGGAACTTCATAGTTCTCCCTGGTGAAGTGGACAAAGGGAGACAACTCTCGCGATCCTTTTGGTGGTGGTTTTTGAAGACTAAACACAACAGTCGGGGTTCAAACCTGACAAACATTCACGTTGTGGTATCCCTTTTTGTCAACTTACGAATTTTGGAAGTATTATTCAGATATGTCTATGTGTCAATGAGCCCTAAAAGTCCTGACGTTGGGATGTAAACGTGACCACAGATGGCGACTGGAGCGAGTGCATGGCATTATTGTAAATACACATGTACCTCCAGTTGATGAATCATCACTTCAGATTAGCAAGATGAAACTGACGAAATGTGCTTTCGACGAAGACAACTGTTCCACCAAAAATATACAGTATTACACTGATATTGTTAAAAGGTATTATTAATGGAGTCATTTTGTGAACGGAAGTGTCTGTTGTTTTCGAATACACTTTCTTAGACAAGGCACCACGAGTAGATACGATTAAGTGCCCAATATATAAAATAATACACATAGCGTATCCATGTTCGGGGATTGGAGGGGACTATTAGAGGCCCTTATAAAGGAAAATATTCCCTGTCAGGTTTGTCTTAATTTATATCAGTAGTGTGTCAGTGTTGTTCATTATTACCCTCTGTGTATTGTGTGACGGTACGTGTCAGTCTATAGAGAATATAGGAACTAACGTTTCATATTCATGGGGTATTAGTGAATATTAATGTGATGGTTGAGTTAATTAAATTTTATCGAAAAAATAAATTCTTAAAAAGAACCAGGCCCCTCCTCCATGGATTTGAAATGTTGGTTCCAAAGTGAATATTAATGTGATGGTTGAGTAGCTTGAAATTTATCGTCAAAAATATATTCTTAAAACGTACAGGGATCATCCTCCATGGATTTGAAATGGCGGTTCAAAGATGATGTTAATTTCAAATGCTTCTTCTTTGAGTGGCATTTAGAAGTTGGTGTGATGAACAACGGGGAGAGCTCTATGGATATACAACTTCTATATATTAATATGAGCGACGTTTTGGCGTAGCCACTTACACCGTTATCAAGCAAGTGCTTTCTTGTAGCAACACCGAAACGTCGCTCATATTAGTATAAAGAAGTTGTATATCCATAGAACTCTCCCCGTTGTTATTCAAATGCATTGTTTCTGACTTGAAAGGATACTTGTTTGTTAAATTTTCACTCGAGTCCGAATGTGAGTCGGTTGGCAATTTATTTTTTTGTAGATTTAATATTTTTCTACAGACTGTTTTAATCATCTGTGTACATAATCTATGGATATGATACACATGTAGAATGGAGGATCACTAGAACTATATACTTGATGTACGATCTCTGCAATTCTATATAAATTGGGTTACGAAACACTGACCGACAATTCATTGTAGGTTGTCCAAAACAATAGACGTTATTTTCAACTTCCAGATCGATACAGCTACTAATGAATGAAAACTAATCTTACACGTGGCAGCGAAAGGAAAGTACTATTGCAAAACAATACCAAAAGATAATTCATTTGGTATTTTTGTTAAATTTAAATATATCTCACACGTATTATTCACCATACTATGTATTTCGTACTACCAGCAGTGATAAAATATCGTTATTTTTCATTTCACCTAATTCAACAGGTTCGGTCAAAACAAATCGTCTCAAAAGATGTTATTTTGTGAATTTCAATTTTATATTAGTTTTCATTTTTTCAGCCTCTAAAACAAATTAAAAGAATAATACCTAAAAGAAGTGAAAGCAACAGCGTTCTTCTTTGTGGAAAGGCACTTGGAGACAATGCAGATACGAATTGTTTTCAAAGCAATGCAGACGAAAGAAGGAATTTTTAACATAATAATGTATTGTGACCAAAGTACTTGTTTACATTCAAGTAGATCTCTTCTGTGTATCAAAACTACTGTTTTAATGTATGTATTCAGAGGTATGGAGAAAGTGAGACGGATCCATTTTATATCAAAGGGAGTTTTAAGGTGCCCGTAATGGATGAAAAGATCCTGGCACTACAAAGGGAGTTAACTATGGATAACGTCGTAGTCTTACAAGGGAATGTTTTTCCTTCAGGGGCATGTCAACATAGTATCTTTGATAAGTAGATATTGATAGTGAAAGAGCAGAAAACGCTGTAGAGAAGGCGCATTGAAGATAGCTAGGCGGATCAACGTATTTGTAACTGACACCGTGCCATGGGTGGGTACCAGGTAGATTTATACATTTCGTTATTGCATTTCACTTACTCAATGACTGGAAAAAGTCGGAAGAATTTATTTAACAAATTTTGGTTGCTTATAATCATCAAGTAAATGCACGATGAGTGAGTGAGGGAGTTTAGTTTTACGCCTCACTCAGCAATATTTCCAGCTATATGGCGGCGGTCTGTAAATAATCGAGTCTGGACCAGACAATCCAGTGATCAACAGCATGAGCATCGATCTGCGCAATTGGGAACCGATGACATGTGTGAACCAAGTCAGCGAGCCTGACCCCCCGATCCCGTTAGTCGCCTCTTAACACAAGCATAGGCGCCTTTTGTGGCAAGCTATGGTTGAAATTCACGATGGATTCAAGGTCGATACTTATATAAAGACGTTAATCATCATTAACTACATATCGATAACTGATCGATAATGATTGTAATGATTTGGTAAATCAGGACTCATCTGCTGATTTTAAAGTCATTAAATGTGGTATGACTCATGACCAACGACTGCAACGAGAACGGCTGCATAATTGTATTCCTACACGGAGATCGACATCCCAAAGTAAACGATGGTTCTTAATAGAGCTGTTTCTCTCGTGAGCGTGAGTGCGTATGGTATTATACCAACAATATCACGGAGGGGGACGCTGAAATGGGCTTCACATATTACACCCACGTGGGAATTGAACCCGGTATTCGTTGTGACGAACGAACCCTTTAAACACTGTGGGATAGGTAAATAGCATGTTTCATTATATTAATGGAAGATGTAGTTCGGTGAGATCGTGTATTGTAACATTCCGTCCAACAGAGGTTAGTCCGTCCGTATTTGCACAGACGTTAGTATGCAATCCACGCAGATTTGATGCGATCGATCGACATTCCATGTGTTACTTTTACACATATATATATCCTTTGAATTTTGCATGTTTATTTGTCTTGAATAAATCAATATAATATATTTGACTTCCTGTTGTTGATGTCAAGATCGGGCTTGACTTTTGCAGTTGAGACAAATTGTTTGTATTGATGGTTTCTTTATACGGATTTCTCACGCACGCACGCACGCACGCCCGCACGCCCGCACGCAAAGACCTGTTGTGTTAGGTAATTATATATGTGGTGTTCTTCCTGCAATTAATCTTCAGTAACCCATGCTTGTCGTAAGAGGCGACTAACGGGATCGGGTGGTCAGGCTCAATGCTCACTGACTTGGTTGACATGCTATCTCAATTGCGTAGATCCATGCTCATGCTGTTGATCACTGGATTGTCTGGTCCAGGCCCGATTATTTACAGACCGCCGCCATAAAGCTGGAATATTGCTGAGTGCGGCGTGAAACTCAACTCACTTACTCACCTGTAATGTCGGGTCATTAGTGCTTGGTTGGGCCCAAGGTATTGTTTCGATGCGTAAATGACGACAATGACGAGTTACTGCGTCGTCAATGTTGCAGCTTGCCAACAGCCAATGTTAACGAACGAACGAACGAACAAACGAACGAATGAATGAATGAATGAATGAATGACCTTTACTTCCTCCATTAAGACGGAGAGTACACTTATGAAAACATCTCAGGATATAATATGAAACATATTTACATATTCAAAAATAGTTACATATTCACCTCAAATAGTCTTTGCTGTAATGACATCACTGTCTCATAACGAGATTCAGTGACATCCCTGTCTAATGCTTGTGGTTTCCACCTAGAAGGGTGGTAATCTTGAGATCATTATCATCCCACTCATTCAGTGACATGTGTTCAATGTGTGGTGTGGTTCCACCTAGAAGGGTGGTAATCTTGAGATCATTATCATCCCTCTCATTCAGTGACATGTGTTCAATGTGTGGTGTGGTTCCACCAAGAAGGGTGGTAATCTTGAGATCATTATCATCCCTCTCATTCAGTGACATGTGTTCAATGTGTGGTGTGGTTCCACCTAGAAGGGTGGTAATCTTGAGATCATTATCATCCCTCTCATTCAGTGACATGTGTTCAATGTGTGGTGTGGTTCCACCAAGAAGGGTGGTAATCTTGAGATCATTATCATCCCTCTCATTCAGTGACATGTGTTCAATGTGTGGTGTGGTTCCACCTAGAAGGGTGGTAATCTTGAGATCATTATCATCCCTCTCATTCAGTGACATGTGTTCAATGTGTGGTGTGGTTCCACCAAGAAGGGTGGTAATCTTGAGATCATTATCATCCCTCTCATTCAGTGACATGTGTTCAATGTGTGGTGTGGTTCCACCAAGAAGGGTGGTAATCTTGAGATCATTATCATCCCTCTCATTCAGTGACATGTGTTCAATGTGTGGTGTGGTTCCACCAAGAAGGGTGGTAATCTTGAGATCATTATCATCCCTCTCATTCAGTGACATGTGTTCAATGTGTGGTGTGGTTCCACCTAGAAGGGTGGTAATCTTGAGATCATTATCATCCCTCTCATTCAGTGACATGTGTTCAATGTGTGTGTGTGGTTCCACCAAGAAGGGTGGTAATCTTGTGTGGTTCCACCCTCTCAGAAGGTGTGGGTAATCTTGAGATCATTATCATCCCTCTCATTCAGTGACATGTGTTCAATGTGTGGTGTGGTTCCACCAAGAAGGGTGGTAATCTTGAGATCATTATCATCCCTCTCATTCAGTGACATGTGTTCAATGTGTGGGTGTGGTTCCACCTAGAAGGGTGGTAATCTTGAGATCATTATCATCCCTCTCATTCAGTGACATGTGTTCAATGTGTGTGTGTGGTTCCACCAAGAAGGGTGGTAATCTTGAGATCATTATCATCCCTCTCATTCAGTGACATGTGTTCAATGTGTGGTGTGGTTCCACCAAGAAGGGTGGTAATCTTGAGATCATTATCATCCCTCTCATTCAGTGACATGTGTTCAATGTGTGTGTGTGGTTCCACCAAGAAGGGTGGTAATCTTGAGATCATTATCATCCCTCTCATTTCAGTGACATGTGTTCAATGTGTGGTGTGGTTCCACCAAGAAGGGTGGTAATCTTGAGATCATTATCATCCCTCTCATTCAGTGACATGTGTTCAATGTGTGGTGTGGTTCCACCAAGAAGGGTGGTAATCTTGAGATCATTATCATCCCTCTCATTCAGTGACATGTGTTCAATGTGTGGTGTGGTTCCACCAAGAAGGGTGGTAATCTTGAGATCATTATCATCCCTCTCATTCAGTGACATGTGTTCAATGTGTGGTGTGGTTCCACCAAGAAGGGTGGTAATCTTGAGATCATTATCATCCCTCTCATTCAGTGACATGTGTTCAATGTGTGGTGTGGTTCCACCTAGAAGGGTGGTAATCTTGAGATCATTATCATCCCTCTCATTCAGTGACATGTGTTCAATGTGTGGTGTGGTTCCACCTCTCTCAGAAGGGTGGTAATCTTGAGATCATTATCATCCCTCTCATTCAGTGACATGTGTTCAATGTGTGGTGTGGTTCCACCTAGAAGGGTGGTAATCTTGAGATCATTATCATCCCTCTCATTCAGTGACATGTGTTCAATGTGTGGTGTGGTTCCACCAAGAAGGGTGGTAATCTTGAGATCATTATCATCCCTCTCATTCAGTGACATGTGTTCAATGTGTGGTGTGGTTCCACCTAGAAGGGTGGTAATCTTGAGATCATTATCATCCCTCTCATTCAGTGACATGTGTTCAATGTGTGGTGTGGTTCCACCTAGAAGGGTGGTAATCTTGAGATCATTATCATCCCTCTCATTCAGTGACATGTGTTCAATGTGTGGTGTGGTTCCACCTAGAAGGGTGGTAATCTTGAGATCATTATCATCCCTCTCATTCAGTGACATGTGTTCAATGTGTGGTGTGGTTCCACCAAGAAGGGTGGTAATCTTGAGATCATTATCATCCCTCTCATTCAGTGACATGTGTTCAATGTGTGGTGTGGTTCCACCTAGAAAGGGTGGTAATCTTGAGATCATTATCATCCCTCTCATTCAGTGACATGTGTTCAATGTGTGGTGTGGTTCCACCAAGAAGGGTGGTAATCTTGAGATCATTATCATCCCTCTCATTCAGTGACATGTGTTCAATGTGTGGTGTGGTTCCACCTAGAAGGGTGGTAATCTTGAGATCATTATCATCCCTCTCATTCAGTGACATGTGTTCAATGTGTGGTGTGGTTCCACCTAGAAGGGTGGTAATCTTGAGTTCATTATCATCCCACTCATTCAGTGACATGTGTTCAATGTGTGGTGTGGTTCCACCAAGAAGGGTGGTAATCTTGAGATCATTATCATCCCTCTCATTCAGTGACATGTGTTCAATGTGTGGTGTGGTTCCACCTAGAAGGGTGGTAATCTTGAGATCATTATCATCCCACTCATTCAGTGACATGTGTTCAATGTGTGGTGTGGTTCCACCTAGAAGGGTGGTAATCTGGTAAACTATAAACAAGAAACTCTATAAACAAGAAACTGGGTTTAAACAAGAAACTTATATAAACAAGAAACTCTTCCAGCATTATCATCCCTCTCATTCAGTGTGCTAAACAAGAAACACTATAAACAAGAAACTCTATAAACAAGAAACTCTTTAAACAAGAAACTATAAACAAGAAACTCTATAAACAAGAAACTCTATAAACAAGAAACACTATAAACAAGAAACTCTATAAACAAGAAACTCTATAAACAAGAAACTCTATAAACAAGAAACTCTATAAACAAGAAACAATAAACAAGAAACTCTATAAACAAGAAACTCTATAAACAAGAGCTCTATAAACAAGAAACTCTATAAACAAGAAACTCTATAAACAAGAGAAACACTATAAACAAGAAACACTATAAACAAGAAACTCTATAAACAAGAAACTCTATAAACAAGAAAAACTATAAAAACAAGAAACTCTATAAACAAGAAACTCTATAAAGAAACAAGAAACTCTATAAACAAGAAACTCTTTAAACAAGAAACACTATAAACAAGAAACTCTATAAACAAGAAACTCTTTAAACAAGAAACACTATAAACAAGAAACTCTATAAACAAGAAACTCTATAAACAAGAAACACTATAAACAAGAAACTCTATAAACAAGAAACACAAGAAACTCTATAAACAAGAAACTATAAACAAGAAACACTATAAACAAGAAACTCTTTAAACAAGAAACACAAGAAACTCTATAAACAAGAAACTCTATAAACAAGAAACACTATAAACAAGAAACTCTTTAAACAAGAAACTCTATAAACAAGAAACTCTATAAACAAGAAACTCTATAAACAAGAAACTCTATAAACAAGAAACACTATAAACAAGAAACTCTATAAACAAGAAACTCTATAAACAAGAAACACTATAAACAAGAAACTCTATAAACAAGAAACTCTATAAACAAGAAACTATAAACAAGAAACACTATAAACAAGAAACTATAAACAAGAAACTATAAACAAGAAACTCTATAAACAAGAAACTCTTTAAACAAGAAACACTATAAACAAGAAACACTATAAACAAGAAACTCTATAAACAAGAAACACTATAAACAAGAAACTATAAACAAGAAACTATATAAACAAGAAACTATAAACAAGAAACACTATAAACAAGAAACTATAAACAAGAAACTATAAACAAGAAACTCTATAAACAAGAAACTCTATAAACAAGAAACTCTATAAACAAGAAACACTATAAACAAGAAACTCTATAAACAAGAAACACTATAAACAAGAAACTCTATAAACAAGAAACTCTATAAACAAGAAACTCTATAAACAAGAAACACTATAAACAAGAAACTCTATAAACAAGAAACTCTGCCTGTATAAACAAGAAACTCTAAACAAGAAACACTATAAACAAGAAACTCTATAAACAAGAAAGTCTATAAACAAGAAACTCTATAAACAAGAAACTCTTTAAACAAGAAACACAAGAAACTCTATAAACAAGAAACTCTATAAACAAGAAACTCTATAAACAAGAAACACTATAAACAAGAAACTCTTTAAACAAGAAACACTATAAACAAGAAACTCTATAAACAAGAAACTCTTTAAACAAGAAACACTATAAACAAGAAACTCTATAAACAAGAAACTCTATAAACAAGAAACACTATAAACAAGAAACTCTATAAACAAGAAACTCTTTAAACAAGAAACACTATAACGAAGAAACTCTATAAACAAGAAACTCTATAAACAATAAAAATTTAAACAAGAAACTCTATAAACAAGAAACTCTATAAAGAAGACACACTATGCACAACGACTTGCACAAATACGGATTTCCTTTGTTAAGAATAATTTGTGAAAAATATAAAAATGTATGAAGAAATATATGCACAGTAATATTGTCAAACAGACGTTCACTGAGTGCATTACGCTTAGATACTAAACTGCAGCAGTTGGTGTTTCACGACATCATCACACTCGGTGTCACGGAGTAGGCACATCCCATCTACAACAGGTGATACACCAAGTTTAACTAGACTGTACACTGGTCTGATTGGGATAGGGTACAGTTCACACATTCCACCAGTCTACAGTCCGTTTGAGTCAGAAACGGACCGATGAATTGCAAATTTTATCATTGTACAAAATTGCCACATAAATATAAATAGTACACATGTTTATCATTTACTGATACCCAACAGCTTTCTTATATTTGAAAATTTTCCGGACTCCACCAAAAAAGTTCTTTAAGAAACTATCATTAAAATTTTGACACAGTTCACTATTTGTTACGAGGGAGGAGTGCAGAGAAAGGGACAGCCAGTTGTGCGAGAAAGGATGGAGACGGCACAGCACAGGCTAATGAATCAATAACTTGGTGGGCACTTGTGCACGTGCTTCTCTAACACCTGGATGTCCCTTTCTCTGTACTCCTCCCTCGTAACAAATTGTGAGTGAGTGAGTTAATATTTAACGTAACATCGGCAATATTTCAGCCATATCGTGACGAGTAACAAATTGTGAGCTGTGTCAAAATGTTAATGATTTTAAAGAACATTTTTGGTGGAGTCCGGAAAATTTTCAAATATAAGAAAGCTGTTGGGTATTAGTAAATGATAAACATGTGTACTATTTATATTTATGTGGCAATTTTGTACAATGATAAAATTTGCAATTCATCGGTCCGTTTCTGACTCTAACGGACTGTATGTCGGACAAGAACCATGGCGTCTGCTACTTTTCTATTTATAGTTCTACCCCATTCCAGTTTGCACGGAAAGCTACCAGTCTTCATAGGTTCACTCACATATGACCAGAAATCGTACTTTTGATCAGTTTTTCAGATGATCATGGGTTAACCACATATCACAAATGTTATCAACAATAAACTGTCCTATTCTATACAGGAATACTATTGAATGGATGCTTCCAGTATCTGCGCAACATAGCCTGCAGAAAAGCATGACTTTAAGGTCTGTCGATGGTTCCATGCATTGACCAGAAACCCAAGCTTTGCTGAAGTTTGATGACCGTTTATGGAAGTTTTGAACAATACGAGCAAATAAAAGTCGATCTCGCTCCATGATGTATATTCGGTTTCCGTGATGTTTGTCCATAATTCACAGGCATAGAATGCACAAGGTAGTAAGACTCTACGCCAAATCTTGACACATCATATAGGACTTATAGAATCAGCCTTTAAGCCGACATCCTTTAGGGAATATCGCAGTTTTCTGGCTTTTGCACAGGGACGTTCTGTTCGTTCATCTTGTTGTGTATTATTTATAAGGGATCCAGCATATATGGTGTTACTCACTGTCGGGAGAACACTTTCACCAAGTCTAAAACACAAGTTTTTGTCAACCGAATGGCCACCTTTGAATATCATCACACAGCTTTTATCTACATTGTACGTAAGGCGCCATTTAATAGCCTACGATTTCAGAGTGTTAAGCATGACCCGTAGTCCGTTTGGCTGAAGACTGAGCAGTGTTGTGTCGTCTGCTAGTAGACTACTTGGGATATGTTCATCTCCAATGACGAGGCTGCGTGATGAGGTCATTAATGTAGACAAGGAACATGAAGGCAGAGAGTACTCTCCCTTGTCCTACACCTTGCTTTATGTTGAGCGTCCGGCTTGTAGATCCGTTATGCACATGAGTGTTCATAGCTGTGGTTCACAAGGTGCCAGGCACGGCCTTGTATTCCAAGATTATACAGTTTCACTAGTAGACCATTATGCCAAGTGCGGCCAAATGCTTTTTTATTGTCGAGAAGTGCAGTTTATACATTTAATCCTCTCTGTGTTTACTGGGAGATTATTTCTCTCACGATGAAGGTTGGCACTGCAGCTCAGAATTATGACGAAGAGTCCCGGCTTCTTAAGCTGGTTATACAATAAGCAAACACACAATAACTATATAGACAATTGGTGGAATGCACACATACAGTAATGGGGTTCTTGTTCAACCTCGGGGCGTTCATGTGTACAGGCACTCAAGTTATACATGTCTTGGTCAATGGTTAAATAACATATATCCCCTTCACCAGTACCCGAGGGCGATGAAGAAACGTACATGTCATTGTCGATTTTTATGTTGTATGATACGATGTTACACTTTCTGGTTTGCCGAGGAACACACGCTCACGAGCTCCCGCCAGTCCTTCAGACTCCCTGACCGTCCTGGAAAGCCGCCTCACGAAATCCTGTTCTGATGCCGCCTGTCCGTTTTGCTCCGATTGAGGCTCAGCACGCGCGGGATGGAGCAGACGATTAGATACGATGATTCTCTTTCCGCTTTGCCGAGGAACAGACGCTCACAAGCTCCCGCCTGTCCTTCAGACTCCAATATTCCCTAACCGTCCTGGAAAGCCGCCTCACGAAATCCTCTTCTGATGCTGCGCTGTCGGTTTTGCTCAGAACGAGGCTCAGCACGCGCGGGATGGAGCAGACGATAAGTGATGACAACAAGCTGACGATGACGGACATCTCGTGATACTTACTGAAGTCCTGAATCAGATCGATCGTGGTTGTTATGAGAAGACAAATGACTGCTAGCTTCAGCACTGACAGGAACACACACACGCGGAAAGGACGATGTTTTTCTATGACAGTCTCAAACAGATCTTTGGGTATTCCAGGACGACTGTCACAAGTCTTCACGAACAACACGTGCATAGGACTGTCACGTATTACAACCCCATGCTCCTCTGCCATGGATGTTTCTTCAACAGACGCAACCGTCTTCCTGGTTGTCGATCTGCCTGGAGTTTTGAAACTTGGTGGTTCTTTTTGTAGGTTTTTACTCACGTTGATAGTTTCTGTAAAGAGGTTCATATAACCAATATCGATGTCCCTGACAGTCTTCCATGTATAATATAAACACGTGATAACGAAGGTATAATAGCCGAAAGCAATGTTGGGGTATGCAACTATACCGATGTAGGTGAAGGTCATCACTCCAAACACGAATGTGAAGCTGGAAATACAGATCGCACAGAATGTATACAGGCAGTATACAAGAACCAGAACCATCGACATGGAAACAGGAAACATCAGTAGACGCAGACTCCTAGCGACAGGATTCTTAGAATTGTTCAACCAACCAATATTGTTGAATGTGTCCAAAACCAACTTGAAGTACACTCTCAAGACAAGCGTGAAAAAATACACAATAGGAAGGCCGTAATATACGACGCAGAGCAGAATCTCAACCAAGCAGACGACAAGATATACTGTACAAATTGCTATCATTAAGACATATTTAAATACAGCTGGTAGAGATTTCAATTTGGTTGATATACTTTGAAGACGTGCATACTGGACCTTCACCACAAAGCTCCAGAAATCAATGTTGATTAGAAGAAACAAGTTGGCTCGAAGAACCCTTGACACCAGTTTGTAGCTGTTATCCTCGCTAGAGCAGTTGAGTCCTCCCAGACGAGATGTATTCACCAAGCCTAAAGACAAGGGTGACCAGATCTTTGCGTGACATTGATGGAGAACGCTACACATGGATTGGGACAGGTTTCTCGGTAGACATAGGAGCAGAGTTCCTATGGTGAAATACACGCCATGGAGGACGTAAGGTCCCCCAAGAGCCGTGAACACATTACGCCGACTTAACTCATGACCAAAGAATACAGAAAGGTAGCCTATCGGAACGTTAACCTTGATACAGTCCTGTAAATACTGAAATTCGCTCGAGTAGTAAAAATACAAACGGATGTACGTGATGGCGGGAGATAGCAACATAAACAACAGACGTTGTATGCGTGACGTCATGTGGGGGTGACGTTTCAGACAGGGAAACGTCCTGGTAAATATTGACGAGAATGTCACGGGGCTGCGCGTGCCTCGATACAGCCAGATGACGTCATGGGAAATATCCATTTCCAGAGTGCTGGTCCGTTCCATATCGGCGTGGCTCGATGGAATGGATTTGGGAGACATGTTGAAGGACCATGCACACAACAAGATCGGGAAATAAAGAATACCAATGACACCAAACACGTAAGGTAGTGTGGTCGTTGTGAACGTCGGTTCCAGGGGTGATTCGCTGCAAATGGCTGTACGCAAGCGGGTTTCGGTGTCGAACTTTAACCGACAGCAACTGTTCACCAACATTCTCGTCTGGATACCTAATGAGTTGGCAATGAAGTCAGACAGATCAATTGTATGTTTGATTTCCTGATAGCACCAAATGCTGCGGTTGTAATCGGCGTTCACGACGCTGACTTTAGTCTTTATGGCATCACCAATTGCATCACTGATGGCTTGAGTTGTCGCCTTGGTACCAAGATGGACGTCGCAGTTCTGAGGACGCGCGTGCAAGGTCACGTCGAGGTTGTTCGTGAAGCTGTCAAGGACACCAAAAGAGAGAACTCTGTAATCCCGTGGCCATGATAGAAAAGGCGCAGCACCCAACGGCGTACGGAATGTCCATATCCACTGCAACGGTCGGAATGCAGCCTTTGTCTTCGACGCAATCGACGTGTTCATCAACGACAACGTCATATACACGACTCTTGGTTTCTTTGACCTTCCAAGGTAAGCGAAGTCATCCACACTATTATCATCTACAGTGAAGACACACCGTGATGCTGCAGACGATGATGGGGTCGTTGTTGCTGGAGTTGTTTTACGTTCAGTGTTGTTGGTTACTACCGAGGTTTTGAAGTTGGTCGCCGATGTAATGGAGCTTACCGATGACCCGACAGTCAACACCAACAACACAAAGACCAGAGCATCCACGCCAAGGTGTAAGTTGGGCATTTCAATTCTGAAATAGATATAAATGGAAAAAACGTGTGATTATATCAGCTTCATTTGTCATGTGACACAAACTCTTTTAGCCGAACGGCGACCTCTGTATATTTCTTTTCCGGATGAAGGTTAAACCCATGTACATACTTTAAAGGCACTGTATCACACCCCACTTCTCTAACAATAGATAATGCATCTCTGAATAATATTAACTATCAGACCCCAGAGAAGCTACCATATTCTTAATTCCAAATACAGTTACGTTGTTAGATTTCAATACTAAATTTAAAAGTTCGAATGAATTAATGCAACGTTGCATTAAATCGACCCTCGCGCCCTCTACCGGCCGAACATTATTTCAAGCGAACCCCATAGAGTTATGTCCCTTGGAGCGCTCTTTACGAATATCCTATAACACAACTTGCGATTGAAACCAGTTCGGCAAACACCGACAACACCGCCTGCGGCAGTTTTCGATGTACGGAGTAGTTGTTTACATTTCACATTTGGCAAGTGTTCTCTGTTTGGAAGCTGTTCGCCTCGAAGTTTCAATATCGATTTGGATCAATAGTCAATCAATAGGAAGCTAAAGTGAGTGCATATGCTCCAGTGTATATAACATATAGGCCAAAATATTGTGGAAAGATTCAGTTTACGTTGACCGATGGATTCGTTAATTTTACATATGGACAATACATGATACAAGACTACCCGTGAAGGTCCGGATTAGAATATTGATCTTCAGTGACCCATGCTCGTCGTAAGAGGCGACTAACGGCTTGTCATCGGTTCCCAATTGCGCAGATCGATGCTCATGCTGTTGATCACTGGATTGTCTGGTCCAGACTCGATTATTTACAGACTGCCACCATATAGCTGGAATATTGCTGAGTGCGGCCTAAAACTAAACTCACTCACTCACTTAATACAAGACCTTACTCCTAAAATGTGTACAGTCCATTTGAATACTCTTCGATGTCAAGATAATAACACTCGTGAAGATCAGGGTTAGAATTGGTCTTCAGCAACCCATGCTTGTCGTAACGGGATCGGATGGTCAGGCTCACTGACTTGGTTGGCACCTGTCATCGTATCCCGATTGGGTGAGTGAGTGAGTGAGTGATCGATGTCCAAGATGCTGACCACTGGATTGTCTGGTATACACTCTATTATTTACAGACACACCGCTGAGTGCGGAGGTTAAGGGGAAGTGTACACGAAAAACATCGGGTTTTTTCTTCATTTGAAACAAAATGGATCTTTTGAACTAGTTAATATCAATGCTTGAAGATATACACTCATTTTTATCACAATGAAAGTATAACCCTCAATATAAGTTCTGATATGTTTGTCTAGCTAAGTTGATTTAGACTAGTCTCCTGTCTAGTGCCAAAGCATATTATATTAAGATTGAAATTAATCTCGTGAAAAAAGTATGTAAATATACGAAAGAAGTATTATAACTAAAAATGTTAACAACAGTATAAATTGATAGTAACAAACAAGATAATAACATTCGTCTAGACGTTCGCGTCTATTCCTCTGAAGCCGTACCGTCAGTAATTGACGTGCCGCTCCAGTGAAGGGGAATCCCCTATTTTTTCCTTTTACGAGCAACGGTGATGAATACATATGTCGTACACATCACAAAACAATTTGCTTATCCTTTTCGCGAGATTTTAGTTAGTATTTCAACCCAAAACAACACAGTGGGGACAGCCAAGTGGTTAAAAACGTTCGCTCGTCACATGGGTACAATGTGGCCCATTTCTTGTGTCCCCTGCCGTAATATTGCTGGAATATTGCTAAAAGAGGCATAAACCTAAACTTACTCAATGCAGCTTGGAACACTATTCCCCCGCCGTGATGTTGCTGGAATATTGCTAAAAGCGGCGTAAAACCAAACTCAGTCAGTCAGTGGAACACTATTCAATTACATCACGGCATGCCAACTGAACATGAGAGCGCACTTAATAATCACTGATGTGACTGTATAGGGCCTTACCACTTTGGACTTATGACAAGCACGGCTTGTCGAGGACAAATTATAACCCTGGTTTTTACGGGTGCATTGTGCTGAATATAGGTCGAGGTGTTATTGTGTGTTGTGTGGAGCTGCCTTACTCAATATTACTAAGAATACTGGTACACAGTTTGGGTGAATATCTCATGTAAAGTAAGGCGTGAGTAATTGAAATTAGTTTTACGCCGCTGTTAGCAATAGTCCAGCAATATGACTGAACTCGTAAAAATAGTAAACTTTAACAAGTATACAGTCATGAAAAATGAGATGAGAAAATCCTTAAATCAATTATTTTGTATATCGTTTAGGATAAAAGAAATACAGGTCGAATGGTATATGACGTTTTTCGTAAAATATATTGTGTACGTGAACCTATGGAGAGTACATCTCAATTGCATCAGCTCGCACCAGAAACCTACATTTTGATTTGAAATTTCAAGGGGTAAATATGACACTCTCCTGTAAACTCATCGATTTTGGATGATTTAACAACTGTCAGTTTGACATCTCGCCGCCCTTAAATACCAAACTAAGAAAACAAATCGTTTACCTTATACTCGCCAAGTCGTGTACCTCTGAGCCGTACCAACAGTGTAAGGGTGTGTCTCGCCAGTGAAGGGGAATACCCTTTTTTCCCCCATGCTGCAGGACTGCTAGTATTCAACGCTGGTGAATTTCGCCAGTAGTGCTCACAAGCCGACCTAGACTAAGGCTTAGTCTCTGAATATATATAATTTTGATAGTAACAAACAAGCCCATTTATATTGAAAAGGAGCCCTAGGGAGACCAGAGATTCAGAACCTGAGGAAATCTAGACTTGCTTTATTTAGGGCTTTAGCAGCGCAGAGAGGGCTTGGCAGTAGGGAAATTAATGTGGTTCAGGGACTGTGAGACAGACTAAAGCCGACCCTGCTCAGGTTTCAACAAACCATCGTGTTCAGTTTCTTTTCAGTATTTTCCTGGCGTCTATGTTGCCCGCGGGCTTGTTTCACAATCTGCTGATTCAGACTGACGCAATAGACTCTGCTGTTTAACGCGAGTAGTGACTGAGGTTTGTTTTACGCCGCTTTGAACATTATTATACATAAATTAAGACGTATCAGCTTATCGGAGGAAAGGTGTTGCAGGGTAACCTCTTTGGGGAAGGGACGGCAGGGTGGCCTTGTGGTTAAGGCGTTCGCTCGTCACGCTGGAGACCCGTGACATGGGTACAATGTGTGAAGCCCATTTCTCGTGTCCCCTGTCGTGATGTTGCTGGAATATTGCTAAAAAAAGGCGTAAAACAATACTCACTCACTCTTTGGTGAAGGGTCATCTCCGTGGTGTAGTGGACAGAGCGTCTGTCCGGAGGGCGGTGGTTCGATCACTGGTCGCGCAAAGTGAGTGAGTGAGTTGGGGATGACGCCACTTTCTGCCATATTCCGGTAACATCACGTCGGGGGACAGCAGAAATAGACTCACTCATTGTACCCTTGTGGAGAATCGAACTCCTCCCATCGGCGTGACGCGGATGCTTAAACCTCTAGGCCACCGCCATGGTCGCGCCAAACCAAACTACGTTACAAGTGATGAAATACCCAATGCCATTTAGAAAGTGGTCAAATGTAGCATATGTTATATTTGGGATTACGTTTTCTTTGTAAAGTACAGATTTTAGTACTTTTGTTGGGTTGAGTCCCATCCGGGATTCGAACCCACGCCCTCAGACTCAGGCACCTAATCGCCATTGTGTGCGTCTGACTTTGTGTGCTAACATATGTTACGTTAAAAGTTGATACTTGTTATTACCCTGCCTGGGGCTCAGCGTTATAGGGATAAGACAAGGACTCGGAGTCAGTATGTTGTGTGTCAACAGGGTACCCATGTTAAAACTGTGGCATGGCATCTCAGTTGGGTAGCATTAGTCCTTACTTCAACTAGCAGCTAAACTCACACATGCATCCACGTCACTACATAGGAGCATGTAACACTAAGCACTAGCATCATGGTCGATATTGTCACTTACCGGGTCTTAGAACTATTTAAAACAAAGGCGGTGGGGTAGCCTTGTTGTTAAAGCGTCCGCTCGTCACGCCAAAGATCCGGGTTCGATTCCCCACATGGGTGCAATGTGTGAAGCCCATTTCTGATGTCCCCGGCTGTGATATTGCAAAAAGCGGCGTAAAACTAAACTCACTCACATAAACGTAAAGGTGTTTAACGAACCCAACCCACAAAGTTCGTTTCAGGACGAATTCAACACTCCTAGCTGTACATATGCCTATAAAACTATTAATACACAAATTTCAATGGGGGTTGACCTACAAAATAAGGCATAAATCACAAAAATCGAATTGGGAGCTAGGGTCTTAAGAAGCCTGAAGAATCGTAATTTCCGGCCATCTTTGCAACTGAGTTCCGTCTGAGCGGAAACGAGCCCAGCTAAGAGAAATTGCCGAAACGGACTGTTCTGTATAATGATTCACATACATTTTGCAGATACTACTCAATCATGTCTTGGGCATATTTTTTAGACAAGACGCACATCAAATCAGAACATATTCCTGGAGGATATTTTAACAAAAATATTTGACCGAAATACTACAATTTTGACCGTCATAAAGTTTCATTTAGTCTTTTTACGGTTTACGGAAAGGGGCGAGAGTTGATGAATGCAACTAGTCCCTTTGACTGGTTCTGGTTGTGTTTGCGCTGAGTCTTCCAACGATTGACTGTCACAAAACTGCAAAGGGTCGTTGGAGTCCAGTGTGACATTGTTGGGGAAATCGTCGTTGGGCAAACGGTATGTATTCTGATGAAATCAAGAATTACTTCGGACTTGGGCGCTTTGGCCAATCATGAACAAAATCTATGGTCTTCCGACGTCTGAGAACTAATGGAAATCTCATTCAGATGTCCCTGTCCGCTGTTAAACTATTTATCTCATTAAAAATCCAAACATCAACAGTTGTGACACCTTTTCTTGAATATGCCCCACTTTTTGAAAATAGTACAGATGTGATTCTTAAATCGTTTTTTTACTGTCTGGGAATAGATAATATATAAACATTATAATAACGTCACTGGACTGAAAACAGTTCCCGACAAGAATACAATCTTAATTGGTCCTCAACATCCAGTGATCAACAGTATGAGCATCGATCAACCCGGTTGGGATACGATGACGAATGGGTTGGGTTGCTGAAGACCAATTCTAACCCGGATCTAAAAGTGTCCTTCACAATAGACCCCAAACCAGAAGCATATTACGAAAAATGTGGTGTCGATTTGAAAGACTATGGCTGATACAGACACGTGGAGGATGGTGGCTGCAATGTCCGCGTGGTCAGTCAGGCTTGTTGAGGAAGTGGGGTGTATTTATACAGCTGCACCGTCGTGGACAACGTACCGTCTCCGTGCTTCGTGGACAGCCAGCAGTGACAGGGGAACTCGTAGACACCAACTCCATCCTCTATGGTGACCTGAAGGCATATTTCAGCTGACAAGAAAAAGCCTTTAAAAAAACGTTGGTTGCACCTTAGTAAATTAAGAAATTTTGTGAGAAGGGCGTGAGATGATTTGGGGTGTGGGATGGGGTGTGTGTGGGGGTGTGTGGGGGTGAAGCTGATTTCAAGCGCATCACAGTGATCATAACTCCGTCAATTTGAGACTTGCTTCTCTTAGAGTTCGGTACTCGCATCGCAAATACGGTACTCCCATCTCCAGTATATGACATATCATTTCAAAGGTCTTTGTCATGTCTGACCGTGTCTGGAAATGAAGTACTAGTGACGGGCGGAGGAAACATGGTCCTATACAGTGCCACTGTCGGGTCAGCGTCTATAAGCACCGGTGGGTTCGCACAGTTATTGCAAAGACGGTATAACATGTACGGTCAGCACTCCGGTACTGTTACTGAACACGCTTCTCGAACCGATTCTAGGAAACCAGTTGACCTTTTCGCTAATTTCCAGGAAAAGCTAATGGGTGTTACTGAAATGGAATGGATTTTCCGATTCTGCAATTCGAAATTATGCACTGAACTAGTACAAGTGTGCTCTATTACGTGTAAAATTGTTTTGAATTGAAAGTGTATCGGTTTATTAACGTATTTGATCAGTAAAAACACAGAAAGTGTTCAAATTAAAGATTTATAGAAAACTCGATTTTCGCATTAACTTTATATTACGGAAGCGTCCTAGTGCAACAGTCAGAATATTTTTATCTCCTAATTAGGACATAACTATCTCCTAATTAGGAGATACTATCTCCTAATTAGGACTTAATATCTCCTAATTAGGACTTAGCTATATATATCTAAGTCCTAATTAGGAGATAGCTAAGTCCTAATTAGGACTGACTGACTGACTGAGTTTGGTTTTACGCCGCTTTTAGCAATATTCCAGCAACATCACGGCGGGGGACACCAGAAATGGGCTTCACACATTGTACCCATGTGGGGATTCGAACCCGGGTCTTCGGCGTGACGAGCCAACGCTTTAACCACTAGGCTACCCCACCCCCCATCCTAATTAGGAGATAGTATCACCTAACTAGGAGATAGCTAAGTCCTTATTAGGAGATAGCTAAGTCCTAATTAGGAGATAGTATCACCTAACTAGGAGATAGCTAAGTCCTAATTAGGAGATAAAAAAATTCTGACTGTGGCACTAGGACTAGGAAGCGTCCTAGTGCCACAGTGTCCTAATTAGGACATAACTATCTCCTAATTAGGACTCAATATCTCCTTATTAGGACTTAGCTATCTCCTAGTTAGGACTTAGCTATCTCCTAATTAGGACTTAGCTATCTCCTAGTTAGGTGATACTATCTCCTAATTAGGACTTAGCTATCTCCTAATTAGGACATAGTTATCTCCTAATTAGGACTTAGCTATCTCCTAGTTAGGTGATACTATCTCCTAATCAGGACTTAGCTATCTCCTAATAAGGACTTAGCTATGTCCTAATTAGGACTTAGCTATCTCCTAGATAGGTGATACTATTTCCTAATTAGGAAGGGGGGTGGGGTAGCCTAGTGGTTAAAGCGTTGGCTCGTCACGCCGAAGACCCGGGTTCGAATCCCGACATGGGTACAATGTGTGAAACCCCCGCCGTGATGTTGCTGGAATATTGCTAAAAGCGGCGTAAAACCAAACTCAGTCAGTCAGTCAGTCCTAATTAGGACTTAGCTATCTCCTAATTAGGACTTAGATATCTCCTAATTATGACTTAATATCTCCTAATTGGGACTAAGCTATCTCCTAATTAGGTGATACTATCTCCTAATTAGGACTTAGCTACCTCCTAATTAGGACTTAGCTATCTCCTAATTAGGACTTAATATCTCCTAATTAGGGCCTAGCTATCTCCTAGTTGGGTGATACTATCTCCTAATTAGGACTTAGCTATCTCCTAATAAGGACTTAGCTATCTCCTAATTAGGACTTAGCTATCTCCTAATTAGGACTTAGCTATCTCCTAATTAGGACTTAGATATCTCCTAATTAGGACTTAATATCTCCTAATTGGGACTTAGCTATCTCCTAATTAGGTGATACTATCTCCTAATTAGGACTTAGCTATCTCCTAATTAGGACTTAATATCTCCTAATTAGGACTTAGCTATCTCCTAGTTAGGTGATACTATCTCCTAATTAGGACTTAGCTATCTCCTAATTAGGACTTAGCTATCTCCTAATTAGGATTTAATATCTCCTAATTAGGACTTAATATCTCCTCATTAGGACTTAATATCTCCGAATTAGGACTAAGATATCTCCTAATTGGGACTTAGCTATCTCCTAATTAGGACTTAGCTATCTCCTAATTAGGACTTAATATCTCCTAATTAGGACTTACCTATCTCCTAATTAGGTGATACTATCTCCTAATTCGGACTTAGCTATCTCTTAATTAGGACTTAATATCTCCGAATTAGGACTAAGATATCTCCTAATTGGGACTTAGCTATCTCATAATTAGGTGATACTATCTCCTAATTAGGACTTAATATCTCCTAATTAGGACTTAATATCTCCTAATTAGGACTTAATGTCTCCTAATTAGGACTTAAGGATCTTATAAATATGTTTGAAAAAGTCAACCAGTAGTCATTCACTTCTTCTGTTTGGGTTTAGCATCTTGGATGAAGTCATGGATGAAAGCATATGCATTTGTTTCATGTTGGGCATGCAGTATTCAGAAATTGTGTCTTGTTTGGTCCATGTAAATGGCATCATTATCAGCATGAAGACTTTGAAAAGGAAATCAAAACGACTGAATCTGTTTAGGCGAAGACATAATAGTGATATTGCAGAAGTTGCTATGTTCGTAGTGAAAGTGAGTAAGTGAGTATGGTTTTACGCCGCTTTTAGCAATATGCCAGCAATATCACGGCGAGGGACCGTAGTGAAAGAGGTGGAAGAATCAGGACAAATGTCATTCTCTTCCCACAGAGGTTACTCCTGTCATATCTTCCTACGTAACCTCTGTTCTAATACGGCCCTTTCATGGTGTGAGCGTTCAAGACTCGTGATTGGAGACAATCAGATTTAGTTGTGCAATCAGCAACGTTGTTTCAAAAGTGATCATTCGCAAGGCCTCGGTAATTTCCGTATGCTTCGAGAAAACTAAACTTCTTCCCCTGCGCGATGCGCAAACGTTTCTTCTAGACAGAACTCAGTTATGTTATGGCGGATCAGTGGCGTCTCCATCGCCCTCGTTGACAACGGACAAGCTAGCCATTAAACGTCTTGTGTGTAACATCAACACAAGTCCCCGGCAGATGGGGGATATTTGTGGCCCCACATTTGCTTGTGTTAGTCAAGTTGAATCTAAGTCGATGTAACAGGTGTTCTGATTGGATAGAAAGAAGGGAGATAATTTGTGTTGCGATCTTTTGCCGCTAGGGGATTTTACGAGAACCGGGAAATATGGCCGTATTAGAACAGAGGTTACGTAGGAAGATATGACAGGAGTAACCTCTGTGGGAAGAGAATGGACAAATGTGTGCTTACAAGCTTATGCATCTGAAATGCATACAAGAGGGATTCATTATCAGTCAAGACATGGTGCTTCATTTGCTGCATTTAGTAGTGGCAGAAATGAGAGTACAAGAACACCCAACTGCATGTACTTCCACAGAGATCGGGTAGACTCCCTGAATGTGAGAGGCTACCACACTGATGACGTCACGAGGGGGAATCCCCCTTGTTTCCTCTATAGCATGGCCGACGCCATGTTGAAAAAAACTCAAGTCGTCCGTTTGTGTAATGACTCATGCCTGCACAAATGCACATTTATAGAGCGAAATAACAATGACAACATACAACTTCTACACACAATATTTAATATCCCCGTGCATGGGTCGGAGAGCCTCCCCAATCCACCCTTACAATCTATATACAAATGTCTCTTGAAATATACAAAGACACTTTACACATTTCTCTACCATGTGGTGGTGTCTGGTGGTTTGTGGTGGTGAATGGTGATGGGTGATAGTGGTGTGTTGTGGTATGTGG
This sequence comes from Haliotis rubra, assembly GCF_003918875.1. Lineage (NCBI taxonomy): Eukaryota > Metazoa > Mollusca > Gastropoda > Lepetellida > Haliotidae > Haliotis > Haliotis rubra. Next base: position 1,990,341 of record NW_025767690.1, read on the forward strand.
TGGGGGGTGGTGGTAGGTGATGGTGATGGTGGTGTGTGGCGGTGTGTGTGTGGTGGTGTGTGGTTGATGTGTGTGGTGTGTGGTGGTGGTGCTGGTGTGGCTGTGGCTGCTGCTGCTGTGTGTGTGGTGGTGGTGGCTGCGTCTGTGGCTGCGTCTGCGTCGTCAGCGTCAGTGGAACCACATTTTGGCATTCATCAGAATGTTTGACTCTCATGTGTCTCTTCAAATCATAGGGGCGGTGGGGTAGCCTAGTGGTTAAAGCGTTGGCTCGTCACACCAAAGACCCGGGTTCGAATCCCCACATGGGTACAATGTGTGAAGCCCATTTCTGGTGTCCCCGCAATGATGTTGCTGGAATATTGCTAAAAGCGGCGTAAAACCGCAGTCAGTCAGTCTTCAAATCATAAGACCATGTATAAGTATTTCCACACAAAGAACAGATATTCATCTTGTTGTTTCTCCTCCAAAGGTCAGTGACAGAACAACAAGGTTCTGGGTTATTCATGCCTCCATTCATTGGCTCTTCTCTGATTTTCCAATGACCATAGGCCATCTTCGGGACGATATCGCTTGTCATTGAAGGGAGACGACCGCATATCAGTGCATAAAATGGGGTAATATGGGAAATGCTAACGGAACTACTATTAAATTAATTGTTGTGATTGCACGTGTAAAAATGACTGTAAAACTTAGTGATTACATTTTGTTTGTTTTATAAACATGGTTTACAATATAGTTGTGCAAGATGATTTGAAAGGTAGGCCTACTAACCCACTGACCTAGTTATACAGGTCACGTCTGTTGTACATAGCCAGGCGTGTGTGCACAGGCTAAGACTCGAAATATATTATTGGATACAAGTGGACAGACATTACACGATATGTAAAACTATATATAAACCTGGGACAGCCTTCTGTTCAGTTGGGAAGATTTATGTATGTAGCCTGTCACAGATTCGTAGGACAGTAAGGACTGTGTTTATATGACAAGGCATGCTTACATGACGATGTGAAAAAATGTGACTGTTGATCTCATAGATTATATGGATTATGCGACACTGTGGATAAATAATAATGAACAGGTGACGTCATTGGCGTTGGGCGTTCTGGTACTCTTATTTCTACCACTACTAAATGCAGCAAAGACGCACCGTGTCTTGACTGACAGCGAATACCTCTTGTGTGTATTTCAGATGCATAAGCTTGTAACTACATATTTGTCCTGATTCTTCAATAACATATGTTATATTTGGGATTACACTTTCTTAGTAAAGTACAAATTCTAGTACTTTTGTTGGGTTGAGTCCCATCAGGGATTCGAACCCAGAGTCAGGCATCCAATCGCCAGCACACAAAGTCAGCCGGCTCAGTCACCGCGACTTCCAGCAACCGCTGGCGATTAGGTGCCTGACTCTGAGGGTGTGGGTTCGAAACCCGGATGGGACTCAACCCAACAAAAGAACTAGAATTTGTACTTTACTAAGAAAGTGTAATCCCAAATATAACATAGGTTACATCTGACCACTTTCTAAATGGCACTGTGTAATCACTGATTCTGCTACCTCTTCTACCTCTTCCACTAGTATGTCTTCGCCTACACAGTTTCAGTCGTTTTGATTTCATTTTCAAAGTCTTCATGCTGATAATGATGCCATTTACATGGGCCAAACAAGACACCATTTCTGAATACTGCATGCCCAACATGAAACAAATGCATATGCTTTCATCCATGACTTCATCCAAGATGCTAAACCCAAACAGAAGAAGTGAATGACTACTGGTTGACTTTTTCAAACATATTTATAAGATCCTTAAGTCCTAATTAGGAGACATTAAGTCCTAATTAGGAGATACTAAGTCCTAATTAGGAGATATTTAGTCCTAATTAGGTGAGTAAGTGAGTGAGTTTGGTTTTACGCCGCTTTTAGCAATATTCCAGCAATATCACGGCGGGGGACACCAGAGATGGGCTTAACACTCTTAATTAGGAGATATTAAGTCCTAATTAGGAGATAGTATCACCTAATTAAGAGATAGCTAAGTCCTAATTAGGAGATAGGTAAGTCCTAATTAGGAGATAGTAACTCCTAATAAGGATATAGCTAAGTCCTAATTAGGAGATATTAAGTCCTAATAAGGAGATAGTATCTCCTAATTAGGAGATAGTTATGTCCTAATTAGGAGATAAAAATATTCTGACTATGGCACTAGGACGCTTCCGTACTTCCGTATTATATGAAGGAAGTAAAGCGGGACAATTATTTCGGATTACCCACATGGTCACGTGGCTCCTAATTTGCTACAACTACCTTCATTGGTCATTTGGAATTGCCAAAATACAAACACACTAAGGATCATTGGCTGAAAGTTCATTTTGAATAATCCAAGTGTATACTGTGGAGAGACATTTCACTTGAGAGACATATATTCAGCCTGATGGAAAGGTCAGAGGCTTTTGCTCCTCCAACCAATAAGGCAGCTGTCCTGCTGGTCGCCTCTTAGGAGAAGCATGGGGTGCTGAAGACCATTCTAACCCGTATCTTCAAGAGTCGGATGTATTAATGAAATGTACAGCTCCCATATTGTAAAGGATACCCAATTTCCTTGAACATCCACAAATACGCATGTACAGTGAGTCAGGTATAACAGATGCAGCTTGTACATTCCACCCTCAACGCTGTCTCTTGTTGCTATCCCTCAAAGTAGTCATACATTTTCTTATGGCTCCCACAGAGGAAATTCGCTATGACACCTCACACGATGCACTTTCATTATCTCACACAGTGGACTAACATTATCTCACATCTCACAGTGGACTAACATTATCTCATATCTCATTCGATGGACTATCATTATCTCATATTTCACACGATGGACTATCATTATCTCATATCTCACAAAGGGGACTAACATGATCTCATATCTCACAGTGGACTAACATTATCTCACATCTCACAGTGGACTAACATTATCTCATATCTCACAGTGGACTAACATTATCTCATATCTCTCACAGTGGACTAACATGATCTCATATCTCACACAGTGGACTAACATGATCTCATATCTCACACAGTGGACTAACATGATCTCATATCTCATACACAGTGGACTAACATGATCTCATATCTCATACAGTGGACTAACATGATCTCATATCTCATACAGTGGACTAACATGATCTCATATCTCACAAAGGGGACTGTCATTATCTCACAATGTGGACTAACATTATCTCATATCTCATAAAGTGGACTGACACTATCTCATATCTCACAAAGTGGACTGACATTATCTTATATCTCATACAGTGGACTAACATCATCTCACATCTCACAGTGGACTAACATTATCTCATATCTCACAATGTGGACTGACATTATCTCATATCTCATATAGTGGACTAACATCATCTCACATCTCACAGTGGACTAACATTATCTCACATCTCACAAAGTGGACTGACATTATCTCACATCTCACAAAGTGGACTGACATTATCTCATATCTCATACAGTTGACTAATATCTCATATGTCTCACAGTGGATTAACATTATTTCACATCTCACAGTGGACTAACATGACCTCATATCTAATACAGTGGACTAACATTATGTCACATCTCACAGTGGACTAACATTATCTCGTATCTCACTCGATGGCCTATCATTATCTACACACGATGGACTAACATGAGCTCATATCTCACAAAGTGGACTAACATTATCTCGTATCTCACTCGATGGCCTATCATTATCTACACACGATGGACTAACATTATCTCATATCTCACAAAGTGGACTGACATTATCTCATATCTCACTAAGTGGACTGACATTTCGTATGTCTCACAGTGGATTAATATTATTTCGCATCTCACAGTGGACTAACATGATCTCATATCTCACACACTGGACTAACATTATCTCACACAGTCGACCAAACCGCACATGGTACATACAACCACACAACCTAGGTCGATATACCAAGGATTTCGACATAGGAGGGGTAGTATTACTGTGCTCCAAATGTGACTATGAGTTTACAGTTTTTGTCATTCTTTACGTGGACGGTCGGGTAGCCTAGTGGTTAAAGGGTTCGCTCGTCACGCCGAACACCCGGGTTCGATTTTTCACATTGGTACAATGTGTGAAGCCCATTCCTGGTGTCCTTCGCCGCGATATTGCTGGAATACTGCTAAAAGCGGCGTAAAACCAAACTCACTCACTCATTCACTGTATTTCTTTACAGACCACACCTGTTCGATGTACCAGCTGGGGTTGTGCCCGTGTGCGTCATGGCGGATGTGGATGCTTCGTATGTGGCCGACAGATGGCGCAAATATTTCAACTTTGTCCACACTGCAATGGAACAAACCGTTAGTACACGTCGTATCACATGGTTAGTACAAGTCGTATCACATGGTTAGTACAAGTCGTATCACATGGTTAGTACAAGTCGTATCACATGATTTGTACAAGTCGTATCACATGGTTAGTACAAGTCGTATCACATGGTTAGTACAAGTCGTATCACATGGTTAGTACAAGTCGTATCACATTAGGTCGTACAATTCGTATCACATGGTCTGTCTGTCTGTATCACATGGTTAGTACACGTCGAAACACACAGTTCAAGTCGTAACACATGGTTAGTACACGTCCAAACACATGTTTAGTACAAGTCGTAACAAATCGTTAGTACACGTCGTCACGGACAGTTAGTATACGACGTATCAGACGGTTTGTAGACGTCGAAACACACAGTACAAGTCGTAACACCCAGTTAGTACAAGGCGTAACTAACGATTTGTACAACTCGTAAAGCATGGTTAATACAAGTCGTAATAAACGGTTTGTACGAATCGAAAAATAAACCAGTTACTGCTTGACAGAACACGCGATTACAACCCAGAACAAATGAGTACAACACAGAACATATGAGTACAACACAGAACAATCGGTTAATGCACAGCAGAACAAACGGCGAGCGAACTCTTCATCTTCAAAGCTGTTCTATTACTGTGCTCCAAATGTGACTATGAGTTTACAGTTTTTGTCATTCTTTACGGGGACGGTCGGGTAGCCTAGTGGTTAAAGGGTTCGCTCGTCACGCCGAACACCCGGGTTCGATTTTTCACATTGGTACAATGTGTGAAGACCATTTCTGGTGTCCTCCGCCGTGATATTGCTGGAATATTGCTAAAAGCGGCGTAAGGCTGAACGCACTCACTCACTTGCACTCACACCACATATTAATCTCTGAGCTACATTAAGAGAGGTACTAACTGTCCTTGACCGTACAGGTGCTTGTTTCCTGCATTGAGATTTGCTTCATTGGTCACTCCTCCGTCCCCCGTCATAGAGAGGAACACGTTGGAATGAGTGCCCGCGTGAGATATACTGCCCGTCGTTATGGTCACTTGGAACTTGGTCACTGCAATGAAGACTTTCGTAAACATTCCACTCTTCAAGCTGCACATGCCCGTATTTGTGAAAAAGAATCGTGTAGTTCATTGTTGTGTTATCATGGCAGCGGCGGGGTAGCCTAGTGGTTGAATTCTTTGCTTGTCACGCCGAAAGTGATGCAGGTCTGAGATGTGTACAGGTACAGATGTACTTCTGACAACATCCGGGTTAGAATTGGTCTTCAGCAACCCATGCTTGTCGTAAGAGGCGACTAGCGCGTGGTCAGGCTCGCTGGCTTGGTTGACACGTGTCATCGTATCCCAGGTGCGTAGATCGATGCTCATGATGTCTATCAGTGGATTGTACAGGCTCGATTACGTACAGACCGCATACATATTGCTGGAATACATACATATTGCTGAGTGCGGCATAAACAACAAACAAACAAACAAATCATACAAACAAACTTATAAACATGATCAGAGCGAAACTGGGATTGGCGTGATGCACGTTAAAGGGACGCAACTCATCCCAGCTAATTGTGGAGGCTTTGACGAGTGGTTCCTTCGTACCTCTCTCGCAAGGAAGAATTCAAAGAACATTTATTACTATCACGATAGTACTGAAGCTAGACACACAACCAAGTGCTTACTATCCCCAACAATGAGCCGTCTCTCTGCAAACACCGATAGCCAAAGGCTGAGCAGTACAACGTAGACTTTCATTGTTGAAGCTGGAACAAAAACAATCACGGTTATCTAACTAGTTGACGTCAAAAGAAATTCCTGGTGACATTCGTAACTACTCGTGTCATTCCGGCAAGCCGGATGGTGCCCTCTCGTGGCCATGTTTACGACTGGGCCCTGTCTAAGCGCAAACGGGCATGGAGATGAAAATAGTCAAGTACTATTACCAAGGAAAGATAACTCTGAATCTGGCTGACAGAATATCCTATATCCCGTGGGCAAAAGAGCAAAGCAGTAATTCCCTTTGTAAATATGTTTCAGTGTTTAAAGTTGCTGATCCTTTAGCTCAAAGTTTATGTTTAAATTGTGTTTTGTGCTTTGCATGGTTTAGGGAAGTTTCAAAGTTCAACGGTGCCGCCATTTTCATGCTTCGAAATGCGTTTTACTACGCACGATTTGATTGGTTTGCCACGATTCTTGGCGTACGATAGGGGTACAAGTCTTCTTGTAGGTCACGGAAAGAGGTGTGCAGTTATGAATGTCATGGTGACGGTGGAACAAATTACTTATGGTGAACTAAGCGATATCTCAATAGCCTTTTGTGATAGCATCAACGACGGTACGAAAAACAGCAGGTGATCTGGAGAAACTTGCAGTCCTTTATCCATGTAATATTTTTAAATGATGTAAAATAACGTCATACATTTGTTTACTTTTTCCTGGTGCATTAATAAAGCATGAAAACATCTGGAAACATGTCTCTATTTATTTATATGAATATCAAAACAATATTTCGGATTTTAAATGTGTAGTTTAGGTTCTTAAATTGCGTTTGCTTTGGTACAGTTGCAACTGGGAAACATCTGTCATTAGTAAAAAAGAATATACTTTAAATGAGAATACTAACGCCAAATTATTTTTTCATAGGGAAAAGCATTCTAAAAGTCACTTTCCATTATTAAAACACCCGAAGATAATAAGCAGAAGCAGGTATCACGTGACATGACGTCATATGTGCATGCAGCAGATGGCTTCCTCTTTGATTTTACCAGACAATTTGACAGTGACCATGTCATTTCTGAAGCAGTAAAATGTCACATATAGAAAACTCGCTTTCCGCTTTAACTATGCAGTAAAGCGGGACAATTATTTCGGATTACCCGCATGGTCACGTGGCTCCTAATTTGCTACAACTACCTTCATTGGTCATTTGGAAATACAAAGAGACTGAGTATCATTGGCTGAAAGTTCATTTTGAATATTCCATGTCTATTTAGAGAGAAATTTCACACGAGAGACAAATTCATGCATGTTGATTAGGAGGTTGGAGGCGCAAACACCAAAAAGGGTTTACATTACTGTGTAGCACTTGGTCTTAGACAAGAAAGCCGACTTTAGTCACATGTGACGTCACGAGTGAAAAGGTCACGTGGATTGTACATAATGGCCGAAGCTGAGATAACAGAAACTGTTTTCGCGATTAAAATATAAAAACTATATAATGAAAATACTTTTGCATTAAAAAGTGGGGTACATGTTTCCGATGTTTTATGACCTTATCTTTCACCCAGTCATTTACTGCAATTGTCTAGTATTCTCCCTTTGAAGTGAAGACCCTTCGCGACCATAATTCAGCTCTAACAACATGCCCCTTATTTATATTCAGACAGGCGCTGGGATAGCCTTGTAGTTGTAGCGTTCGCTCGTTACGATGAAAAACCGGGTTCGATTCCACAATGTGTGAAGACCATTTCTGGTGTCCCAGCCGTGGTATTGCTGATATATTGCTAAAAGAGGTGTAAAACTAAACTGACTCACTCACATACTCACTATTTAGACAGACAGGCATATTTTTCAGAATATACAGATTACGTGAACATTTTAAGACATTTATCACTTACCACGTATGTGTCGCGAGCAGTTAATGCTGTCTGCGCTTTACGATCACGTGACCCAGGAAAGATGAGAACAGACAGATGGGAAATATATCTAGGCCTGGTTTTTTATTTCTACTTTTGACAGTGTAAGGAAAACTGTAACCATCAGTGATTTAACCACATGCACAATCATATGAGTACTGGATGAAACAGCTTGTGTTCAGTGAGTGAGTGAGTTTAGTTTGACACCGCACTCAGCAATATTCCAGCTATGTGGCGGCGGTCTGTAAATAATCGAATCCGACCAGACAATCCAGTGATCAATAGCATGAGCATCGATCTGCGTAATTGGGAACCGATGACATGTGTCAACCAAGTCAGCGAGCCTGACCACCCGATCCCGTTAGTCGCCTCTTACGACAAGCATAGTCGCCTTTTGTGGCAAGCATGGGTTGCTGAAGACCTATTCTACCCCGGATCTTCACGGGTTGAGACAAGCATGGGTTGCTGAAGGCCTATTCTACCCCGGATCTTCACGGGTCGTTCAGCCATAGCAGTCATTCGTCAACCTCATTCCGAGAGAAAAACAAAAGCATTGTCAACAAAACCGACTGCCTGTCGGTTACGAAATAGAGAATGACAAAGTACATGTCCAGTTAATGTTTTTACACAAAATTTTGTTTAGTAATATTTTGTTGGATTGAGGTGAATTTGTTTATGTGGTTGTTGACTGGGGTAAGATTGCCTGTTTTAGTGCACTGTCTTCCTCACTTTGCATGACATTCACTCAACCTGTGCACTAGTAGTGAGTGAGTTTAGTTTTATGCCGCTTTTACTAATATTCCCGCAATATCACGGCGGGGACGCCAGACACCAATGTACCCATGTGGAGAATCGAACCCGGGACTTCAACGTGACGAGCGAACGCCCCACCGTCCTGGGTGTATTCAGAAATGACTGATGTCTGATATCGTTGGTCTAACCAGTGACTGAATTAAGCAGGACCTGTCAAGATCTATTCTTCTTATTATTATGCTTTACAACTTCAGCCAAAAATTCAGCATTCTTTTCTATTTTGTTATTGTTTCCTCGAAGGGTGTAGCCTCGTGGTTAAAACGTTCGCTCGTCACGCCGACGATCCGGGTGCGATTCCCAACATGACTACAATGTGTGAAGCCCATTTCTGGTGTCCCATGACGTGATATTGTTGGAATATTGCTAAAAGCGGTGAAAAACCTCAATCCCTTAATCAATCGTATTTTAGCAATGGATCTCTGTAAGCCTGGAAGTTCTAAGACGAAAGGACACTGTCATAACAAAGAACAATCGTTTATTTCACGATCATGGCATGTGACAACACCCCGCAGTTGAATACGACTCAAAGAATTCAGGATCACCGAGTTCTTTCATAATATACTACCAAAAAGAAGTTTTCACAGGATTCTTTCATATTACTATACTCAGTCTGGCATGAAATATGTTATAGTAAATCCATTATGGCATGCTATGGGTCTCACTCCAATCCTTTCATGTCACTACAGTTCATCTGAAAGAACTGAAGGATCTTGAGCTTTTTTTTAGCAGTATAAAAATAATTATACATCTCTATGACTCGTGTCACAATATTATTAACAGCTTTGTTGCATCTGTAGCGATTAAACATATCCACTGAATAATAGGGGAGAGGAGAGGGGGGGAGAGAGAGGGGGTCATTGACTTTGTACATGACATGCAGGGGAGTCACTTACTTGGTACATACATTTTAGGGGGGTGGCACTCATATTGTACATGCTTCTCCATAAAAATCATCATCACCCATCCCCCTTGCCATAAATTATGAACGGTCCCTTAGGCTTATACTGAGTTGATCATTCCATGAACAGCCAGGAGGTGGGGCGAACAATGATAAAAAATGCCTGTGGTCTTTGATAAAGGTTATTTTGTTGTTTAATGCCACATTCTGTAGATATGATGTAAATTGGTTGGTTGGTTTGTTGTTTAACGCAGCACTCAGCATTATTTCAGCTTTATGGTGGAGGTCTGTAAATAATCGAGTCTGGTCCAGACAATCCAGTGATCAACATCATGAGCATTGTTCTACGAAATTGGATATGATGACACGTGTCAACCAAGTCAGCGAGCCTGACCACCCATTCCCGTTAGTCACCTCTTACAACAAGCATGGGTTACTGAAGACCAATTCTAACCCGGATGTTCAGGGATGGTGTCCTGTAAATACCTGATATGACTTGACTTACAACACTGACATTAGGAACATTAGGAACATTGACACTCATTGAATACATTATAGTCTGCCAACCGATAAATGATGTTCTCGAACAGCCATCATGGGAGCTGGTGACCTCATCCAAATGGGAATCTCCACCATGATTACAACCACCGAGAGGGCAGTCTGGTCTCAGGATGCTTTCGGTACGATTCCTGCTACATCTCGGAGAAACCACAATGGTTGTCAGGAGTACGCATGTCAGGAATCAAACCCTGGTCTAAGACAAGTGGCAAGGCTTTAAAGACTGGGCTAGCACAGCACACTGAGAGGTATGAACATATCAGGAAAACTTCATTTTATAATCCAATATTGCTGGAGAGGATGCACCTACTAACAGCTGTGTGTGGCCAGGTAGAACTAATTTAAGCTGCTTCAATACATGACATGATGCATATGAAACAAGAATATTCTTAGATGCTTGATTGGCACTATAGAAGATGCTATTTGCTGAACGTAAAGAATATTGCTTGGATTACATCTTCTTTTCATTCTTAATAAAATAAAAATAGAATAAAAGAACACGTAATCCAGAAAATTCTTTATTTTCAAGAATATTCATGTAGGCCATTCATATGTTATATATATGTATGTCTTATCTCTTAGCTCAACCCTCAAGAGAGCATGTGGGAGATGTCCTCTAATTGTGTGTCTTGTTTATAACATTTAGATTCCATGGTCATAGTTTCTAAATCATTCACAACAGTTTTTTCATAAATGTAGTTACAAAAAAAAGATCAAATTAACCTGGATATTGTGAGTGTGATACCGTAAAAGTATTTTTTGTTATCACCTTATGGCATAAATTTCTGGGCAGTGGGGTGGCCTTGTGGCTAAAGCGTTCACTTGTCACGCCGAAGACCTGGGTTCGATTCCCCACATGGGTACAATGTGTGAAGCCCATTTCCGGTGTCCCCTGCCATGATATTGCTGGAATATTGCTGGAATATTGCTAAAAGCGGGGTAAAACTAAACTAACTAAATCAGAAATTTCAACAGCAGTGGGGAACATTGACATTTTTATTATTTCAAGTTGGGGCGAAAAATTCTGGGCAGACAGGAGATTGGAAACAGAAGAAAATTCTGATCAGCTTTAGTCTTAACTATAAAATGAATGAAATAAATGAAAAAACATTAGCACTGTCATTACCAAAGCACTTTTTCACATATGTAATATTTTCTTAAAACATATTCTGTGAGAACATCTGGTTATGTCAAACACATATATACACACAAATAACAATAAACAAATTCATTTATCACAAGACCAGTAAGATGGTTATGACATTCAGGCAGACATGATCCAAAACCTAATAACACCTCATTGTATGCTACTAAACATTTGCTAAGTAAATCAGCCAAACTACCATCTAAGTCCCAGGTGCGGCCCTTACCAGATGTTGAACTGTATTGTAATCCATGTTGTGAGGATGTTGTGAAATATACTTCACTTCTGTTTCCTCTTAACAAGTAGTTACATAAAATTCCCCTGCTGTTAGTTGATTATAATAATAATATTCTTAGGATGTATATTTATAATGCACCAAACCCACACCCTAAAGTAATATCAGGTTCTATATCAAGGGCGGATCCAGGAATTTTGAAAGGGGGTGGGGTGTGGGGTGTGGGGTGTGTGGTGTGTGGTGTGTGTGTTCAGGGTGTTCAAAAAAAAATAAATCTTCAATGTGGTCTTAAGTTATTTTCAAAAGGGGGGGTTTGAACCCCCTGAACCCCCCCCTCTGGATACGCCAGTGTATATTACTACCCCAGCCAGTTGATCAGTGTACACCCAATGGTCAATCTCACCTCTATGGGACCAACCATTTCATATACAGGGAGGGGTGGTGGACACTGCTGTTGTTCATTTTCAAAGAAACAAATTTCAATTAACTGTACAAACTTGATATTACCTGATATTCTGTACATAATATGTTGTTCCGACATAGAAATACTCTTGAAGCAATGACTGAATTTAATATTTGAACCTTTAAGAAATCTGAGGGCTCCCCAACACCCCCTCCTGAATACTACATGGTATGCCCCTTAGGATGTACCACTATGACATTATGGAGGGCAACAAATTAGCCAAATCTTGATGGGTCCATGATCACTGGATTTTTTTACAATAAGCAGGCCGTTATTATTGTTTTCACCGGGTCACGAACGTATTTTCAACAAAAATAGGAAAAATCAATTCCAGTTTAATCTATATTTTTCTTTGATGATGAAATCATAGTTTCTGAAATTATCCTCAATGACATAAATGTATTGTTTTATTCCACATTCATATTTCATCAATCAGCTGTAACAGATTCCAGGTATAATAACTCTAGAGTTATGTACCTTAACAAACAGAGAGTTATGTCCCTTGACAAACTGAGTGTTGAAACTGACTCCAAGTAAAAGTAAATCTCTTGCACACTTGTGCAAATCAAGAATCAAAGTTTTTACACTGAGGTCTTTCTCCAACATCTGACTCAATATGTGCTTACTATGATGTAAAATCTTGGCTGACAAATATACAACTTTCACTTCTAACTCTGAGAGTAAAACTCTGGATATGGCTTATCAAATCTTTGTGATAAGATTAATAGCTTGATTTTATGATTTCTTCAACCTAAAGTATCACCCTTTTGAATCATTAACGCTGAAATTTTACACACATCAAGGTTGTCTCCCTTGAAAGATCGAGCAGCTGTCTGATGTCTGATCAGCTGACAGAGAAGTCGAAATAGTCAATGGCTGGAGCGGTTGGGGTTCTCTCTCTGCGGTTATGGGACGGGGAGTTGGTCTCCAGCTTCACCACGTTGGATGCTGGGGAGCCTTGCCTGAAAGTTGAAAATCAAGAGCATGAATTTCTTACAAACTAATTACTTCATTTACAAAACCTGTGGTCTAAAGTTTCATGTCAACAACCTCACAGTACACAGGGCCACCTCTGTGGTGTAGTGGTTAGAGCGTCCTTTTGGAGAGACGAAGGTTGTGGGTGTGAACCCCAGGCCACGTCACACCAAAAGATGTTATAATATGGTACTTGTTGGCTCCTGCCCGGCGCTTGGTATTAATGGATACAACAAGGACTGGTTGACTCGGAGTCAGTTTAATGTGTCTGTGTGGGGTATTCATGCTTAACTGCGGCATGGTATTGTGTGTATGTGTTTGTGCGGCTGCTTCTACTAGCCCAGACTGACGCTGGTTTTATAGTGCTAGCTCACTGAGATACCATGCCGCAGTGAAGCATGAATACCCCACACAGACACATTATACTGACTCCGAGCCAACCAGTCCTTGTTGTACCCATTAATGCCGAGCGCCAGGCAGGGACCAACAAGTACCATATTTTAACGTCTTTTGGTTAAACCGGCGACCTTCCGCTCTCCAGGTGGACGCTCTAACCACTACACTACGGAGGCAGTCAAATGGGGTTTTAAGTCACTAGGTATGAAGAAGCTCTAAACAGATATATTATTTCTGTCATGTGTTGAAAAATGCCCAATCTTGTCAATAGTCATAGACCTGTATCTTGCACAAACTTATATGAACAGTAATCCTAGTGGTCGATAGTGTGAGCAGTGTCAGGGTATGTTAAAATCTTTATAAAACACATACCAGTGTTAATATTGGGCAGTGGAACTTCCTCAAACTAACCTTGGCTCACTGGATTGCTGGAAGTGGGGTATTGGAGGTGGTGCCGTGCGGCAGTGTTCACGCTGCACCAAAGTGGTCAAAGTCGCATTGGGCAGCCAACACTTGTCCCTGGAAGTAAACACAAGTTGTTGAAAAGGGAGAATAAATACAGGAGAGGCATGTTTAACCTTTGAAGGGTTAGTGAGATATCTGGGTAAATAAATACATTCAAGCATATACACCATACTTCAGCACCTACCTTTTTGCAATTGCAACCACATTCTTGTTAGGTTCCGAATCATAACTTTGTGTCTCACAACCGTAGAACTCTGCCAGCTCATGCACAAGATGGCGCTGATCCCGGTTCATTGGACTGAAGGCGTGGCTCCGAGTTGCATGCTTTGACTGAAACAAACAAATTGCCAGATACTATCATCTTAAAATATCTTGGATAGACAGATGAGTGAGTGAGTTTAGTTTTACGCCGCACTCAGCAATATTCCAGCTATATGGCGGCGGTCTGTAAATAATCGAGTCTGGACCAGACAATCCAGTGCTCAACAACATGAACATCGATCTACGCAGTTGGGATACAATGACGTGTTAACCCAGTCAGCGAGACTGACTGACTGAGTTTAGTTTTACACCACTTTTAGCAATATTCCAGCAATATCACGGCGGGGGACACCAGAAATGGGCTTAACACATTGTGCCCATGTGGGGAATCGAACCCGGGTCTTCGGCGTGACGAGCCAACGCTTTAACCACTAGGCTACCCCACCGCCCCCAGTCAGCGAGAAGGACCACCCGATCCAGTTAGTCGCCTCTTACGACAAGCATGGGTTACTGAAGATCAATTCTAACCCAGACCTTCACGGGTGATAGACAGATGAACAAACACACATTATAATCGTGTAACTATGCTCTAAGCTATCACACCATCTCGAGGCTTGATGTTGTGATGAGGACAATGTATCAAACTGAGGCATTTCCTTCATATAACAAACGTTACAATGATCTTCTGTGATGAAGTTCAGCAGACAAAGACAGTCTATTAACCTGAGCAAAGTCTCATTTACATAGAACTAAAATGACAGTAATCTACTAAAACACTGGTAGTACAGTGCTGCATATTGATTCTGATGTTACTGACCAATAGGCAAATTAGGCAATATTCACATATGCACCTGGAGTCAAATGTAATAGGCTACAGGACTTTATTGTGTGATTGCAGCAAAGGTGTAATATATGTAAAATGGCCAATAAGGCTTATGGGGGTAATACAATTTCTACCACTTGATCAAAACTAAGCATTCAGACTGGTCAAACAGAGGCAGTGTGCAAAATAGTTTCCAAAGTTTGCTTGCCAGTTGGGCTAGATGCCTGAAAGTTACTAGCCCATAAAATAATTCACTTGCGAGAAATTTGAATGTAGAAACTAAGCAAAAGATAACAAAAATAGATGAGAATAAGATAATGTCGGCATGACATGGGTTTCATCATTAAGCTCCTAATATGATGAACATTGTTATCAGGCCATAATCTTGCATGATTTAAAAGTGTATTAACTTAAAGATTACATATATACTCTAGTGGGGCACAAATACATAAATCACGAATTGGCATCGTTATAAATGAAACCCCGTCATTAAAACTACTCATTTCGATCTTTAATTAACTTTAATCGACCGTTTTGACAACAGTGCACAATTCTCACCCACGAACAAAATTTCAACCAATCAGAGCGGCGCGTCTCTGTGACGTCATATGAGGAATAGGTATGAGGGCCGATGCAGAATTCATGTACATTTCAGGGGGTAAATTATCTTGTTTACAGGTTTGTATAAACCTGAAATCGTGACAACTGTTGTGAAAAATGAAAGCCAGAGCTACAGATAACTTTTTGGGTCAATGAGTTATGTACTCACTTGTGTTCATCTCAATTGGGTATCCTAATTCTTCTTTGAGTAACCAAATAAATTGTACTCACCTCACTCAAACTCAGTTGGGTATTTTGCCATTTTCCATTAAATTTGAAAATATAGTGAAGATTAAAAGTTAATGTTTGTTATTTATATTTGATCTGTAATATGAGAAACGATAAGAAAGACGGCACGTTGTCAAGTTCATGTCCTGAAACAGAACCTCTCAGTATACTTCAGTTATTTTATCTATCCACCGGTATGCAAGCTAAGATTTGACATTTTTGTGTGTACGCATGTAAGATCACATTCATAGTATTTACAAAATTTCAAGCGTACTTGTACGCAATAGACTGAATAGAAATTGAGTTTTCACATAAATATTTGCGTAATTTACGCAGATATCGCAGCTTATCTGTACCTCTGGAAAGCTATATGTTCTCACAATCTACTGTCACTTAATTTTGTCTCCTGCTTTGCCTAGTTTCCGAGTTACAACTTGTTTTCATAGACGATTCTGTCAAAATCGCTTGGTGTCGCTAGGCCTTATTTGTTCGAGCCAGATGCTAGTGATAGCTGAAAACGATGATCAACCTCGCTTATCTCGGTTACGGTTAATTTCTTGAACTTAAACAGTGTGACATTAAGAAGGGTGGATGCCCATCAGATGCAGTTATTTGAACATATCCCTGGTAGTTCTTGTCTGATTGTAATAAAGTATCAAAGCAGTGTGGGCTTTTTCAGGTTTTCTAATGCCTGGATGGTATAATGACTGATCCAAATTGATCCCATTTCTGTGTTATTTTTAACCTCGATATTTAATCATGTCATGTAAAAATATGACGTCTATTACATATGATATTAAAAATTGACATTTGATTTATTTGAATCCATAAACTAAACAACCCTACTTAGCCATTGCTAGAAGAATCTGAAAATTTAATTAGGTAAATAGGTACATACAGTTTTAGCACACAGCAAATGCTTATATGTATTTCTTATGCAACAATGAAGTTCTGTTCGTATTCTCAAAACAGTGTCGGCCCATAAGTTTTCACATGCAATTATAATTGCATGCAATACAGCAATTAATACTCCCTTGTTGTAACCCGTGTTAGGTGGTATAAACCTACACGTTATTTGTCATCATTCACTTGATGGTCAGTTAATGAATTTATAACAGATATAATTAGTGGTAACACCACACAGATTACCCGACAAAGCTTCCCATTTGGCATTTCTTGTGTCTGGAGTAAATACTCAACATTATAAACATAGATCAAAGGATTAACCGATAACACGCTGATTGATTAATTACTTTTATCTTACACAGTGGATTTGTCAAAAAGGTAGTGTTTATGTATGTAGATTTACTAATCTATACTGAATACACTCTTGTCGTGTCTGTGTCTGCGTAAAAACAACGTCCTTCTTTCAAAGGATTAACCGCCAATACATTGATTGATTGCTCATTATTGGCTTACTAAATTACTTTTTTTTTATAGAATGGCGGACATTATGCAATTAGTTGCCAGGTGTGCTATCTTGGGTGACCAATGAGACTATACACCAATGTGACATACCTGAAACGATATATCACTTTTTCGTATATTAGACTGTTAAAAAGACACATCACTTGGAACAGCTGCAGATGAATGACATATCACTCGTTTTTTGTGGATATTGATGGATACATTCCTCGAACAAGGTAATAGCCTGACATTGTTCCTACAACTTTAATCTGTTTTAATTTGAATATTTGCATTTTGTTTTTATTCATTTGTCGTAGCATTCAACAGAATCGTTGTTTTCGCCGTGAAGTGTACTGGGACAGACAACATACACTAGGGCGTGTGCGCAAATTGTGATTCACATTGGCAACTATAAAATGTCTAGATATTACAGTCCTGTTATAAATGCACTATAAGTATTAGCAGATCGTCTGCTCTTTAATCAGTTTCAAAATGCATACAAGTATGAAAATAAACTAATTAGGATTATAAGACCAAATATAAAGACGTACATTGACTAATATCTACATACTGGTGAGTGGATGTTAACCACGTGAATTTAGCAAGAAATTTATCGCACAGTATTGTCACTTCGATCCCCACCTCGCTTCCGTGGGAGAAAACGTTATGTCATAAGTTGTGTCATGCAAAAGCCTTTTGGTCATGATTCAAATACATATTTAACTACGAGTAGAAAGTAGTTTTGATTTTCTAACTTGATGAAAACAAACAATAATCTCATTATTTCTAACAGACTTTATCCCGTGACTTTACGATTTTCAAAAATGGCGGCTCCCTGTCGTGAACATCAGCCAGTCTGAGGATAAATGCTATTAAGTTTGTTTTCACCGAGTTACAAAATCAAAACTGCTTTCTACTGGTAGTAAAATATGTATTTGATGGATGGCCAATAGGATTTTGCATGACATAGCTTATAACATAACAATTTCTCTCGTGGAAGCGAGGTGGGTGTGAATATAATACTACTTGTTACTTCGACCACAACCTCGCTTCCGAGGAATAAATCGTTCTGTTACAAGTTGTGTCATGGAAAATCTTTATGGTCATCAATTATATACATATTTTACTACAACTAGTAAGTAGTTTTGATTCTTTAACTTCCAAGAAGCGATCTAAACACAAGTAAGATATCGTTTCAGGCTTCCACAATGTTCGTTTCGCACCAACAAACATAACCCATTTAGCACGAACTGTGGGGTCCTGTGGAAATCTGTGCATGGTGACACCATCCCCCGACCCCTAGGAGCAATTGACGACAACACAACGATTTGGCATGTCTTCGTTGATGTCGAGAAATCATCAAAATGACGAGCGTGCTACACACTTCATAAACAACTAACTGCAAATTCTTCCTCATATGACGTCTCTGCAGTGCTCAGCGACAGAGTTACGTAACCTGTCTGTGGTTTCGTTGGCGGGCGAGAGTGAAGCAGGCGACTTTTTGGCAACTTTTAATCGCTCGGTATTAATTAACCACAAGTTTTTTAAGAATGAATTTGGTGTTCCGCATAAGACTAACCACAAATCTTTCATGTGTAATAGTTAAAAGAGTAAAAAAAACCCCAAAGTTTATTTGTTCTTTAACAAGTTGGAGAGAGTGATATATTTACAAAATGACCCCATGAAAATTCACAGGCCAGTCTGGCCAGTGACTCTGGAAATTTAATGGCCCGACTGGACTTTTACTAGCCACGGGCTAATCTGCCAGTGGCTATTTCGCACACTGAACAGAGGCATTGAAATCCATGCTTTGCTTCATGAGTACACCATGTACCACAAATGAAAACATTTATTAAATGTCACATTAAATACCAGTCAATTTTGAAATTCACAACACACACACAGCTCAGATTGGAATGTTATTTCCAGGTATCAAACTCTCACTAGATATGCTTTCAGATTTGGAACCTCACACCTGTGTGATTTAGCATGACATTTAAAAGTTTCACGTGTAAAATGTGAAACTTCACTACAGAGAAAACAGTAGATTTTAAATTAAATTTATCTTTGTTGGAATAGAAATGACTCACTTGTTTCGCAGAGTGTACAAGATCTGCCAGTGCCTTCTCCACATCTGACACAAACTTAGGGTACTTCCTGCAAAAGGAAACATATACGTGTTTGAGAAATGCTACACAGGATATGTCAGCCAATGTCTTTCTACACTCGCATAACCTTGATTCGTGGATATAAGGGAAGTGCGGCGAAAATCATATTTTAAATGCACAATTTCATTTTGTATGCTCACTGATTATTTTATTTATTGATTCAGCAAATTGAAAATGCCTATTATTCCACTTGTGAATGAAACGTTTGTTTACGGAAGCCATTTGCAATCATCACCCATTCATGTGCCCACAACATGTGACGTCATCTTGTTTCGTGGATTACGTAGTCGGTTACAATATATTACTATGTTCGACAGCACAGTATTGACACCTAGGAAAGCAGATGATGAGACATGAGAAGGTTGGTGCTAACGGTATCTTCTTTACTTAACATTTTGTAAAAATAAAATATGGTATTGATGGCATTAGTGATCTTGAGCTATTTATCTCAGTGCTGGACAAATATTTTTTGTCAGCAAGAAGTGGCATTGTACGTACACCAAAAGTACCGCTCCGTGACATCATACAAGACTTAATTTACAAGACAGCATGATAATTACCACAATCCACGAATCAGGCTATCCACAAATTTAGGTTATCGTTCTGTCTATATATATTACACAAAAGAAGTTAAAATACACCAGATTCTTTACAACATGTTAAAGAACTTCAACAGACAGTTCTTTCAGATAATGAAAGAATCAGGTGTTGCTTAACTTCTTTCGAGTAGTATTGTTTGTTTGTTTGTTTGTTTTTTTTATTTCCATTTTTATGTTACAATTTCCATTACAGCAGCTTTATGTTCTTCAATTGCAAGAATTATAATTGTACAGCGAGTAGTGTTGATGTAAATACATAATGTGTACATTACCTCTTATATATATAGTACACATATATACAAAATACATGTAGTTACAGTCTGTCAGTTATAGTATTTCGAAAAAGTAAATGGAAGGATGACCAGAAAGAATGAAAACTTGCATAGTTACAATTAGAAAAGGCAATAAATTTTGAGATTTCATAATATTTTAATACTTCTTTTTGAAACCATATAAAATTAGGTTTCACTGCTTTCTTACTACATTTGTACAACATATAATTGATTATTATTATCACCACATTAAGAGGATTATTATGTTTACCTTTAAATCCAAATAATATATGTTCTTCACTTAAGTGAATTTTACTTTCGATGTATCCTTACTTTCGATGTATCCTAATATGGCCGATAAAACAATACTTTTGAGTAGTATTGTTTTGTCGGCAATATTAGGGCAGTATCAGACCTTTCAATCAATGATTCACAGCATAAGCAAAGATGAACAGGATATTAGGAAACATCCACCAAGTCATATGACTGGCCTTCATAAGTCAGTGTTGGTGGTTAGGATGACAAAAAAACATCTTCAAAATGTACCAGGAAGAGAAAGGTCAGTCTCACAAGATTCAACCTGTCACATGTTTAGTTTGACATTTAATTTGAAATTCTTTGGAAGTTTGGAAAAACTTCCTTTTAGAGAAGCATCTTTTATGCTAGTGTTCAAAGCTTTCTAATACTATTGTACAGTAGAAAGGCCTTTGATAGTGATCCTGCTATGTTACTGGGACAATGACATGTCAATATAAGTGTTCAAAAGACTTATTTCAACTGCAGCAAAAGCTTCAATGAAACGTGAATCATGAAAATGTCATTTGTCACCAACAAACTCACCGCTCCTAACCATGACTGTCACTTACTTGGCAAACTCTTTGAGGAAATCAGAGAATGTAGGGTTGCCGAGTTTCCCTTGGAAGTCTGGGTTCTTGATCTCCAAGGCAAGTGCTACACGGCGGTTCCGTTCGATGATGGCACACTCAGCATCACAGTCCAAGCTAGAAGAAGTGATTCTCTATCAATATACCAACAACATTAGACTGATAAGTCTACTTCTTGAACACTATTGAATAATATCACGGTGTGTCAGCTTGTTAAATGAAAGCCTGAAGTCATACATGTCTCAGTTTATCAACATAACATATGTC
Organism: Haliotis rubra; assembly: GCF_003918875.1. Classification (NCBI taxonomy): domain Eukaryota; kingdom Metazoa; phylum Mollusca; class Gastropoda; order Lepetellida; family Haliotidae; genus Haliotis; species Haliotis rubra. Next base: position 2,011,810 of record NW_025767690.1, read on the forward strand.
TTGGTACAGACAAACCCAAATGAATTGGGGTCCGAACCCATGAACATAGTTCTCTTGCATGCATACATGACAAACCACTGCACATAAAGAGGCAATAGAGGTGGGGCAACCAGATAATGTAGTGGATATAATATCAGGAGTGGGCAAGTGAATGTAACTGACAAGTCCAGGTTTTAGAATAGAAAGGCGATATTTGCCTCCAGTTGTTTCAGGTTATAAAGAGTCTACATGAGTCTACAAAGACATCTCCCAGAAGAAAACAGCTACATCAATGAGACTGACTACTGTGAGGCTTACTCCTTTCTCAGCAAACAAACCACTGGCTAACAAGACAGTGAGACACTTGGTATTAGCTGGATGCAGCATAACATACCTCCGTTGTCCGCCCTTCATGGCACTCGCCAACTTGGCCATGTCCATGACACGCCCACTGGACAGCTGCTGAACGGTCACCCTGGAAACACAACACATGGTCAGTGACAATCTACAGGTATCTTCTGTAAAGTGGGTAACCGGGCTTTCTAAAAGATGTATAGGTGTGCCCTCTAGTGGTGTTCCGATTAATTGAAATAATCGAAGATTGGTCGCAGTGGCCAAACGACCAAGCAATCGATCACATTTTCTCATAATCGAACACAAACGATTTTGGAACTGCTGTAATAGAGTTTGAAATACTTGGTGATGGAACATATCTAGGACGTTGTCAGGGCTGGAAATACTTGATGATGGAACATATCTAGGACTTTGTCAGGGCCTGAAATACTTGATGATAGAACATATCTAGGACGTTGTCAGGGCCTGAAAACGTCTTTAATTCTTAGAAAACTTTATAGAAAAAGTTTATGTTACACTGGAACTGAATCATTTTCCACTGGATGTGAAATTTGCAAATGTAATTTGTGCAGTTTCTAAATATAAAAAACCAAAAACAGAGAACCAAATGTTTTTTTCTTTATACTTGTGTCCAACAACAACCTGAATAGGGAAATCTGAAAAATGACGCTAACCAATTTTTTTCGATGATTGGTCGTTGGTATCGAACCAATCATCAATTGTGAGATTTCAACCAATTCCCAACACTAATGCTCACTGAAATTAGTTACTGATAAGTGGACCCAGAACAATACTAACTACCATCCATCTTCAATATGGTGAAGATCCGGGTTAGAATTGGTTTCAACAAACCATGCTTATCATAAGGGGAAGGTAAAAGGATCGGGTTGTCAGCCTTGCTGACTTGGTTGACACATGGCATCTTATCCCAATTACATAGATTGATGCTCATGATGTTGACCACTGGATTGTTTTGTCAACTTGATCATTTACAGACCACAGACATATAACCTGAATAATGCTGAGTGGGACGTTAAACAACAAACAAACAATCAAACAAATACATGAAAGGTGAGACTGGGTCTCTTATAAAGGAAGGGTGAGCTTAAACCTTTTATACAGGAAGGGAGAGTTTGGCCACATATAAAGGATGGGTGAAATTTGGCCACATATACATGACAGGACAGTTTGGGCAACATAAAGAGGACACATGAAACTGGCCCACATATACAGTCAGTACGCGAGACATTCTTACTTCTGGTACTCGGAGATGTTTGTGTTGTCCCCGCCCTGTAGACAGGGCACCCTGGCACTGCGATGGCCGCACGGACACTTGATGGTGATCTGCAACAGATGGATACTTGAAGTCACATGCTAGATACAGTCAGAGGACAAGAGTCTCAGACTGTGACTTGTTGTCAAGACTTATCATGGGTATTGTCAGAACCCCAGAGTCGGACTGATTCAGACACAACATACATATTCCTTGTACAAAATGAGTTGAAAGACTAAAAACTTAACACTAAGAACTTGTGTTAATGATCAGTGAGTGAGTGAGTGAGTGAGAGAGCGAAATTCCAGCTTAAACACTACATCCTATGAATAATACTTTCAGAAAAAATGTGTTACACTATCAAATAGAGCCTGGATTCTTATGTCAATGCCACATTCTAAAATATTTATCCTACTTTGGGCTGATCCTTGTGTACCTCTAAAGTTCAAGTTTTGCAGCTGTCTATGAGTTGAGAGAAAAAGGAGTGAGTGAGTTATTATTTAACGTCACATCGGCAATATTTCAGCCATATTGTGATGAGGAGAAAAAGGACTTTATCATCCCAAACTGTGTTCCACAGGAGATATTGCTTGTGAGAGATCATACGATATCTCCTAGGAGCTATCATTTTGACAGTAGATTGTGTACAATGGCCTGACAATGCTATGACATCATGAATTTGACGACATCGCTGCACTGCAAGTCTAATGGCAGAACCGTGTTCAGAGATGTACAGTTTTCATTGAAAACTAATGAAGAGTGATTTTTTATGATAAATAGAACCTCACCCTCGTGTCTTCTGATATCAAATATATCAACACTCCTTGATAAAAGTAAAAATATCCTCGGCAAGCCTCGGATATTTGTAACTTTATCAACTCGTGGTGATATATTTGATATCAAAAGACACTCGGGTGAGATTCTCTATTTATCATGATCACATGTATTCATAACTTACCTCAGCTTTACAAGGCACTTTAGGACAAGCATCATCGGGATGACAGGGAACTGCACAAGGGTGGTCACACCCCTCCCTCTTCCTGACACACGGCTGTGTACACACGTCCCCTTCTCTCTCACAGTCTCCCTGTAACACCATACAATACATGGCTTGTTATCTTGCCTCACACATTAATGTCGTTTTCTGATTGGCTGAGCGCTCTTCTGTTATTTTCAATGTACCCCGCTTACAAGTAAGTAACATTTTCTATGTACCCCGCTGGAAATGCCGAACTCATCTGGTACTTTGTGGTAGTAATTCTTTATCTCGAATAACATTGAATCACGTATAATGAACAGAAATTACTGATGTTTTGCAAATGTAAATCGATGGAAGGGAGATAACTCTAAATTTGTTTTTCTTGTCGTCTTGTACTCCATACTATGATCCGATACCCGTGCTTCAAGCAGTTCAAAATTACAATTGAGGTGTTCGGTAAGATAAATACATTGTTCACTGGTCCCTCGGGGCCCATGGGTTGACGTGCCTTCGGGCTCAGGGAACATAAACAAACATCGAGGGTACATCAGCCCATGTCCCCTCGAGACCAGTGAACAACTTCAAGGTGATCGTAAGTCCTTTATCACAGACAGATGTAGGGCAAAGGTTGTTTTTGTACTCAATTGCACATATGGTTGATAGGATCAATAATAACATAAGACACAGGGACATTTGTCACTGTCTTTTACTTTGCTGTTGTGATATGCATGAGGCACTGTTGATCTAGGACGAGTGGAAAATTGACACTGGATACTTGGAAGTCTCCAATCCATCCTGACTAAGTAATTGAGATTGATTTTACACTGCTTTTAGAAAAATTCTTTTTATGCAATTTTCAATATCACAGCGGAGGACACTAGAAATGGGCTTCCCATACGGTATCCCACTGGTGCCCCGACGAAGGTACCGACCCGTAAAGATCCAGCCCCGATTTCTAGAAACAAACTGAGTTTGACAATTTGAAACAGCTGAATTCTTAACTCGACTGCATTTTCTAAATAAAAAAGCCCAAACAACTTAAGTACCGGTAATCTATCCACCAAACTCAAATTGTCTACTATGTTTGAGTTTAATATCGATTTCAGTTTATTCTGCGAAATGCATTTTCTCAAATTTGAGTAAAACTTTAACTTAAGTCAAAAAGTTTGTTTGTTTCGAGAAATCAGGGCCTGGTGTTCGAATTGGTCTTCAGTAACCCATGCTTACGGTGGTGACTAACAGGATCGGGTAGTCAGACTCGCTGACTTGGTGTTGACACATGTCATCATATCCAAGTTGCGCAGATCGATGCTCATGCTGTTGATCACTGGATTGTCTGGTCCGGACTCAATTATTTACAGACCGCCGCCTTATAGCTGGTATATGGCTGAGTGCGGAGTTAAACAACGAACAGAGTGCTGTGAACCTGCTGATGGGGCTTACCTTGTGACAGATACGCAGACACTTGTGTATCCCACATGTTAGCAGTTTACCACACGGTAGCCCACAGGATATGTCGGTCATGTGACACGGGATGTTCTTGCGAGTCTGAATCAGGAAATGTTTACAGCTCAATGAAATGACTGACTGACAAAACAGATAAAAATACCTATGAACATAGAAAGTGAGTGAGTGAGTTAGTTTTACGCCGCTTTTAGCAATATTCCAGCAATATCACGGCGGGCGACACCAGAAATGGGCTTCACACATTGTACCCATGTGGGAATCGAACCCAGGTCTGCAGCGTGATGAGCAAACACTTTAACCACTTGGCTACCCCACCACCCATTGAGTTTGTGACCTGTGTTCAATGCTGCTTGCAGAGCGGTGGGGTAGCCTTGTGGTTAAAGTGTTTGCTCATCACGCTGAAGACCTGGGTTCGATTCCACACATGGGTACAATGTGTGATGCCCCTTTCTGGTGTTCCCCGCTATTGATATTGCTAAAAAGGCATAAAATATACTTATACTAAAATTCAGTGCATAAAACAGTATTTCACTTCTAAGATGGCAAGTCAACTCATGGTCAGAAAGCACAAAGTGAAGGCGATCAAAGATGTACCATTTTGCAAACCTAGCTTGGGTATGGTGCTCACAAACACATTAAGAAACACAGATGACTTTTGAATAAGCACAGTATTTATACATTTTTGAATACGTAGTTAAATCAGTTAGCATCTAGCCTTAATGATGACACACTTATATAATAATATGTTCCTGTAAGGAACCCGTGAAGGGTTGGGTTAGAATGAACCTTCAGTAACCCATGCTTGGCAACTAACGGGATCGGGTGGTCAGGCTCGCTGACACATGTCATCGGTTCCCAATTGCGCAGATCGATGCTCATGCTGTTGATCACTGGATTGTCTGATCCAGACTCGATTATTTACCGACTGCTGACATATAGCTGGAATATTGCTGAGTGCTGCGTGAAACTAAACTCACTCACTCACTCCTGTAAAGAGCTTGTGATCTTACCTCATGTCCTCCCATACACAGCTTCTCTGTCAGCTGAGTGCAGGGTGGGCACACACTGTCACTGTGGCAGTTATGGCGAACTGTAGACAACAGAATGTAGATGTTATAACAGTATAATAACATTACAAAACAATTAATTCTGAGTTTAAATGAGTGTGTTTAACATAGTTTGTGGAGTGACATGCAGAGAGGCAATGTGGATCTGTTTCAGGTCAGCTTTCAAACAATTTAAACCAATGAACTCAGGTACTGAGCAGACAAAACAGAGATCAAGGATCATCTGATCCTATCACAGCTAAGGGAGGCAACTCAACATAGGGTAAGAGACAACTGGGCCCAGTTCCCTGAAAATGGTCATACTAGAAATGACACAGGAGGAAGACCAACTCACCTGGATGTTGACAAGTGTGGGTTCGGACACAGGTTCTGTGACACTCTGGTGGGCGTGTACCGCATGGTATGGGAGGGAAGATGATCTCAGCTCCACAGTGGCATGATAGCTCGTCAAAACCTGACAGATTTTACACAGTAACTTGAACATAACAGCAACTAAACACTGATTTTGAGACATGTGTGTCATTGCTGTAGAGTTGTCAGGTGCTGGTTGTGTACAATTTGATTACCATATTTGCTGTAATAGGCATCCAGGCACTTAATAATATTTACTTCTAAAAACCCAAATCTAGCCTATAAATTTGTGTTCAGAGATTCTGCATAAGGGAACAATTTTTTTTTTCACACATCCATTGATAGGCTATGAACTTATACTTTCTCTCAGTAATAGTTACAAGGCAATCATATATAGCCTCTGTACTGCTGTTTCCTATATAAAATGTGACACACAAAATTAAAAATGGACTGATCAGTCTTATTAGAAAGCACATTTAAAGATTAATAACAGATAAGTCTAGAAGTTAGACCGGGGCTTTAATTGAAGCAGGGTACTACAGGGGCGGATCCAGAAAAGTGTGTGTGTGTGCTCATGCACGCACGCACTCACGCGCACACACACACACACACACCATCTCCTTTCAAAATCCTGGATCCGCCCTGGCACTCAATACTGTGTATACCGTATGGAGGTATGTACTGTTAAAGACTTACCTGCAACAAGACAGGGCTGACAGTTGCCACGGTGACACAGTGCCTTACACTTATGGCGGCCACACTTGAGCTTCTTGCTGCATGTCACTTCACAGATGTGAATATCTCTCTGGAAAACACAGATAAACCAGAGATTTAGCCAGTGAAAAGAATGCATCACACAGGCATTGAAATTGAGAACATATGAGTCTTTGGGATGCAATACGTATACGTTGATGAAAATATGATTACTAAGTCATGAGCACAAGTCATAAAAAAATAATTGTGAACTTTAAACTTTGTCTGTGTGTCTAACCATAGAATAATGCTTAGTCCCTGAATATATGTAATTTTGGTGGTAACAAATAGACTCATTTAAATTGAAAAGGAGCCCAGTGGGTTTGGAGATTAGGAACCTGGGGAAATCTAGACTTGCTTCATTTAGGGCTTTAGCATTGTAGGGAAGATTAGGCAGCAGGGAAAATAATGTGATTCAGGGACTGTGAGACCACTGCTTAACAGAATAGATTGTCATTTCTTTCTGTGTATGTAACATGAAATAGCTAATATATAGTCTACTGAGCATGTGATTCATGCCTTGAGCTCCCGAAAGATTCTTACCGTACAGCAGGTTTCAGTGCATTTGTGACGACTACACAACTTCTTCTTAGTGCAACGCCGCTCACATTTGTAAGGTTTATCAACTACAAAACACAAGTAAATATAAATAATCTACATTGTTTGTTTGCTGTTTGATTTGGACATAGCAATATACCACTTATATCACGATGAGTGAGTTGAGTTTTATGCTGCACTCAGCAATATTCCAGCTATATGGCAGCGGTCTGGACCAGACAATCCAGTGATCTACAGCATGAGCATCTATCTACGCAATTGGGATACGATGACATGTGTCAACCAGCAAGCCTGACCACCCGATCCTTTTAGTCGCCTCTTACGACAAGCATGGGTTACTGAAGATCAATTCAAACCTGGATCTTCATGTCTGTATCAGATAAACCTGAGCGAGAATGAGTGATTGAGTGATTTGGGTTTTACCCCATTTTTAGCAATATTCAAGCAATATCATGGCAGGGGACACCAGAAATGGGCTTCTAACATTCTATTCATGTGCGGAAACGAACCCATGTCTTCGGCGTGACGAGCGAACGCTTTAACCACTAGGCTACTGTCCCACCTGAGGTGGTGGGGGAATTGGGTTTAACGTCGTTCTTGAGAATATTTCGCTCATATGACGACGTGCATGCGTGTGTTTGTGTATGTGCGGGTGCTTGTACTAGCCCAGACTTAAGCTAGTTTTATAGTGCTAGCCCACTGAGATACCATGCCACAGTGAAGAATGAATACCCCACTCAGACACATTATACTGACTCCGAGCCGACCAGTCCTTGTTGTACCCATTAATGCCGAGCGCCAGGCAAGGACCAACAAGTACCATATTTTAACGTCACTTGGTATGACGCGGTCGGGGATCGAACCCGCGACCTTCCGCTCTCGGGGGCGGACGCTCTAACCACTACACCACGGAGGCGGTCTGTCCCACCTGAGTGAGAGGAGGAGATATATAGAACATTGTGGAGTACTATAAAACGACACAATAACTCAGCACAAGCTGCTGGGTACTAATTCCTAATGACTATCCCTTTTAGGTAATATTTAACACATTGCTCCCAATCAACTCTCTTGCTTGGAAAACCTTCAAACACCGAATTTAAAAAAGCTTACCTGTAAATTTAGTTGTCTCAGAACAAGAGAAAACCTTCTCCTTGGCCCCACAGTGACACCTCAGAGTTGTCTCCCCTTCACATGGGCCACAGTCTCCAGTGTGACAAGGACGCTCACATTTATGAGGGGCATCTGCAGAATTAATAGGTGTAAATACTCAGTGGTTTACAAATGTCATATAAACTTTCCTATTCATCTTTGCAACAATATGTTTGATATTTTTAGGATATTTACCCTAACAGTCACCATAAAACAGAATACACTTAAAACAAGACTTGAAATTCAAATACAGTTACAATACTCTGGTCAAATCAATTCAGATTTCATCAGACTATCCCTGCAGTTCATTATGCAAAAGAGAATTTTGCCTTGCTATGGATTACCATATATTACCATAGATAAGCTGAATTTTGAGGACCAAAAAAAGCAGGGTGAAGAAGGGGGTCGGCTTATCTATGGGTTACACTTTCGTCAATTTTTTTTTCTGGTGGTAAGAAAACCAAATCATATCGTTTCGCGTTAAAGAAAACGACTTTGTCACTAAAGATGTCATATTTGTAATCAAACATCACAAGACAAGATGATGTACCTTTTCAGTTTTCATTTGTTTTTGCTAGGCATCGTCTTATGCAAGGATTAAGATTACCATGTGTATTTGTCCCGTACACAAAGCCGGAAATAGCAATCAGCTGTACACATTTTGAGTCAGTGATCGGGCCACCACGACGAGATGAATGAAGGTTGGTAGTTTGGCTCATGTACGGGACATACCATTTTGATACAGACTTTAATGGTAGGACCTCTGCTTATCTATGACATTGACTTATCTACGGTAATATACGGTAATATTTCATGAGCCAGCTAGCTGGCTCATGAAACGAAGGTCCCACATTATATTTGAACAAAATAATAATGTAATTTTCTGACTAAAATTGATATTTTATACTTATCCTGACTCATGCTAAATGCTTGTCTCCTTCTCCTTGCGAATGATAGTGGAACACTTGAAATCCCTTGAAGTTCCCTTCTAAAAACCGGACATAATATCACCACTCACCCAAGAGTTACCTCCCTTGCCTCCCTTTTGGTCACCTGACCGGCCATGTTTTGTCACTCGCTCCGTATGTATGCCCGACACCCGGATTTACAGGGAAATCCAGAGTGTCATAAGAGGGGAGGTTGGGAGGGCTGACCTCATGAGTCAGGATAAGTATAAAATATCAATTTTAGTCAGAAAATTACATATTTATCCTTATCCTGACTCATGCTAAATGCTTGCAGAATTCGTCAGAATCGGTGGTGGGTCAGGCCACTTCTGGATTCTCTGGCTGCTGTTTTGCGTCCTGTATAACCCCCCATGGGAACTTATGACGGCACTGCTGATGATTCTGTTCTTCCAACTTCCATCTGATGAGTCGGGGGGGGAACCACAACTTGTCAGATTTCTTCCGAAACTTCTCCTGACATTTTGGTGTGGATTTTAGATATACTAATGTTCCATTAGTTATCTATTGCAACTCCATCTCTTGATGCGCGCATCAAGTGGAGATGCGACCCTTCTTCATGTACGAGGATGTCCTATACAAGTACAGGGTCTATCACTCATGCTAGTCTGTCCTTGACGTGTGCATGGACTTTAATCATTTGCTCTCCAGAGCGTTGGTTTTCACAAGTCACGTGATAAAAGGGTGATATTTTCCCAGCGCCTTTGTAGATCCATTAGTTGTTGTGCTACAACAAGTGGCCCAAACTGGTGAATGCCTGAGGCGTCTTCGGTGGCAATGTCTCTGAGGTAGTGGTTGGCAAACACCATTTCTGATTTCCAAAAGCAGCCCTCCATTATTGTTGTAATCGAGCAGTTTCCATGCAGAGCAAGTGTAGACGCCAGGGCTCTGACTTCGTAAGGATTGGAGGCACGTGGAGGCTCAAGTCCTGCTGCTTTGTAGGCCCTTAGTATAACTGCTCTCATCCATATCGATATCGTTGTCCGTGAGACTTCCGTGGGCGTCTCAGTGGATAAGGGGATGAATGGGCGCTTGAATTTTTGTCTCCTTGTTTTTGTCCTTTGTAGGTAGACTTTTAGTGCTCTGACAGGGCATAAGGATAGACTGTAGAGAGTGCTGGGATGTGAAACTGTCTGTCAGGCTGGCCGGGCAGTTGGTTCTTAGCAATAAAATCCCATTTCAGTCCTAGATGTACGATGTCACGATGTCTTGATTCAAATCGTGTTCGTTCAAAGTCCAGAGCATGAATTTTTGACATCCGTGCTGCTGTTGCTAAGGCGATCAGGAACAGCGTCAGTAGTTCAAAGTAGTTCAAAGGATGTCCGTTCTAGAGGCTCGTAGGCATCACTGGTGAGATGTTGTAGAACTATGTTGAGATCCCAGGCAGGAGCCTTGAATTTCTTTTGTTGGTCTTCCAACTCGAAAGAGCGTAGTAGTGCCAGTATCTCTGGTACTTTGGTCAGCATGACACCCGGTTTCCAGGTGATAACGTTGAGAGTGTTGAACCTTTTAAGTGTCTCGTCTGTCGCAGATGACACAGGTATTCCGCCACTTGAGGATGGGTTGCTTTTACCACTGTACAGCCTTTCCTCATTGCATACTGTTCAAATCTCTGCCACTTCTCATCGTTGCGAGTTGATCCGCGTAGAGCTATTGTTACTGCTTTCGCTGCTCTGGCGGAGTACCCTCTAGTCTTCAGGCAAGCCTTGATACGCTACACGTGTGTAGCTGGAACAATGCCGGATTCCCATGAGCTTGCTTGGTGTGTGGATGGACGAGCAGGTTCGACCACTCTGGTAGTTTCAGGGTTGGACTTCCGAGTTCTTGTATGAGGTACCCTCGCTGGCCAAAAGGGCGTGACCAAAATCAGTTGCAGCGTTGTCGTCTGCTTGATTTTCTGTATTACTTGTGGTAGTAGTGCTGGAGGTGGAAACGCATAAGCGCTTAGTCCTTCCCATGAGATGCTTAAAGCGTCTGTTGCCCATGCCTGAGATCCTATTGTCCGTATGACGAACCGGAACGCTTCTGGGTGTAACATCCACTCTGTCGGGGATGGTTGTAGTAGACATCTCCCGCTCTGTGTGAAGATCTGTATGACGAATTGCGCCTCGGTGAACGATCCCGATGTGATCGTGTATCCTTCCTGGAGTCTTGAGATCTCTCTCTAGGCCTTCGTGAAGGTTGATTCTTAGACGTAGTTTCCCTCTGTAAGATGTGGAGTGCCTGCGTTCACGTTCTCGATGTGCGTCTGAGTCCAATGGTGATGATGACCTGTATCTACGACGTCTGTAGGGTTCGGGAGAATGCTTCAATCTGCTTCTGCATGGAGAATTCTTAGCGGTTCCTTCAGGGACGTCAAAGACTGAGCTGACGTTGGTAGCGTTGTCCAGGCTCCTAACTTCAGTTGGGGAAGATCGTCGGGTGCGTGAGCCTTCACGCAGGCTTCCCTCTTCTTCCAAGTGCATTAGAGAGACTGCTGAATCTTCACGCAGGCTACTAGTCATCATAGTGGTCTTCGTAGCAGCTTTCTCCTGCACGAAGCAACGTTCCATCATCGACATCATCTTGGGCGAAAGGGGGAGAGTGACAAGTAAGGCTGGTCATATGACTGTTTACGCGGGAAAAGGGAGGTAACTCGTGGGTGAGTGTATTTTTACGTCCGCCTCGGGAACTTCAAAGGATTCAAGTGTTCCACTACTATTCGCAAGGAAAAGGGAGATAAGCAAAAGATCATGAGTCAGGATAAGAAAAAATAATAAATACTTCAACTTTACCTTTTGGGCCGCAAGTCAGAGGCTTTGAGCATACTTTATCACAGACAGGGATGGGGTCAGCACAGCTTGAGCGCTGACCGTCAGGGAGGTCAGTAAGGAGAGTCTGGCCACACTGGCAGTGTGTGACAATATCTGGGAGGAGGGGGCACCTGCCACACTCCCCAGGGTGACACGGCTGTTCACATGTGTGAGTGCCACACTTGAGGGCCCTGGGGACACAAGGACCATTGGTCAGGACAATCAGCAAAACAAGTCAAGTGCAAAATTGGTTTCACCTGAAGTGTTCATAAAATCTAAAAGCATAACATCATTTTTGTTTTTTGTTGTAGAAGTCACAATCTGCAATATCCCAGCTAAATGACAGAGGTCTCTAATTGACTGAGTCTGGACCAAACGAATAAAATGATTAACATCGTGTGTATCAATCAAAGCAAGGGGTATACGACATGCATAAATCACTTGATACAAAAAGTTGCCTGTTATTATAATCATGGGTTGCTAACGAACAATTCAAATGGACTGACTGACTGACTGACTGAGTTTGGTTTTACGCTGCTTTTAGCAATATTCCAGCAACATCACGGCGGGGGACACCAGAAATGGGCTTCACACATTGTATCCATGTGGGGAATTCAAATGGAGGTTCTTGATTATCAATCAAGCTTAACCTTTGCTATTTCATATCTCTCAAACCTGCATCTTTATAGTGTAAACAACATATAATTTAAATTTCTTTAGAACTGCGATCTTACCCATTTTAGCACTTACATATTTATACAAAAGTAATGTGGTTAAATAATGTCATTATGATTAGTAAACAATTCTACAATACAAAATGGACAACTTGAACTTTTTTTCTGGAAACTGAAACACCTACTAAGGCCAAATAAAAAAAATGTTGTGGTTCCGATTACAACTCTTTAAAATTTAGGGTAGGTAAGTAGGATCTTGATTTTTTACATTTTTTTTGGAAGAAGTAAGCTTGCAGCCATCATGTCAAGTTTCTCTATCAGAATGATCGATGTCCGTCTGTGCCAGGAAAAAACAATGTTATCTGAATGCATATTTTATTCATACCGCTAAAAAAATAGGATCGGCACCAGAATTCAATGGTCGGTCGGGTAATAGGAACCACAACATTGTTTTTTAAGGCCAAATAAATAACCATCTCTCAACACACAGTAATGGTAACTGACATGAATACTGGGAAATGATAAACATGATTTTCCAAGATCAAGATCTTTATGTTGCAAAAGAAAACTGCAATATTTTGTTTTATATTGCTGTCGGCTTTGATCTTGCCTCTGGCCATGACTACATATATCTTGGTTGGAGAAAACATAGTTTGGTCTCAGATGTATATTCATGACAAGCTCCATGCACTTACCGTCTACATTCCTCATCACAGGAGTAGGACACCTCTCTTGACTCATCACTGCCACAGAGTACTGTCCTCTGACTATGGTCGCCATAACACCCTGTAACATACAGGTAGGTCAGTGAGTCAGCTCATGGTTCATACAAACCTTAAAACTCCAAATTCAAGGTAATCTCAACACCTTTTCAAGTCCATGACTTAAGTGAGTGAGTGAGTTTAGTTTTATGCCGCACTCAGCAATATTCCAGCTATGTGGCGGCGGTCTGTAAGAAATCGAGTCTGGACCAGACAATCAACAGCATGAGCATCAACCTGCTCAATTGGGAATCGATGACATGTGTCAGCTAAGCCAACGAGCATGACCACTCGATCCCGTTAGTCGCCTCTTATGACAAGCATGGGCTGAAGGTTCATTCTAACCCGGACCTACACTGGTTCCATGACATAAACTTTTAAACCTAAAAGTAAAATCAAGCGTATTTGTTTTTCTGTTGTTTGACGCCAAACAATCCAGAGATCCAAACAATCCAGTGATCAACAGCATGAGCATTGATTTACACATTTGGGATAAGATGACTTGTATCAACTAAGTCAACCACCCAATCTTCTTACGACAAGTTTGGGTTTTATGAAGACACTCACTATATTTGGTAACTGACTGATTTTTTTGCAAGATGTCTTTGTTAACTGCATTAACAAATATAATCAAACTATTATTTACTATTTCAAAAGAAGATACTTAAATGATTTACATTCTCATTCCCATCCTCATATTACAGTTCAATACATTTCATACAGTGATGTTCACATAGAAAAAAAAAAAAAAAAAAAGAAAAAAAAAAAAGTGTAAGGAAACCCAGGCCTTCAGAGTGATAAATGGACAGTTCAGCCATATTGAGATCCAAATGTTCCAGATCAGAGCTACATCAACATACCCTGTGTGACTTTCTCCTCACAAGCGTGGCAGTCTCCCTTGTGGCACACCTTCTGGCAGTCATGTTTGCCACAGTTGAGGGACTTGCCACAGACAGCCTCGCACTTGTAGCTGGTGTCGTGACCACACCGCACCAGATTTCTGGACACAACGAATAATGGCTTTATGTAATCACATGGAAATCTACAGTCAGACTAGGTCATTAGCAGGGCAAGGAAAATCATAGAGAATATCACCAGAGTATATTTTAATATCAAATACATCAACTCGAGTCAATAAAAGTTTAAGACTTTGAGTGAGTGAGTGAGTGAGTTTAGTTTTACGCCGCACTCAGCAATATTCCAGCTATATGCGGCGGTCTGTAAATAATCGAGTCTGGACCAGACAATCCAGTGATCAACAGCATGAGCATCGATCTGCGCCATTGGGAACCGATGACATGCGTCAACCAAGCCAGCAAGCCTGACCGACCCGATCCCATTAGTAGACTCTTAGGACAAGCATGGGTTACCGAAGATCAATATTCTAACCCGGATCTTCACAGGTTTTAAGACTCTGAGGCTCACTGAGGTGTTTCAAGTTTTAGCCGATATGTTCGATAAAAAAAAATAAGGTGGCATGTGTATTAACGATCCTTGATAGCTTTTTCAACTTTTTCTGTTCATAAACAGTAATAACCAGTGCTTACATGTGAACTCAAGAACTACCAGATTCAGTTGCAACACAATCCCCATTTTGGTCAAGCATAAAATACTGGGGAACTATAGGATCTTCTGCTAGCTGAGATGAAGCAACTTTAGATGATAATTCTTTTGTATTTCAGTGTCCTTACTTTGATTTTCCACAATCACAGGTTCTGTTGACAGTAGCACTGCATGGCGGGCATGGTCCTGGGTGGCAGAGCCTGAGGGGTGGAAACAGACAGTGGGAATGATGCTGAGAACTTGGCACATGATGCATAACAATGTCAATACTGTTTCCCAGAAGCTGAATTATGAAACAAATTATGCTGAACAAGTACTTTTCCTCTGGTTGTTTGCTTTATATGTCGTTTTGCATTATATGTCTTTTAAAAGTGTATTTGATGCTAATCTTAAGGCATAAGCCACATAATGAGTGAGTATGGTTTTATGCTGCTTTTAGCAATATTCCAGCAACATCATGGCGGGGACACAAGAAATGAACTTCACACATTGTACCCATATGGGATATCTAATCCGGGCCTTCAGCATGACGAGCGAATGCTTTAACCACTTGGCTACCCCACTGTCTCAAAAGGCACAAAGAGAATTTAATGGCGAAGGAAGTGAAGAGACGTAACTCTACTCACAAAGTACAAGGGCAGTGAAGAGACGTAACTCTACTCACAAAGTACAAGGGCTGTGAGGGGACATATCTCTATTCACAAAGCACAACGGCTGTCAGGGGACATAACTCTATTCACAAAGCACAACGGCTGTCAGGGGACATAACTCTATTCACAAAGCACAACGGCTGTGAGGGGACATAATTCTATTCTCAAAGCAAAAGGGCAGTGAGGGGACATAACTCTAATCACAAAGGACAAGGGCAATAAAGGGAAATAACTCTACCTACTTACCTACAAGGGCAGTGAAGGGACATAACTCTACTGAAAAGTACCACATTGAACAATGGCAGTCAAAAACATACAAACTTGTTTTCCATAAAGTTTGTCTATCAAGTACTTCCCAGCTTCTAAAATGCCACTCAGAGAAGTTAATAGCAGTGAAGTCTACTCACAAAGTACAAGGATGAGGACAATCCCCCTTCCTCTTCTTGTGACACACCTCCCCACAGCTGTGAGGAGTCTCATACTGACTGTATGCTGGGTCTCGCACCTTTCCTGGAACATACAATCTCTGTTATATTGCACAGTAGCAGTAGTAGTGGTTAGGCACGATTTCCCAAACATTTTGACAAGAAAGGGACGAGCATGCATTTACCTCTGTAGCAATGGTTCTGATTCAGCACTTTCTCCATGAAGTTCTGGCAAGCACAACATCCTCACACATTTACCACAGTAGGAGCAATACAGGCTTGGCACCTGTTCTTTGACATTTTTACAAGAGGGGCACCTGCACACAATCACCACTGTAGCAGTGGTTCTGGTTGGACACTTTCTCCATGATGTTATGACAAAGACGAAACCTGCACACACTTACCACAGTAGCAGCGGTACTGGTTAGGCACTTTTTCTGTGACATTCTGGCAAGCCGGACACCTCCAGCCTGTAACACTGCCTGAAAGATTGAAACAAGAGAGGGGTATGAACAACATTTCAATGATGTATTAGTTCTAGTTCTGTTGAAAAATTATCTTGAGCCCTGAATATGCATTGAAGCATAGTCGTTACAAATATCCTGTCAAATATATTGTAAAAATATAACAAACTTGCATTGATCAGTAACGCTAAACGTATTGTCTAGTATTTTCTAGTGTAAACAAACAAATAAATAGACAAGATAATATAATCCATCTGTAACATTGATCAGTAATCAGTGAACTACTTGTTTCTATCAACTCTTGCTTCGCCTCGAGAAGCTATGTCACCGAAGGTTCTTTCTTTTGAAAATGACATCACCATTCCAACTTTTTGCAGCTTACACCTTCTTACAGTTTCTCACCGTCTCTCTCTGTGACAGTGGATGTTCGTGCCCACTTCTTGATGCAGTGAAGATGGAAGACATGGAAACAGTTGCCGCAGCCCCAGATGGCGTGTTCACATCGCACATTGTCATAGCACACCATACACTCATACTTGCCGCGGGACAGCTGGTCCAACAGCGATCCTGGTCAACAGAAAATATTCATTTATGATTTACCAAAGTTACATATAAAACAGAACAACTTCTACAACAGCTGTTATTTTTTGTTTTCTCATACCACACTATGCCATATTCTGGAGTGAGTGAGTGAGTATGGTTTTACACCTTTATAGCAATATTCCAGCCACACCACGGCGGGGGACACCAGAAACGGGCTTCAAACATTGTACCCATGTGGGTAATTGAAGAAGGGCCTTCGACGTGACGAGCGGACCCTTTAACAACTAGGCTACCCAAATGCCCAGAATATATTCCAGAAGCAGGTAGGGGTGGTGGGGTAGCCTAGTGGTTAAAGCATTCGCTCATCATGCTGCAGACCCAGGTTTCATTCCCATCATGGGTACAATGTGTCAAGCCCATTTCTGGTGTCCCCTGCCATGACATTCCTGGAATATTGCTGTGGCACCCTTTGAAAATATTGCATTTCTATTCCTGCTGTGAATTTGATACAATATGTAATGTAGTTTTCCCAAGCTCCAGTGTTCATACATTCATAATCAAAGTTTATCCTTTACTGATGACAAAGACATAAAACAGCTATTTCTTCTTACCTCTCTGTGTTTCATCCTTGACCTTCTCTATGCGGTGACCTTGCCCTCTCCTTACACCTGACTGTCCGACCCCTTCTCTCCTGTCATCACGTCTGTTCTTGTCGCTGGACCTTGGTTGACTGCCTGCGCTCCTCGCTTCATCAGTCCTGTCTGTGACTGGAGAAGCCCTACCCCTGTCCTCATTCGATCTTCCCCTCCCACTGTAGTTATACTGCTTCCGTTTCCCCCCACGATCACCCCCATATCTTGGACGGCTTGAGTTTCCATCTCTTGCACTCCCTGAGGTAGAACTGTTGTACTCTACACTTCTACTTTGTCCCTGGTTGGGCTGTTGTGCCGAACCGTTACTTAGTTGAGTCGCCTCTGATAAACTTGCACCAGAATTAGCTTCGTAATATTGCTGATCGGACAAATTTTGGTTATAATAAACTTGGTTTTGTCCATAATAGTTCTGGTTATGATAATATGACCCCCTCCCTCTTGCAATTTGTCCCCCTCCACCACGCCCCCTGGGACGATTCTGCCTGTAGGAATGGGAGGGTATCGACTGTTCCTGTACCCACTGTGCATCCTGGTATTGATACTGTGGGTACTGCTGGGCGTACACAGCCTGTTGAGGGTATGCTTGTTGGTAGTCGTACGTGTAGTAGTACTGACCGTTATAGGGGTTAAAGTATGCCTGGCTGGCACCTGCAGCGTTGCCAGGGTCGCTGTAGCCGTAGTCACTGTAGCTGTTTTGGCTGTAACTCATACTTGATTCTTGAATCTCAACTTGTGTCTTTTTCGCAGATATTTTCGTTTGTCTCCTCCTGGAAAGAAAACTATGCAAATAGGACACTAACTTCATATCTCAGGTGGTTCCTGGGGGGATGGGGTAGCCTGGTGGTTAAAGCTTTCACTTGTCACGCCAAAGATCTGGGTTCGATTCCACATGTGGGTACAATGTGTCAAGCCCATTGCTGGAATATTGGTAAAAGTAACCAAAACTTAACTCTCATTCCTAGGAGGATTCCAGTTTCCATCTTTTTCAAGATGTTATTTACTGAATACAGGTACAGATATCAAAGGTGCATGGTTTTTCAGTATTAGGGTTAATTCTTTCCATGATGTACATAGCAATAAGATTTCTGAATGCTCAGTATATTGGGTTATTTCAAATAGTGATTTTTATCCTGTGGTTAATGTTATACACTTGCCAAACACCTTCGAAATATTCCTGTAATTCCTGAGTGGAAGTCGGCAAAGATATGAAGTTAATTCTCATTCCTACATTTCCATCAACAACATCACAACACATTACGATACATTTTGAACCTCCAATACAAAATCTTGACTAACATTACTGGTCTAGTCATTTGCAGTCAGCAAAGAGATAATGAATCCCAAAGAGCTAGCGGTGGGTATGGATGATTTTATGCTGCTTTTATCAATATTACTGTAATATCATGTTCCTTTGTTTAAGAGCGCCACACTCAGCAATATTCCAGCTATATGACTGCGGTCTGTAAATAATCAAGGTTGAACGCATGGTCCATAGAGGTTAAACCTGTTAATCCTGCAAGCAAGCTGACATGGCAGGGGGTCATTTGTCAGATATTACATATTACCTCTGTTCTCTCAACAGTGAATGGGTAGCCTGTGTGGTAAGTCATATGACTGTTAACCTTTTAGGCAGCTTGGGTTCTCCAGGGTGATAATGCATTTACTTAAAATATTGTTTTGATTATAATGGTGACTGACACACATTTCATCTCAGTGACATCGGAAAGGTTATTAACTTCATGAGATTAACACTGATGAGTACTTATTCGTTTAAATGTATTGAAAAATGTTGTTAAGAATGTTGTTTTCACAAGTCACATTGCAGTGACAGGAAATCACTTTTGGCTGAACTATTTCGGTAACAAGTTTATATTTCAACAAAGTTCACTTCACCATTAAGCATGAAAACCATATGAACGATTGGTTACAAGAATGACAGACACTTTACCAGCGTTTTCACACTGGGTAAATTTCGGCGTCTGGTTGTCGGTGTCGGGCTACCGTGAGACGTCTGTATCACACATACTGAAGAATATCTTCTGGTTTTGAGTTTGACACCTGCTTTGAAAACATAGTTTCGTAAAAGAAGGACTTTTACTGTTGGCAGACACATCATAATCAATAAGAAAATCCGGTATTAACAATGCCGGTATGTTCACGTCGGTCAAAGGTTAGGTTTCCCTGAGATGTTATCCAAAATAACCTGACGACAGAATAACACGATTTCCCATCAACTGTCAGAAAGTGTAAGGCTTCTCACCAATTAAACGAGACACTCGACTTTCTGGCAATAGTTCAAGAATGTTGTTCTGTGGCTGCGACTTTCAGAATTGTGTGTGTCAGTAATATTGTGCTGTTAAATACTTTGTGATTTCCTACTCAATACCTGCTTCCGTGGTGCAATATGCTTGTGAAGCAACAATAGAGTTACGTCCCTTGTATAATATTTGCCACATATACTATTCTCTTAAAAACAAATTGTAATAGAACTGTCGGTCGCTTTGAACATTTTGAATGAAAATATATTATTGAATGTGTCGCATTCTGTACACCAAATAACATTATTTCCTTGTCAGTGTCACATACAAACCGATAAACAACTCATGAAATTACATATCTAGGCAATATTTATATCACTGAAAAGTTTGCATTATATAATGATAAATGTTACATTCTGCAAATGTTAAAAAGATGTTTAAAGTTAGGGAAGATACTTGAAGAAGATTACATAACATATGTTATATATAAACTAAATACATATTTTCAGATGGATTCAGAATGCATTTTTATTAGGAACAAATAATTTTATGTGAAACTCCCTGGATTATTTTTGTTAAATAGCAAAATATTTACAAAGACTACATTTGTTCAATCAAGTTGTCCAAACGGCACCCAATTTGCAAGGTTAATACGGGACTGTAACCACCATGACAGAAGGTCTTAATACTGAGAAGGACATTTCTGTACTTACTATGTATTATATTCTGTTCTAATAAAGAAGGCAGTATTATACAAAAAAATCATATGATTAGTTATTGACAATTCGGGCCGATAAGCCCCGCCCACTTCTGTTTTGACGTTAGGGGACAACCACTAAAATCACAATGGCGTCACTGCCGGCGAAACGTTACGTGATTGCGAACGTTGTTGATGAATTCTGCTTGTGATACTTTGGTATCCGTCGTTTGTGAATGTTATTTAAAGAGTGCGCGTTATAGAATGTATATATATTTTTAGCTGGCAGATTGCAAATGGCGAGTGAAAATGTGAGTTACATGCCAGATGAAAACCGTCTCAGACTAGCTGCTGAGATCAGGAAGCGTAATTTCTTTCGAATCAATCAATTAATCTATCTGGCAATTCACCTCCAGCTCAGATAATACATATTAGCAGGGGAAGGATAACTGAATTTTGTTGTTTGGGTTTATACTCTTTAAAAACTCGTGAATAATAACCACTTGCTCATGTTGCAGATCTTTCGGTATCTATACAATAGATTATCAACACTGCGCGTGGCGCTGTTCAAATTTGCAGTAGTTCAATAATCTGGAAAATACGGGTTTTTATCTTTAATGAATTAAGAGAATGGTAAATAAAAGCAGAAAAATATTTCCCGTCTACTACTTCATGCCCTTATTTGTCTGTATAATTAATGTAAACAAATCAATCACAGCATATAATCTATTAGATCTAATTTGGAAATCTGAAAAGGTAATTGAGCTTGTAAACAATATGTTTCCATGGAGGTATTCCGACATAGCCTAGAAGCAAATATTCAACAGCTGATCTCTCAGCACCTCTCGCAAAGTTTCTCTCTTCAAAAATCTGTACACCATGATAAAATGACATCGAATACAAGGAAATCATTTTAATCATCATTTCCATTTATTTTTCTATATGTACTTTGTTGTGGAATCCTAATTTTACATACAAATCTCCATAATACTGGACTTCATGAACTGCCAGTGTTTATGTACAGGTATGTCACAGCACCAGAACACAAAGAAGATCCAAGATACAGTCTGCACCTGTACACTAGCTGGACCCATCTTCCAGAAATAGAAACGTGTGAGGTAAATGGAACAGAGAATCCACAGTTATCCGAACAATTAACTTAGCATTGAAATAGAATGGTACACAAAATACAAATGTAGATCTATTGTTTTTTCATCAGAGATGTTTAACTGCTAACTACTAGTGTAGAATAAGGTGCAAAGAATATATCTTATGTTCAAGTTTTCCTCTTCTGTCAATACATAATTACATATTGACATTATTGCTTCTAATTGAACAATGATAATCTTTTGTTTTATTAGATCCGAGATTACATCCCTAGAGTGACATAACACTGATTTTGATCTATATTTCCTTTTCTGAGATAATACTTACTGGTATGTCATAAAATTATAGTAAAGTTGATTCAAAAATTTGGTAAAAGTCATAACAAAGGTTTAGGGAAAACAGACATGAAAAATGTTGTCCTGAAGCGTTCACCTACGCTACAAACTATTAGTGTAATTTAGTATGAAGCCTATTTTGCAAATAATCATCAACAAAACCCTTGAACACCTTGTCCACATCCACCATCTTAATAAACACACTAGCTTTGGCTCTGTCTTCTTGCCATTAGTAACCTTCTAAAAACCTTATATGATTTATCAGAAGAATTAATATAATTTCAAATATGGGTTAAAATATATGTTTCCAATCTTTATTCCGTTACATGAAAAGTCACCTGTGATTTTTGTAAGTTATTCTGTTCCAGACTGGATAATGCCTGACTAGGGGTTTGATCAAAACGTAGCGTTTGTTTTTCTTAAATTTTCTGGATGTTGAAATAATCTTAATGAGTTATGATACTAGCAATCACTGTCAGAATTATCTTATTAGTAAACGTAGTGCATTTTAAAAACATTTAAAAGCTATGGTTTTTCGTTAATACTAAGTGATTGTCCTGCTATGATATGTATGGTGTTTGTTTGCCTAGTTCTGCCCTTTAAAAATCTAAAAAAAATCTGATATGTCAAACTCAATTCAACAATTATTTATTATTGATTATTGATTAGATTATTATTACCTTCCATTACCCTTCCGCGTTTGCCAAGCAAAAAAAAAAAAAAAGCAAGATTCTTAAAACATACCTTGCTATCATTTCCAGTGAATTAATCAAAAATTACAGTTGTAATATTAATCTTTAAAATGTACCATTATATGTGAATAATTTATGTGGCAACAAAACTTCAAATACTGCAGTAATGTACTCATAATTAAGATATACACTTTTATTTCACTCCGTCCAATACTCCAGAAAGTCACTATTCTCCGCATAGTTTTCGTATTCAATCAACATGGAGGAAGGTAATCCAGCCTCAAAGTCCTATGCAACCCTTTATGTAAAAATCTGGAAATATTTAAAGCATGGTTTTATAGGCACTCCATAAGGAATCTACTTCTTGATACTCTTGGATATTGTATGATAGGCAACTGCTGACATACTGGACAATATTTCCGTTTGAATAAAAAATATTACATTCTAATATTTTGCTCTGTTAACAAGATACCGTAGGCCTTCAGATTGTGCTTTATAAAACTTAAAACATCCTAAAATGTGTGACAACTTGAAGAATATCTAAGAGCGAAGGGGACAATATCCGCCACATTGTTCTTTCATGTATGTAAGCCTTTTGCTATTTCGGGTCAATCCTAACTGAAATAAAGATTTGTTTACATTTTCAGTTACGGCTTTCGCTCTGTCTCATTTGGAGCTTTATGGCGTACCAACTCAATGCCTAGAAGTGACTAAAACGTTAAGCAAAAATAATTTTGTAGTTATAAGAATTGTCCGTGTTTATAACACTTGCAAAGTCTTAAACTGCTATTTGTTGTCAATAATTGGTAATGATTTTACCATGTGCAAAAGTGTGGAAATTCGTGCAAATTCTCATCAGCAGGCAGACGTAGGTTTCCTGGTAGATGGCAGGCGACATTTAACTGATCGTTAGGCCTATTGCGTTTCTTTTTGATCCGCTCTCCATTTTTGTCATTGTCTTCTTGACCGTAATGGTTTTGTTATGTTACACATCAAATCGCAGCAATATGCAATAAATATCATAGCGAGTGTGTAAAATGGCATAATTCTGTGCCAATATCGCTTTTACGCATCGTTTGACCCCGGAAATAAGTCTGACAAATCCATACTGCGCGCCCGGCCTGCTGATTGGCCAAAATTGACGCATGCGCCAGTTTTGATTGACAGACTGGATCGGTCTATTGTGGAATGTCGCTTGACTACTCAACTTCCTCTGGATGTACTGATCTAAACTTACGCTGGTAGTAGAAATGCAACGTTCATATTGCCCCATATGGTTTACGTTAATGACAGATGTAATTAAAATAATTCAGAGAAGATATTTAATCCGAACGTAAACCGTCATCAAACTGTTATCATTTGTTTTTTTCTGGTAACGTTCGTCTTAACGTTAAAGGCAGACACATCAATAGAACAGCGCCAGTTAGCCCCTGTGCGAGGATTCTTAATTTAGGTCACCGACACCGTCGTTTGTTCTTCGGTTTAAATTAATCGTAATTATCTTTAGAAAGCATTAAATTTGGCATTTTAGAAGAATGAATACTCTTTTCCTACCAGGTATATATGGGGAAGGTGTCGACAATTTTGCCCTGAACTATTGCAGTTAGCTAATGAGGACGCTTGCGTCCGGAGTGCAGTTTAACTTTATAATAGTTCAGGGCAAAAGTGTGTTTTATTACACTATACATGGTGGTAGAGCGAAGTGTATTTCTTAATTAATAGGGCTACCACTTCAACTACATCATGATATGGCTAAAAAACCCGGAATACTTTAAAGTATCATAATTGAAAACGGTAGAAACTTTGTACAAATGATTTTTTCGTTATCTGCACCGGGTATGTTGTTTCTGCATGTTGAATCTCTAGTTTGTGTTATATATTATTTGTTTTTATTGCATATTATTTAAAAAAAAAGATATTTCTCGAAATGTACTCTTAAGGTTTTCCAGTACTCCTATACTGCAAAAATAAGGAGTACGTACTCCTGATGTTGAAAAATTATCTGGAGCCCTGGTCAATGGCAATGAAGAAAATAGGGAAGCTCTTGTGAGTCTTGTAGTGAGATGAAGCTGGGTTTCAGTATCGTGGTCAAGATAAGTGATATCTGGGTGTATACATGCGCATTTGTGTGCGTGTGTGTATAGCTGTTCGTACTAATACCACAGTGCTAGGCCACAGAAATGCGTTGCCGCATATTAAATGGGATATCCTATCCAGATACAGCATGCTGAATCCGAACCGACAGTCCTTATTTTATGTTCGTATATTAACGTTGAACGCCACAGGAACAGGCATCAATTATGTACCATATCATATATATGGTTCAATGGTTCTCGGTCGCTATAGCTTTATAGAAAACAAAGTCTTGTAACACATAACTGTGATTAACAAAACATAATTGCGAATTACGTTTTACGGAGTTAAAAGAAATGTGCTGTGGTAAAAAATAAATTGTTTGACAAGCAGGCAAGAGCAAAAATATCCCAGTACCACCCCAAAGAGCCAAGCAATGAAGGCTCCACTTGGTCTGGAATAGGAAATGAATGTTGGTGTTATTTTCTCTACAGACGGCTGATCCTATCATCAACAGGGACAGGGATAGTGAACTGATTCTGCTCCCTGAGAAGACTCTGGCAGAGTGTGGAGTAGGTGAGTCTGCAGTGAGTGAGTGAGTTTAGTTTTTCGCGTCTTTGAGCAATATTCCAGCAATATCACAACGGGGGACACCAGAAATGGGCTTCACACATTGTACCTATGTAGGGACTCGAACCAGGGTCTTTAGGCTAAAGAGTGAACGCTTTAACCACTAGCTACTCCACCGCTCAGGTGAATCTGCAGGAGGTCAAAGCAACATAAATCGTGTATCTTTAATGACTGGAAATGCCCACACATTAAATTTGTTTTTGATAATATTGAAAGTTTGAGAGAAGTGTTTGAAAGTAATTTGACAGATTTAAGGTTAGGACCTGGACTTTGTAATGTAACTGAAAAAAGTCACTCGTTCATGTGATCAGGCCTGATTTGGTCTTTCAGAGAACGAGACTGAGCTGTCCTACTTCCTAATGGCGGACTACAGAGCCTATCAACAAGACCCCACCACAGTGTTCTGACGGAAGTGAAGCCATCAGGACACACATTCCACAATCATTTCCACAATCTCCTCGTGGGATATATAATTACATCAGTTCGCTGTGGGCATCTTAGGCAGTTTGGGAATTTCCGAGCGCTTCCAGTTAAGGTTGAATCCGCACTGCCAATCAGTCACAGGTACTTTATGGATATATCCAGGGATTCCCAGCTGGAATGGAATCCAACCTATCTGCTATCCTGGATCAGATGGACCGGTGACTTGGTTTATTACGTTTGCATCCAGACGCTAATGGACTTTGCTCATAACATCAGTGACTGGTTTCTCATCCCAAGACTGGAATATTTCCAGGCAGCTGTTCTATAGCTGGCATATTGTCAGTGGCGTTAAACAACAAAGAACAGTTCATAGTTATCTTGACTGAAACGCCACTGGTGGAAAAGTACCTGTGTAGAGTGGCGTCCAGTTACACGTATCAAGATTCATGGTTCATGGGATGCGATGCGAGATTCGACCAGGTTAGGATCTCTGGTTTGTCAGCAACATGTCGTTGTACTGGTGTTTCACTAGAGCAGTGTCATAACTGAAATGCCCATCAAAGCATGGGCAGGCATGGGGTGATGTTCTAGCCTCATTTTAAGGTCGCTCGTGAGAGCTATGTGTCCCCTCAAGCTACGGTTTTTCCTGTTGTGTATTTGTCTATGGCGTGAGCCATGGAATCTGTACCATGTGAGTGAGATCCGAAGGATTTTAGCTCGAGAGGGCGATATTTCCTCTTACACAGACCCTCTGTGTTAAGATCTGACGGCTTCAGTAACCCATGCTTGTCATAAGAGGCGACTAACGGGATAGGGTGGTCAGGGTCGCTGACTTGGTTGACATGTCATCGGTTCCCAATTGGGCAGATCGATGCTCATGCTGTTGATCACTGGATTGTCTGGTCCAGACTCGATTATTTACAGACCGCTGCCATATAGCTGGAATATTGCTGAATACAGCGTAAAACTAAACTCACTCACTCACTAAGATCTGACGGCACTGGAGCGATTCGGAAATTTGGAGTTTGACTCACAGAACATATATATTTTCCCAAAGCAGAGCATCAACATGATGTGACCTATAGAGGCTTCCTCTAATCTTCTGCATCTCAGGTTAATGAAATTATATCAGGAGCAAGGTCCACGTTTGAGTTACCTTTCAGCAGAGTCTCCACACAAGGGGTGTCCATCACGTTTTATTGTCAGTAATCACTATGATCGTTTCTTCTTGTTTTGATTCATAGTATCCAACTTGTTATTTGACCAGCTTTATTGATGCGTTTGCTCCGAAAATCACAAATTAGGTATAATATTTAAATTTTCTTATCCGCGTAGTAAAAGAAACATTCAAAACATACAACAAAGCTTGAGGTAAATAGTAAGTTTCTGATTTGGTCAGTCTTAAAGACTCTTTGTTTAAAGAATTTTTTATTCCGACCATCGAATCATTGTTTTGCATACTAGTATTCTTAACTCCATAAATGAGTAGAACTTAAATATTTTAAGAAATACGCATGTAAATATTTTCATAATAAAATGTACATGTTCTTTAAATGTTGCTGCGTATGTGTGCCCCTGTTGTGCTATGTATTTCTTTACTCATGTAGGCCTACCCGTGAACATCCGGGGTAGAAATGGTCTTCAGCATCCCAGGCGACTAATGGGATGGGATCGGGGTGGTTAGGTTCGCGGATTTGGTTGACACATGTCATTGTATCCAAATCGCGTAGATAGATGCTCATGGCGCTTGTCCAGACTCGACTATTTACAGACCGCTGTTATACAGTTTGGACCTGAAAATCCAGTGATCAACATCATGAGCATTGATTTACGCAACTGGGATACGATGACACATGTCAACCAAGTCAGCAGGTCTGACCACCCGATCCCGTTATATGTCCCTTACAACAAACATGGGTTCCTGAAGAAGAAATTCCCCGGATCTTCAGGGGTTATATATAAAGGTTATAACAAAGCACTTGTTGCCTATAGATCTACACGGTCCAGAGCTACAGATAACTTTTGAGGTCATTGAGTTATGTACTCGCTTGTGTTCATCTCAATTGGGTATCCTAACTTTCCTTTGAGTAACCAAATAAATTGTACTCACCTCACTCAAACTCAATTGGGTATTTTGCCATTTTCCATTAATTTTAAAAATATAAGAAAGTTTAAATGTTAGTTTTTGTTATTTATGTTTCATCTGTAATATGAAAAATGATAAGAAAGACTGCAAGTTGTCACGTTCATGTCCTGAAATAGAACCTCTCAATATACATCAGTTATTTTATCTATCCACCGGTACCCAAGCTAAGATTTGACATTTTTGTGTGTACGCATGCAAGATCACATTTATTGAGTATTTACAAAAATTCAAGCGTACTTGTACGCAATAGACTTAATAGGAATTGAGTTTTCCCAAAAACAATTGCGTAATTTACGCAGATACGCAGCTTATCTGTACCTCTGACGGTCTATGCTTGTATATACAATGATGGATGGTCGAGGGTGAACAAAGAAAGATGATGGCGGTGGCTTTCTATATGGGTACTATCCTACGGTGTCAAAACAACTTGCTTTGATTCTATGTCTGAAGGCACTCAACACGATTTTCTACACACCAAAAGACTTCTAGGTTTCATGATAAAATATCAAAACTCGAATGAAACGCTTAATAGTTTAATTGGAAAATATTTACAAAAATATGGCGAAAATATATTGTGAAATGTACATATGCAATAAATTATATAAGGAATGACACGTAGCATGTCCAAACAAACCCGGTCTGCACCAGGAACTATAACAAATATTCTCAGTTTTCATTCCAATATCTTGACTTCTTCACCCGTCAGGAGTAGGTGTCTCAGGCTAAACAACACACGTTCTTCCATGTAGCTCTGCTGATGCTCTGTCTAGTTTGGCCCCAGTCTGGTTATCGGCACCGCATCCACAACTACCTCATCAACAATGCAAATGACGTCATCAGTGCTGCCGAGAGGAGACCAGTCACTGATGTTGTGTACTGTGGCGCTGCCGTCCCGCCAACGCCTCGCCCTTCCGATGTTCCTGGAACATAGGAGTATAGAGGTTATACAACGGTGTTTGTACGTACATCTGTTTTCTGGTGAACTGTTAAAATAGAAAGTGAGTATGTTTTAATAATAATAATAATACAGTAGATTTGTTATGCGCCAAAACTCCAGGCACTTGGTGTCTGCTCATGGCGCTACACAAAATTAAAAAACACTGCAGTAGAGGTGCCATATTTTCACTGGTATATCAATCGTTATAGAACTTTTGGAAGAGATGAGTCTTTATAACGCCGATTTTAGCAATATTCCCGCAATATTACGGCAGGGGACACCTAAAATGGGCTTCACACATTGTATCCATGTGGGGAATCGAACCCGGGTCTTCTGCATGACGAGCGAAGGCTTTGACCCTGGCGAACTGTTGAAAAATGTACACAAATCAAAGTATCAACAAAGTTGGATGTTAGATGTTTGACATGCTTGATGCGCCATATAGCTGGAATATTGCCGAGTGCGGCGTTAAACAACAACCAACCAACCATGAACGGTCAAGCGAGTGACGTCTTGAATACACGTGCAGTCTTCGTCAAATCTATTTCTAAGTCGATACATGAATCGTTCCCGTCAGTCTATGAATTTTTCTATTATTTATTATCAGTTTTTGGTTATATATATATATATTATTATTATTATTATTATTATATTTGACAGATTTACATAACTGAATGCAGCAAAGAGGGTGATTATTAAATATTATTGCAGACTTGCACATTCTACGCCCAATAAACGTTTCAGGGGATTGTGAGGACTGGTAAATAATTTACTCTAAAAATGAACGCCATGTCCATTTCAAAAATCGAAATGACTTGAAGCAGTTAACGTATCACGCTTTCAGAAACCATTATTTTTACTAAACCATTGCGTAGTACGGTCCGCTAGGCTTGAGTATTTCGAAAAATATAGAATTGTATATACCTAACGTACATTATTTAAAAAGACATAAGACACATTAGCACTGACTGCTTTCCAGGGTATTTAGTACGCATTGCACACGTGCGCATATATGATCACAAGAGCCCATTACGGGAGGTTGTTGGGTAGACAAAACAAAAAAAACCAGTACAGGCGGTGTGCAGCTCACCTTTTTTGGTGAGTAAGTGAGTTTAGTTTTACGCCGCTTTTTTTAGCAATATTCCAGCAATATCACGACGGGGGACACCAGAAATGGGCTTCACACATTGTACCCATGTGGGGAATCGAACCCGGGTCTTCGGCGTGACGAGCAAACGCTTTAACCACTAGGCTACTCCACCGTCCCTAGCTCACCTTCTGGGTTGGGAGAGGATGTACCTGGTGGTGGCGATTGAGATCCGGAGAAGGAGAGGGCCCCGGAAGAAAGCACTCCGAAGTATATCTGCCTGCTTTGGAGCACAGTGCCGCTGAAAGGAAGAACATACAATGAGTAAGTGAGTGAGTGAGTTGAGTTTTACGCCGCACTCAACAATATTCCAGCTATATGGCGACGGTCTGCAAATAATCGAGCTTGGACCAGACAATCCAGTGATCAACAGCATAAGCATCGATCTGGGCAATCGGGATTCGATGACATGCGTCAACCAAGTCAGCGAGCCTGACCACCCGATCCCGTTAGTCACCTTTTACGACAAGCATGGGTTACTGAAGATCACTTCCAACCCGGAAATGTACAATGAAACACACGTGACATATTTGTTAGTGGTCAGGTGTTTTAATTTGTATTGTGATGAAATGGTTAAATAAAATCACCGTTGAATTGAATTGCAACCTGCAGTTAACAAGACCTTTCCCTGATTGACTCTTGGAACATTCATCTATCCCGTCCGCCTCATATTCATGTTTTTATCATTCTTCAACCTCATTAAGATCGAGTGATGTGCTCTGATACGATACTCTCCGCTAAAAAATCTGACAACCCGAATGCCATGTAAATTTGTTTTGGATTAAGCATTTCTCTTCATCATTTCGGCAACGGAAGAAAACCACACAAAACACAAATACATATTGGAATGTATTTCTACTTCAGGTTACGTACAGACGGGGTGTTTAAAATATCCACAACGATAGAATGATTCGGCTTTCATGAATACATTCGGAACTGGTTGGCAAGTTCGTTTTCGAGACGCATCAGAAATAGCGACGCTCATTGTCTGATTTGAACGTTTTCGCATCATGCGACGTACAAAGCCAGGCCTTCATGAAAAGAGGCATCGCATTCAAGTAGGAAGGACTAATTTGAATGAGATTGGACTTTCTTGAAAACTATTTAAATAATTTCTATAATATAAATGTTTGGGGTATCCGTATACTTTAGCTTCACGCTGTCAATCTTGGTAACAAAAGAAATAATAAACAAATGAAAATCAAGAAATGAAAACAGATACAAAAAAAGAAAACCCGAAATAAACACTCACAGTATTTCAATTGTATCCTTTAGCTTACATAGTAAATCTTGGTAACAGTGTAGTAGATATAGAAGTGTGTGTAAAAAAACACCCCCCAAAACCCCCACACAATACCCAAATACTTTCCAGGACGCACAAGATCAGGTCTTTACGCGAAGGGGCATCGTTTCCGAAAGAACAGAAAATGAGATTAGACTTTTTTAAAGTCATATTTTCTGAAATAATAAATGTTTGAGTTTTCCATGAATTGTATCCTTTAGCTTCACAGGTAAATCTTGGTAACATTGTAGATATCAAAATGTGAATCAAAATGTGAATAAAAAAAGAAATTTAATATGAAAAAGACTGACTCACAGTATTTCAATCTGTCCCACGTTTCTGGCCGGTGGCGTCCACGTCATCTGAAGCATGACTCGCGGCTGCGCAGAGGAGTGGGTGATGGAGTCCCCGGATGAGAAACAAGAAAGAAGCTTTGTTGAAACTGGAGGCTGGGAGAACTGGCCAACAGATGTGCTGTTGTTCCCCTTGACTCGGGCTTGCAACAGGAAGGCCATGAATGGCATCGACTGGTCATCTGCTTGGATGGTGACTGCAACAGACACGGGCATATTTTAACAGGGTGTGAGTTCAATATTTCAAGCGATAAATCTTTCAAGCGAAAAAAAAATATCCTTAGAAATTCCAAACACTGAAACCCCGTTTTAACGGACGCTGCCGTTACCAAGCATCCAGACTAAAAATTTTGGAGTCGTAGTTTATAAATCAGATCCCGGTGTTCGTTTCTTGCACTTACATAAGCGATCTGAGAGCTAAACTATCCTAAGTCAGTGTTTGATTATGGAAGTAACGCTAAGATCGCTCTCAACAAGTGGGGGGCCACTTGCTATTAGAACAGCCAGGTAATCAACAAGCGTGTGTAGTGAAATTTAGTTCTACCAGCAAGTGGTCCCCCCTCGTAAAAAATAGCGAAAAGCGACAACAAAATAATGATCGTTTGTTAGCAACATTTTTATTCGGGTGTCTAAAATTATGAGATAAATCATCAGAGTTGGTCTGTCGATTTCATGTGACTGTGCAAACTCTGGTTTTTGTTGCAATACTAGATTTTGTGATAGTGAGAAATTCATCGGTCTCAAATGAAATCAAACGGACTGTAAATTGGATTCCGATGCATAGACAGAGCAATATTCAGTTAAAGTTTGGGTTAATTCGGCGTTATCAAATCCTATACTGAACGTTGAGATGTTCCCCTACAGACGTCGCTCATTCAGCTAGTTACGACGCCTACTACCCAGTGGCAATATTTGACGTGTTTGTTTTTTCACGGACATGGTTTTGCAGTATGGACTGCTACTAATTACTTCCCTAATATTTGTGTGGACAGCTGAATTTGGCCAATATAGGATCATGTCGGTTCAGTGATTCGCGATGGCGTCAATGAGCATGAATCACGCATATAATAACCTGGAGGCGTCGTATCTCGCCCGAATAGGGCTCGTAACGTGACCAACTCGTGTAATTCCGGGACAAGCCGAATAGCAAGGTTACGGAAAGGGGCGAGTGGTGACGAATGGGCCTTTAAGTAGGTCACGGCACTTCGCGAGACCTTACGTTGTTTAATACTTCTGGTGACAAACAACATTTCATACCTTTTCGAATGGTCTCATGGTGGTCAGTTGTAAGTAAGGAACCGATAATACTTGAAGGAATAAAAATTTCCAATCTAACCATTTCCAAATTAGCCAACTATTACGATTGTCAACAGCTGGGACAGCCAAGTTTGGCTGTACACTTGGTTCGGACTAGTGAAGTCATACATTCGTTGGTTTCACATTAATTTTCGACTCGCTGTGCGCATGCGTAGAGCGTGTAAAACATCCACTGGTCAACTTCCGGTTTGGTCGTATTAGCGATATTGTAAACACACTCTAAATAAATGCTGAATGAATATTATTTACACGTGACAACTGTTCATAGTTGAGTACATACATCCATTTGCCTATGCTTTTCAATAATTGTCAATTGGCATTGCATCAGAGATGTGTTTTTTTACTTGTGAGAAGGGGATGTGCAGGAAGGACGGTGGACGGGTGGTGGTGAGATGTGTTTATACAAGAGCTTGTTAACAAACGTTAAGCTATTTATTTAACTAATCCCGGTCCCTTCCATTCATAAATGAATTGAGATTAGTTAAATTCGACATAAAACCATATATTTGTTTTGATTTTTGCTTTCTTTAGAGTGCGTTTACACTATCGGTAAAGCTTACGACCAAACCGGAAGTTGGCCTGAGGATATTTTTACACGCTCTGCGCATGCGCACAGCGACTTGAAAATTAATGTGAAACCAACGAATGTATTTGGCGGTCGTGCAGTTTTGAAACTGATTTTGTTCTTGAATATATGCTTGTCACCGGCAATCTGGTACGGGAAGTAGCGCCCTGTAAGACTTGTTTGTTTTGTTTCTCACTATTTTCGTTATTAGAAGAAAATTTAAATTCGCAATTCTAAAACAATAAAAAGGAGTAGAGTATTATGCCTATATAGTCTCAACTAGAAAGGAACCCTTAATCTGCGCTGTACAAAACAGTTAGTCATCATAAAATATTAGGGAAATATTTGTTCTAGTTAAGACTGAGAATACAATTTCATAAAAATACCCGGAAGAAAAAATGTAAACAAAATGTCGAACGTTTATTGTTCAGTACTATCAATGCAGCCTGTAAATACCCGAGTGTGGGAACGAAAACTAATGGCTGACATTATGCGTGACGTCCTTATTCATTGACAGGCACTAAACCTGATTGCTTGATCCATCTAGCCCACTCAGCCACCAATTCCACGAAATGGAGGTCGGTTCGCTGGTAGTCTATATTACTTTGTGTACGCTCTCTGACATTTATACATTTTCACGGGTCCCACGACCGAAAGCTATGAATACACCATGTAAAGTATAGATTCTAATACTTTTGTTGGGTTGGGTCCCTTATCCAGGTACTGTTTCGCCAGCACACAAAGTTAGCGATCTAACCCACTCAGCCAACGAAGCCTTCACACTTACTGAGAAAGTGTAATCTCAGATATAATATAACTTATATTTGACCACTTTCTAAATGACACTCTATATTCAGTGGGAAAAATAACATTTAATATACCAAGTCAAGAACCTGATCCCTCGATCCCGTTAGTCGTCTCCTATCAGAAGCACGGGTTGCTGAAGAATAATTCGTTCCCAGATTGTCATCCGGATTAACACTCTAAAACGTAATGTAATGGTCACTTTCCCCAATAAAGGCAATTTTGTTTATATTATCATTGACGTTTGCGGCAATGTGTGCTTGGAGAGGCGTCGACTTATGACGCCCACAGCAGCCTTTTAGTGAGCAGCTGGAGGCGTGCTACGGCACCTTAACCTCTCACCTAACACCTCAAGAAACACCTTGATATTTTCTTTCACTGACGTCAATTGTTGTGTAATATGAAGGGTTGAGAGACCCCGAGGGGTGATAGATGCTTTATGGATGATCTGCTTAATCAATTCAGTAGAACATTACATAATCAATGAGTGAGTGAGTTTAGTTTTACGCCGCTTTGACATTATTCCAGCAAATATCACGGCGGGGGACACCGGCAATAGCTTCACACATTGTGCCCTCGTGGGGAATCGAACCCGGGTCTTTGGCTAGACGAACGAACGCTTTCACCACTCGACTACCACACCGCCCCCACTAATTAATGATGAAACGTCTACATATAAATATCATTCTTAATCAAGGCGTTACCAATTATGTGGATTATCTGAGATAACGCCAGAACAAACATGAAAAAGTACATACATTTAGTGATAGATGATTTAGTTTTACATCTGATATGAACAAAATCTGACAAACGAAAAACTCTGGGTCCCGATCACAAATCGTTCGTAACGTTACGCCCTATTCTTTACTTTACCACAGGCTTACGAAAGGCGTAGTGCTACGAACGTTTTGTGAATATCGTTCCTGATCCTATAAAGAAAACACGTGCCACTAAATTATGGACAGTATTGAAATGAAAAATATAAAAATGTCTGTAAAAGACATTTCAAACAGAGGACATTACAATTATCTTACCTGTGATGGGCGTATTTGGAGAATACTTCAGACTACTGACACCAATCCTGTAGGGACCGCTGGTCATTTGGGGGGCCGTGCCACTGTGTAGGGGTAGAAGACCTGGACACGCCCTGTTTGGTGCCCCGCTTGGGTAGGCGGTAATCAACGTGGCATGGAGCACAAACGCCAATAAGGGTAACATTTCCATTTGCTGATATATAGTCCCTTTAACGTTGGTTCTTTATCCGGGGTATCCTGTATATCCTCCGTTCTCTACTCCGGGGTCGTTTACTTATGCGTCTAGCACAAGGCCTCACCTGGTAATGACGACCCGGCAGGTAGGAAGTATTCACAGGTGAATCGACACTTCCTGATCACGTGATAAGAACCCGCCGGAGGCATCCTTAATCAATCATGATCAATAACGATAAGTATCGAATAGGTGTGTATTTCGCATGACGTCACGCATGCTGACATGTACGTAATCGCTCACATCAACAACCCACGAACCAAAGTGAAACCCATTTTTTACGATGGCTGAAAATAAAACCACAGCTGAATGTTATTTGTTGGTGATGTCAGTGTATGAAATAAGCCAAAAACCCAGCCAGACATCAGGGCTGGTAACTCCAAAATGTTACTAGTCCAAGATGGATTTAACCAGACCAGACAACAAGATGTGGTGAATGTACTCAGATGTATGTAACATCTAAACTTTTTACCAGACCACAGGGCAGGCTAGCTGTACATTTAGACCGTCCGTCAGAAATCTAGCCAGTCTCGGGCGGACGGATATGCCTTACTTCATACGCTGGTGATGTATTTGAAAATCAAAATCGTATTTTTAGACATTAAATTAAAACAACAACATTAGCATTATTTCTCTAACTGTATTGTTTGGGCCAGTTCCAGTACTCATGTGTATGCTTTCTTTTGCACTTCAGTTTATAACGACTTAAAATGGATATAGACATGCGCCAATATGAAATCCCATTCGTGACCAACTCGTATTATTCCGGGACAAGCCGAATGACGACTCGTGCCCCTCTGGAGGGATTTCATACATTCGTCACCTTTCCGTAATTCAAACCTCCAAAAAGATTCGTCCCCGTCTCCATGCTTGTTATGTGCGAAAATACGACAAACCAATCAGAACGCGCGTAATGATTGTGGTGCTTTGGTAAAAATAACCCCCAGTACTTAAATCGTTTATGGCATTACTTGATTATTTAAAAAATAATGTAAAATATATATGGTCATATTGAAAGAACAAAGAACGTAGCTAACCGAACTGTGTTGCCTCATGTGTAGCGTTTAGTAATAATGCTGTGAGAGCGACGTTTCGGTGTGGATTCTATAAAGAAGTTGTTCATCCATACACTGGAGCATTTACCAGTAATCATCATCGCCTTTTCTTTCTCCAAGTCACAATTACACTGTTATATTAAAATACATTTTACGCAATGAACAAACCAAATCTGTAGTCATATGAAAGTGTGTTTGTTTGTTGTTCCAAAGTTCCAGCTATGTGGCGGCGGCCTGAAAATAATCGAGTCTGATCCAGTGATCAACAACATGAGCATCGATCTACGCAATTGGGACACGATGACATGTGTCAAACAAGTCAGCAAGCCTGACCACACGATCCCGCCAGTCACCTCTTATGACAAGCGTGGGCTGCTGATGACCAATTGTAATCCGGATCTTCACGGGTATGATGACGAAGTCCTTGAATTGAGTATTTCAGAACATTGTGTCATACTTACTGAAGTCTAAAAGACACTTTTGCAACATTAACTTTGAAGTTAAAACTATTGATTTGAGTGAGTAAGTTTAGATTTACGCCGCTTTTAGCAATATTCCAGCAATATCACGACGGGGGACACCAGAAATGGGCTTAACACATTGTTCCCATGTGGGGAATCGAACCCGGGTCTTCGGCACGAGCGAACGCTTTAACCACTAGGCTACCCCACCGCCCCATTGATTTGAGGTGGCACCAAGTGCATATTAAGGAATTCCACTACATGTAGTGATTATAACGTTGTAATTGCAAAGCCGCTGAAAACGTTGACCAGTAGATTAATCTCAAAAGTTGTCTGCATATGGTGTAACGTCAAAGAGAACATTCGTTTGTTTTCTTGCTGTACATATATGGAAGACTTTGACATCAAAGAACGGATCCTTTAGACTGACTGACTGACTGACTGACTGAGTTTGGGTTTACGCCGCTTTTAGCAATATTCCGGCAACATCACGGCGGGGGACACCAGAAATGGGCTTCACACATTGTACCCATGTGGGGATTCGAACCCGGGTCTTCGGCGTGACGAGCCAACGCTTTAACCACTAGGCTACCCCACCGCCCCCTTTTAGATGCTTATAGTATAGGGCTTTGCTTTAGTCCTTTATTTAGAAACATCAGGAAACTTATGATTATTTAAACAATACAACCCCTTAAAGATCATAACACGAAAATTTACTGTATTTATTTTAATTATAAATATATTTTTAAAGCATGTCCTGCTTGACTGTGTTGAATTTCACGTTACAAAGTATACATATTACAGGGTAAAAACGTAAAGGACCTTTGTCAATAAATTTCATTCTCGTTTTATTGAGTGTGTTTTTAAAAGAAATGGATCTCATTCATAAATTTGGATGTACAAATGAGGTTTTTTACAAATTGGTAGTATATGATTATTAACTGAGATTGATTGAGTCGAGATTAGCGTTAACTTATTTTCCCCTGAGAGGGTATGTAAGATTTTGTCATTCAATGTATATTTATATCTACCATTGTTTTAACAATAGAATATGTGTTATTTTAATGTTCGGCTAAATTTCTCATTAATTCTTCTCTGCAGGCACTTCTGTCACAACCTGAAGGGATGGGAAAATCCATTTGGGGTCAATGCAGGTAACAGAAGTACCGTAAGTTTACATAGTCCTTGCTATTGTGATCAATCACCAGTTTCTGGCGATCTATCACAGCAAAAATAACCTGATGGAAAGTGGACTGAAACTTAAGTTTCCACCTAGAATCCAGTGAGTTTTACATTGAGTTTCCGCAATAACGGAAACTTACAATTACCCACTTTCCGCAAGGTTTCCGTTAACCACACCCCAACAGGTTTCCGCAAGGTTTCCGTTAACCACACCCCAACAGGTTTCCGCAAGGTTTCCGTTAACCACACCCCAACAGGTTTCCGCAAGGTTTCCGTTAACCACACCCCAACAGGTTTCCGTTAACCACACCCCAACAGGTTTCCGCAAGGTTTCCGTTAACCACACCCCAGCAGGTTTCCGCAAGGTACCCGTTACCCACACTCCAACAGGTTTCCGCAAGGTACCCGTTACCCACACTCCAACAGGTTTCCGCAAGGTACCCGTTAACCACACCCCAACAGGTTTCCGCAAGGTTTCCGTTAATCACACTCCAACAGGTTTCCGCAAGGTATCCGTTACCCACACTCCAACAGGTATCCGTTGAATTTCAGTTAACTTTGAATCCATCAGGTTTCCGCAAGTTTTCAGTTTTTAAGACTCCAACAGGTTTCCGTACCGTCAGTTCCCAAAGTCCTTGCTATTGTGATCAGTCACCAGTTTCCGGCGATCTATATTAATTAATTATATGGCCGGTTTATTTATTAGTATTATACAGTTTTATATAGTGACATCGTTTCATAACATGCTAGTTTTAAGTCAGGTTTTATGTTCATGCACAAATATGAAATCTCTCAAGAGGGGCACGAGTCGTTATTCGGCTTGTCCCGGAATAACACGAGTTAGTCACGAATGGGATTTCATATTGGCGCATGGACATCAGAACTACATTCAACAAGAACGAAAACTCTATTCCTGTTTGATTCCAATGGAACTTAATATCACCAAAGCACTCGTACATTGTATTGCTGTTTTGGTTCATATTTATTCATTTTAAAGAATTAAACCTCTTTGATACAACTAAAAGAAGGAGAAAGGAATATTTGTTAAAGACATATTGTATCGTAATTATAACCAGATATTCACCTTATGTTTCCAAATGTATGTTTCTAAATAGGGTTTACGAATCACAAAGGGCTTTGTTTTATTGATTATGCAAATCCAATAATCTGTTTTTTCCCAGCTACATTAAATCCCAAAGCAAATACTCAACACTGACTTTAAATATTTCTGAAACTGAACATTCGTGTAACCTTGCTGCCATACCACGGGTGGAATTTTAAAATGAATACCCTGAAACCAGTATGAATGACCCCCCCAAAAGTCAGACTAAAATATCCCCAGAGATGTGTAGTATAATCCCAATGTTAAACAATAAAGTTGATTAGTTATATATCTAGATATAATATTTTTGTCTTCCACATGCACTAGGCTGTTGTGTTTGGGCGTTTGAATCAAACATGGCGCTGGTGTGTTTCAGCATCCTTGTTTTTCGCTGTTTTTATCAATGTTTCATTTCACTCAAGCTCAACGAATATTGAATCAGTTGCTTCACTGCATGTTCCAACATGTCGTTTAAAGTGCCCATTAAGCACACAAAAAGTTGCATTTACCTTAGAGTATAAATGACCTCACCACGTTTCAGTTTATATACGACTATCAACTTTTAGGGTGTTCACTTATTTTTTGTTTGTAGTATATAATCATATTTTAAAACAATGTTGGGAAGAGCACGTACAATCTCCATAACAAGCCCCCAAGTTCGTTGCTCAACTGGACCACATAAGGACCGTTATGTAAACAAACGCACGTGCGTATTTAAAACTCTCACCGTCCATTTCAATATTCTTACTAAACGCTGCACATGAGGTAACACAGTTCGGTTAGCTCTGTTCTGTGTTCTTTCAATATGACCATATATATTTTTCATAAATTTTTAAATAATGAAATAATGCCATTAACGATATAAGTACAGGGGGTTATTTTTACCAAAGCACCACAATCATAACGCGCGTTGTGATTGGTTTGTCGTTTTTTCGCACATATCGAGACGGGGACGAGTCTTCTTGGCGGTTACGGAAAGGGGCGAGTGGTGACGAATGCCTCCCGCTGCCGGCTCTGCCCTACATTTATGCGCACATGAATAATCAACAATTTGCTCAACTTGCTACATTTTTGACTTGTCAGCAGTTCCCACTGGCATGATCAGCCTAGGTGGCCTGTTTTGATTAGTCGGCATTCTCGTGGCCGTACTCTGCCTAGGAGGCAATATGTTGTTTAGTTCGAGATATATCGCTGGCAAGTGTGCAGACATATCGCTGACAAGTGTCCAGACACATCGCTACATATTACTGACAAGTGTCCAGACATATCGCTGACAAGTGTCCAGACATATCGCTGACAAGTGTCCAGACATATCGCTGACAAGTGTCCCGACATATCGCTGACAAGTCTCCCGACATATCGCTGACAAGTGTCCAGACATATCGCTGACAAGTGTCCAGACATATCGCTGACACGTGTTCAGACATATCGCTGACAAATGTAAGACATATCGCTGACAAGGTGTCCAGATATATCGCTAGCAAGTGTGCAGACATATCGCTCACAAGTGTCCAGACACATCGCTTCATATCACTGACAAGTTTCCAGACACATCGCTGACAAGTGTCCAGACATATCGCTGACATGTGTCCAGACAAATCGCTACATATCGCTGACATGTGTCCAGACACATCGCTACATATCGCTGACAAGTGTCCAGACACATCGCTACATATCGCTGACATGTGTCCAGACACAACTTTACATATCGCTGACAAGTGTCCAGACATATCGCTACATATCGCTGACATGTGTCCAGACACATCGCTACATATCGCTGACAAGTGTCCAGACATATCGCTACATATCGCTGACATGTGTCCAGACACATCGCTACATATCGCTGACATGTGTCCAGACACATCGCTACATATCGCTGACAAGTGTCCAGACACATCGCTACATATCGCTGACATGTGTCCAGACACATCGCTACATATCGCTGACAAGTGTCCAGACATATCGCTACATATCGCTGACATGTGTCCAGACACATCGCTACATATCGCTGACATGTGTCCAGACACATCGCTACATATCGCTGACATGTGTCCAGACATATCGCTACATATCGCTGACATGTGTCCAGACACATCGCTACATATCGCTGACAAGTGTCCAGACATATCGCTGACAAGTGTTCAGACATATCGCTGACAAGTGTTCAGACATATCGCTGACAAGTGTTCAGACATATCGCTGACAAGTGTTCAGACATATCGCTGACAAGTGTCCAGACATATCGCTGACAAGTGTCCAGACATATCGCTGACAAGTGTTCAGACATATCGCTGACAAGTGTTCAGACATATCGCTGACAAGTGTTCAGACATATCGCTGACAAGTGTCCAGACATATCGCTGACAAGTGTCCAGACATATCGCTGACAAGTGTCCAGACATATCGCTCACAAGTATCCAGACATATCGCTACATATCGCTGACATGTGTCCAGACATATCGCTACATATCGCTGACAAGTGTCCAGACACATCGCTACATATCGCTGACAAGTGTCCAGACATATCGCTGACATGTGTCCAGACACATCGCTGACAAGTGTTCACAAACTATAGTGTTACACCAGGTGTACCCACAATGTCCTGTGAGTCAGTAGAGGTACTCTAAATAGAAATTCAAGTATTCACACATTGCAATGCACGATCTTTATTTATTACAAACAACATGTTCAACAAATATAGAAAATTGAGATCATATCCATTTTGTCGGTTGTGTCTGACAAAAGAAGAATTAAACTTATCAATATCTAAGGGTTTCTTCGCGAGAAGAGACCTTTGTCCTCGGTCTTGTATTCTATTGTCCTCGGTCATGTATTCCCTTGTTCTCCCTGGGTGTCACAAGCCCTAAAATCACGTATGGAACATTATCTGCAGTTGTGATCTCCAGAAAATTTAAGTTAATCCTTTAGAGAAATTCTA
Organism: Haliotis rubra; assembly: GCF_003918875.1. Taxonomy (NCBI): domain Eukaryota; kingdom Metazoa; phylum Mollusca; class Gastropoda; order Lepetellida; family Haliotidae; genus Haliotis; species Haliotis rubra. Next base: position 2,054,000 of record NW_025767690.1, read on the forward strand.
AACTGACGTCACTGGTTGATAGATTTGCATCTGTACATATGGTAGGTAGCTTTACACCATCCACTGTCATTACAGACATGCCACTCCTGAAAATAACAGACACTTTGCTTACATGGGTACAGTAGGCCCATTTACATCGACTGGGGGATTTCTGGTTACTTCGGATCCACAGAGGGGCGGTGGGGTAGCCTAGTGGCTAAAGTTTTTCTCGTCTCGCCGAAGACCCGGTAAAATGTGTGAAGTGGCGTAAAACAAATTCACTCCTCACTCACTCACTCACTCACTCACTCACTCACTCACTCACGCACGCACCCACCCACCCACAGACCCACTCACTCACTCACTCACTCACTCACTCAGATCCACAGAAGTATAGAGTTGTAACAGGTGGGGTGGACGAGAAGACGGGCTCGGTGACTTGGGAGATTTGGCATTCATTAAACTGTGCTTCGATTATTTACAGGCCTCCGCACAAATATCTGAGGGCCGTGGTAAACAACAAATATCTGAGGACCGTGGTAAACAACAAATATCTGAGGGCCGTGGTAAACAACACATATCTGAGGGCCGTGGTAAACAACAAATATCTCAGGACCGTGGTAAACAACAAATATCTAAGGGCCGTGGTAAACAACAAATATCTGAGAGGCGTGGTAAACAACAAATATCTGAGAGGCGTGGTAAACAACAAATATCTGAGGGCCGCGGTAAACAACAAATATCTGAGGACCGTGGTAAACAACAAATATCTGAGGGCCGCGGTAAACAACAAATATCTGAGGGCCGTGGTAAACAACAAATATCTGAGGACCGAGGTAAACAACAAATATCTGAGGGCCGCGGTAAACAGCAAATATCTGAGGACCGTGGTAAACAACAAATATCTGAGGGCCGCGGTAAACAACAAATATCTGAGAGCCGTGGTAAACAACAAATATCTGAGGGCCGTGGTAAACAACAAATATCTGAGGACCGTGGTAAACAACAAATATCCGAGGGCCGCGGTAAACAACAAATATTTGAGGGCCGTGGTAAACAACAAATATCTGAGGGCCGTGGTAAACAACAAATATCTGAGGGCCGTGGTAAACAACAAATATCTGAGGACCGTGGTAAACAACAAATATCTGAGGGCCGTGGTAAACAACAAATATCTGAGGGCCGTGGTAAACAACACATATCTTAGGGCCATGGTAAACAACAAATATCTGAGAGCCCTGGTAAACAACAAATATCCGAGGGCCGCGGTAAACAACAAATAACATGGATCAAGTGAATTCTACACTTTTAACACTCAATTACCGCTCATCGTTGGCCTCATTTTGGGTAACAATGATTACTGCTCTCCTTTGGATTTGTCAGGTATGGTGTCCCATTTTGTTGACAATGATTAAATGAGTGTTACACAAAATCACTTGTCGCTCACCTTTGTACTTGTCAGAAGCGGTCTCATGGTTCGTTAAGTAAAGGTTAAATGAATGTTACACTTTTAAATCACCCACTTAACGTGGAGGAGAACGCTCTTCTCTGCATTCCCTAGGATGGTGTGGATCTCCCCAGGTGGGTGCTGCTTTCTACTTTTAATGCTATATGTTCTTTTCATTTCATCTTGTTGTTCCTCCCAGTATAGGGTCTTATCTAAAAACAGTGCAAAAACATTGAAAATAATCTGCAGATGAGGCAGTTATCAGAACGATATCAAAGTCTCAAAGTTGGTCGTTTTGTTTTTACTTTAGTATACTCTGCAAAAAAAGAAACGCACAGGTGAAAACTCAGGAATGTAAACACTTTATTTTGTTTCCAAATAAAACTTTAACTAATGATCGCACGAACGTATAATTTCACATGGATGTTGTCAAGAGTCAGCTTTACAACATGCAGCTATCATTTGTCTCTGAAACCATTGCACCGGGCGTACAGATGGCGTGGAGGTCAGTACCTGTTGTGACCACCTCGAGCTTGCAACACAGCTTGGCACCTCCTGTCCATGGACATGATCAGTCTTTGAATCCGTGCTTGGGGGATCCTCCTCCATTCCTCCTGCAAGGCTTGAGACAGTTGTTGCAACGTTTGGGGTTGAGGCTGACGACGTCGAACGCGTTTCCCAAGCTGGTCCCACAAATGCTCTATTGGGTTCAAATCGGGGGATTTTGAAGGCCAGGGAAGAACTGTGATGTTCTGATTCGTCAGGTAGTCCATCGTGATGCGAGCCACGTGCGGTCTGGCGTTGTCCTGTTGGAAAACGTGACGTTGAGGGTTGATGACAGGTAAAAGATGACGTTGCAGAATTTCATCCCTGTAACGAATTGCAGTCAGGTTACCACGGACGTGCACCAAGTCACTTCTCCCGTTGTAAGAAATGGCCCCCCATACCATCACACTTCCCCCTCCAAATCTGTCCGCTTCAACTACACAATTACGGGCGTAACGTTCGTTTCTCCGTCTATAGACCCTCGTCCTACCATCGTGTCTTTGAAGTTGGAAACGAGATTCGTCGCTGAACCAAATTCGCTGCCAATGTCTCCAATTCCATCTCTGGACGTTCCTGCACCATCGAACACGTGCCAGGCGATGATGAGGTCGTAGTGTGCATCCTACGTGAGGTCGTCGAGGGCGTATCCCGTGCTGTCTGAGGCGATTTCTGATGGTCTGGGCGGAGACGCGGCGAAGACCTGGGACGTTCTCTGCTGTTTGTGTTGCTGGGACGGCCCGGTTACGTAAATGGAACACCCGGATGTAGCGGTCCTGTGCAGCATTGGTTACCCGTGGTCTACCACTCCGAGGTCGGTCGCGGGTCGAGCCCAGTTGATTGTAGCGCCTCCATAAACGGGAAATTGTTGTGTGATGCACGTTGAAGTGTCTTGCAACTGATGACTGAGATTCGCCAGCCTCAAGACGTCCGATGGCGATGTTCCGGTCAGCTTCGCTAAGTCGTGGCATGTTGAATTCGTCAGTAAACTGGCGTTGAAAGTGAATTGAACACGTTAAACTGCCTTCCTCATATACCCTACACACTGGTGCATAGGTGAAGCAACTTTCACGTGCATATCGTTCGAAGTGTCATTTACACGTGAAAATTTCATGATATTTTCAAAAACCATCATCAAACAACAATATTTCATGAAATGGTGTGTTTGAGCGATACTTAATGGATATGAACAAGTATACATTATGTTTGGTTAAAGTAACCGGGTTTTGTTTGCATAGAAATAAAATAAAGTTAATTTTAAATTTCATTATCACCTGTGCGTTTCTTTTTTTGCAGAGTATATATTGCTTTATGTCGCCCTCGTGTGTGTGAGACTTACGTATTTCGTTGCGAATACGCGTCTTTCTAATAGTTTTGTATAAATGAATAAGTAATTTATTCATAACAATTGATATATATATTAAAGAATTATTATTGGATGCCACAATTTTAATGGACGTGATATCAATATGTCCCTTCTAGATTCATGAAAAGTAGAGCGCTTGAGTTAGTGGTTATAACCTAGCATGGATTTCCCAACATGGGTACATTGCATGAAGCCCATTTTGATGTCCTCCGCTGTGAAATTGCTGGAATATTACTAAACGCATACTCATTCATTCACTCACTCACTCACATAAATTGTGTGTTCTTCTCTTAAACGATATCTCAGTATATCAGCATCACCTACTACAAAATCAATTTTACGTGTTTCAGTCATTAACAATCTGTGCAAATGTTATGAGCGAAACATTGTCGTGAAGAAATTTATTTGCAATAATTACATGGAAGCGAATGATTGGAAGACTTGTAAACTGTCAAGTTGTGTTGTGTCACTAAGTGGAATGTAGAGTTATCTGCCCCTGAATGTTTACAAATTTAACAAGCTTGTTCGTTCGAGAAGTTTCGGTATGAGAATGTTTCTGATTGGATGGCTGTATCTCTTATAAGAGCGACACAAAGGTCACCCGATGGCTTTTTTTGACCTAATGTCTACTTGCCAAATGTGGATTTGATATCTTGAAAGACCGATTTCATATGTTATTTTTGTATAAATATTATGCGTTGTCAGTATGTCATTTTGGGACATCATTAATTGAATTATTTATGATGTAATACAGGGAATAAACAGTGACACCGTGCTACTGCCTCACCTGCCTCGTTGTAAAACATGAGGCCAAACTTTCCCTTGCGTATTTCTTTGATATCTTTTCCATCGTAATCCGTCCTTTGGATTGTGTAACTGTCTCCAAAATAGATATGCCTGAAATATAAAATATGCATGACACGGATTCCTGAGGAGCTAGATGTATTCACATAGTAGGTCGTTGTTTAACATAGCATTCAGTTATATTCCAGCTCTACGGCGACGGCCTGCTAATAATTATCTCTGGACCACATAATCCAGTGATCCACACCATGAACACCAGTCTACGCAGTTGGAATACATTAACATGTGCCAACCAAGTAAACGGGCCTGACCACTTGATCCGGATCGTCGCCTCTTACGACAAGCATAAGTTGCGGAAGATCAATTCTACCCCGGATCATCACGGGTACACATTTTCTTCACGGGTACACGTAGTTATATCTGACTCACGAACCTTAAGTCCCAATAGTACCATGTAAAGTAACCATCATTTCAATCTCTATAACATGAGATACTTTAGTCCGGTGCGACACTTTTCTGCGTCACGATTTAACAAAGCTTCCAAAGACTATCACATCTGATGAATGCGAGGATTCTTCAACCAGTCAGATGTTTGCCTTGTAATAACATTGGGTTCATTTCCTTGCCGGAATGTCTGGTTTCTCCGGATCAGCCTCGATCAATAAGGGGTGGTGGGGTAGCCTAGTGGTTAAAGCGTTCGCTCGTCACGCGGAAGACTCAGGTTCGATTCCCCACATAGGTACAATGTGTGAAGCCCATTTCTGGTGTCCCGCGCCCTGATATTTCTGTAAAATTGCTAAAGGCGCCGTACAACCATACTCACTCACTCACTCGATTATTTACAGCCAGAGCAAACTCAATGGGCGTACCATTTCTGGAAACACGTGTAATGTTTTTCTATTTAGCAATAATTCAACGGACGTAATTAGCAATGACCTTGACGGGACACAGGATTAGCTGTAGAAAGAAGATCTTACTTGTTACTTCTATCAATGGTCATATAATCAAGGCGGTGCCGTTCGACCAGAGGATCAAAGTCGTAGTCTTCATCATTCCTCATGGACAGGGAAGTACGCTCAATCGTCTGCACTGTCATCCAAATAACCTCATTTCTCTCAATATCTAGCTCAAAGTGGTCGATCTTATTGCCTGTGAACATGCAGAGCGATATCAAAGTGTAGAAAGAGTTCGGTAAACGGTGGTGGAGGGTGGGAACGAAATAACCTCCTATCTCCCCAGATCTTGTTCAAAGTGGTCGATCTTATTGCCTGTGAACATACAGAGCGATATCAAGGTGTACAAAGTTTTCAGTAAACGTTGGAGTATAGTGGTGGAGGATAGAAACGAAATAACCTTATATCTCCCCAGATCTTGTTCAAAGTGGTCGACCTTAACTTAACGCCTGTGAACATACAGAGCGATATCAAGGTGTACAAAGTTTTCAGTAAACATTGGAGTATAATGGTGGTGGGTGGGAACCCCGACAAATTCAGGATTAGAAATTGTCACCAGTGGCACCTAAGTGGATGTGAGTGAGTGAGTTTAGTTTTACGCCGCTCTCAGCAATATTCCAGCTATATGACGGCGGTCTGTAAATAATCGGATTTGGAACAGACTATCCAGGGATCAAGAGCATGAGCATCGATCTACGCAACTGGTAAGTGGATGAGAGGGACAGGTAACATGGTTGACTGAATGTCATCGTGACCCAGCAAGGGTCAATGCCCATTACATCAATCTCTGATTTTACAAGCTAGTTTTACAAAGTTTTGTTGACGAACACACAAATACAGATGTAGGGAAACTAAATAACGACATCTCAGATTCATGCATAATAAAATGTTGGAAGTGATGCAAGAATATGGTATTTGGGAACCCCATGAACATGAAAACGTAAGCTAACGCCTTAGGTGAGGTGAGGTGAAATTGGGTTTTACGTCGTGCTTGAGAATATTTCGCTCATATGACGACGTGCATGCGTGTGTATGTGTATGTGCGGCTGCTTGTACTAGCCCAGATTTAAGCTGGTTTTATAGTGCTAGCCCACTGAGATACCATGCCGCAGTGAAGCATGAATACGCCACTCAGACACATTATACTGACTCCGAGCCGACCAGTCCTTGTTGTACCCATTAATGCCGAGCGCCAGACAGAGACCAACAAGTACCATATTTTAACGTCTTTTGGTATGACGCGGTCGGGGATCGAACCCGCGACCTTCCGCTCTCCGGGCGGACGCTCTAACCACTACACCACGAAGGCGGTCGCTAACACCTTAGACCCAGGTTCGAGACCCAGGTTCGAGACCACACATGGATACAGGGGCGTTGGGCTGACCTAATGGCTAACGCGTCCGCTCGTCAAGCCGAAGACCCGGGTTCGATTCCCCGCATGGTACAATGTTTGAAGTCGATATCTAGTGTCCCCTGTCGAGATAACGGTTGAATATTGCTAGAAGCGGCGTAAAAATAGACGCTCGCTATTCTGTTCAGAAAATCTTAGTGGTTAGCAGTACCTTTAAGCATTGTATGTTTTTCAGGGCCGATCTTTCCGAGCGATAGTTGAGTAGAGTGAAGGCCTTCAAGGCGATTTGTAACCCAGTACAGTGTTTCTGTTGACCGTATGTATCCAATGTCCACGACTAGTGAGCCAAGGAATCGTTGTTTTGCCACGTATTTCCTTGTATCTTTATCGTACCAATACAATACATTCCCATTACAGATCACAAATGACCCTGAAACAGAATACGATTGGTACATTGTTCCAAGAACCTCAAAATTATAAACAAACACAGAAATGTGTTTACATTTTTTGCGAACACCTAGTATCATCACTATTTCATAGTGATTCATAAACACATGCTCTGTCGTCGTATTGCATGGTGCCAATCACTGGATTGTCTGGTTCAGACTCGATTTGTTTACGATCAACATCGTACAGAGGTAATATTGCTAAAACATATACATGGTCATTTTTAGTCACAATTGTACAATCGACTATCGATGAGAGATGTCTTATGAATGTGGAAAGGGTTTTGTCGCTCTATTTACATTACTTGGCAAAATTAACCTGTGAAGATCCGGGTTGGAATTGATCTTCGGCAACCCAAGCTTGTCGTAAGAGGCGACTAATGGGATCAGGTGGTCAGGCTCGCTGACTTGGCTGACACATGTCATCATATCCCAGTTATGGATTGTCTGGTCCAGACTCGATTATTTACAGACCTACGCCATATAGCTGGAATATTGCTGAGTGCGGCGTAAAACAACAGACACAGAAACACAAACTTGTCAAAATGACATGTTAGCAACAAAAAACAAATTAATATTGATCATATCCAAGCTTGTTCCATACGTTACCGACTTGCCTTGTGGAGTTACCGACATGAGTCTACGCCGCTTTTAGAATCTGAGTCTTGTGGATCTGTTAAATATATACCAAGAACTGTTGGCATATTTCAGGATTTCACAGTTGTGATTTGGAATGGTAAACATCATGCTTTGGGAATAGACATTGTATTTAGAGAAGAGATAGGGTATTCACCAGTCACCATACTATTGGTGGCGTGTTGTCTCGTGCGCAGAGCCAAAATAACAAAACAGTTGAACTGAAGCAGCGTTTGTCACGGAGAGTCCTAAAATGGATGACCGTCTTTAGCAGCTTGACTCTTGAGAGGTTCTAGGACTTCTGTGACATGTGCCACATATGGTCTCACCTTAGGCAAGTGAGTTTGTTCAAAATTGTCCTGTTCACCCAGCAGATGGGTACCCGGTGGGATAATCAATATGACTATTTACCTTATAGCGCTTCACAGGCAGCTTGGGTTATCCTGGGCTAAAAAGGTCTGTTATGTGCGCCTTTGAGGCGTCGATTCCAGGGCCATATGAGTGGCCTTACTATTATGTTTACAGATTAGACTGGAAATGCAGGTGAGAGGATTCGGGTGATCCTCTCACAATCTAGCTGGCAAGGCTCATCATCAGCTCAGGGACCTTGCCCCCTCTACACGCAGCCCAGACAGCGAATGGTACTTCTTCCAGGCACCACTGCCTAGTCGAACCCACCAAGAGCTCCAGAATATGGAAACTCCCCAGCACTGCAGCCTTCTGCATTACCCAGAGTGTCAGAAGGGCTCTGCTCCCGGTGGAGAACCCAGGCACACGCCATTATTTCTCTACTCACAGGCGTGATAACCACTTTATCAATAATTTATTTCTTACAGGCACTATATCACATCAAACTTCTTTAAAAATAAATAATGCATTCCTCTCAATAATACCAGCCAACTATCAGCCCTCAGGGAAGCTACCGTATAATTTATTTCCCTCAAAATTACGTATTTAGATTTCAATATTAAATTAAAAAGTTCGAATGAATTAATGAACGTTATTTCAAGCGAAACCTATAGAGTCCCTTGGAGCGCCCTTTAGGAATATCCCACGCTAACTTGTGATTGAAACCAGTTTCTGCAAACACCGACAACACGGCGTGCGACAGTTTTCGGGTTAAGGCGCAATTGTTTACATTCCATATATGGCAAGTGTTCTCTGTTTGGAAGCTATTCTCTCGAAGTTTCAATTATCGTTTTCAGGCAAGTCGTAAGGTATAATAAGTCTTTAATTGCACGAATAGGAAGTTAAAGTGAGTACATATGCCCCAAAATGTATAATATAGGCCAACTTATTGTCGAAAATGTGTGACAATGTGCCTTTAATTGCTATTGTCAAACAAAAGTATCTGTTACGTCAAAAGGCCAGTGACAAGTCCACCGACAAGCTGTCAAAATAATTCAAACTAAAATTTGTTTTGCATACCTGTGTGGTCCTTTCTAGAGAATCCATCATGCTGCCCACTAGAGTGATTGCCTTTCGTCAAGTGGAAGCTACTTCTGATTTGTATCTTCCATAACTCGAAGGTTCCCTTCTCCAGAAATGCAATATCTACATCAGTTAAACACTGACAGCGTCCATGTTCAACATACAGTAACCCGTGATGGCTCTTGTTACCGCAGACCACAGCACACTCCAGCCTGCCGTTTACAGCAAAGTGTACTGCGCCTTTAAGTTGAACGTTGCCTCGAAGTTTCTCCAAGTGGATCTGATCAAACGTAGAAGCCACTACACAGACTATACTGAGAGCAACACACGTGGCGCTATTCATTATTCTGTCTGAGGTGGTCCCACGACGTTTATGAAAAACCTGAAGGTGATATGCTCTCAACTATACTTTGTGTTGAGCACATCGTTATTTGTGGAACTATAAATAATGTATGTGCACATGATAGATAGTTCATGGAAACCCGTAAATAGTGGTAAGTGTCAAGCATATTCATACATTATTCATGATAATAGATGTCTATTTGTGAGGAACAGTCATGGTTACTGAACACTGATATTTTAACATATATATGTACATATATGACTAAAACATACTACAGACTATTGTACGAGCTGAAAAGACAAACGGGGATTTGTAAAAAATGTACGTAAGTAAAATATATTTTGTTTGATACCGTCGTTTCAATCGACTCTCTTCAAGTCTAAATTCAGAGACCCAGTTTTAGGGTTACCCTTTGTCCGTTAAACAAATCGTTGCTGGTTTCTTTTTATGGCAAAGCTTTTATTCTATATTTGTTTCCATAGAAAAGATGTAATTTCGCAGTGAATATCTGCTTAATTGCTCATGCGGCTTAAAACAACATTTGCTCAAACCCTTTGGTATAGACTAACATCACCGAATTGTGTAACGCGATTTACAATTGATATATAATTGTATATGTGATTGATATATAATTTGAAATGAAAGTTCTTGCTCACCTGCTCTGTTGTATAACAACATATGGTCCGACTAAATAGCTTTACAGCACATGTGTGGGGGACATTTCAGTGTGTGGCACGTCATTGGATGTTGGGGCGCTAGGTTGATGGCGGTTGCGGCCTTTTGCATTAGATTACCGAACTGGACTCTGAGTCACAGAACGTTTGACGTCATGGCTATATTCATAACACAATGCCTGGTCATACTCACTCATTTGGTTGACAAATGTTATCGTATCCCAACTACGTAGATCGATACCCATGTTGTTGATCACTGGTCTGTCTAGACCGGTGATCTAGTCATCACGGACATGTCTCCGAAAATAACAGACACTTTGTTTACATGGGTACAACAGACCCGTTTACATCCATTTTGGGATTTCTGGTTAGTTCTGATCCAGAGGGGGCGGTGGGGTAGCGTAGATGTCTCTTCGTTCGTTCGTCTCGCCGAAGGCCTCCCAGCGGGCACACAACGTTGAATCAACGTTGAATCAACGTTGAATTTTGGTTGTTTGGTTGATCAACCTTTCATAAACGTTGATTCAACGTTTATCATGCGACCAAAGAAAGTTAGTCGAGATTCGTTTAGTTGTCAACGTTGTTTCAACGTAAGGAACCAACAAAAATGTCAACTAATTGTTTCCTTGGCAAATTTGATACATAAATCATATTGGAAATAGGTATCCAACTTAGCAACTATCATTTCGGAACATTATTTTCATAAAAGATCAAGATCGGGCTAGTGACAGATATAATCTTATATATTATTTGATTGTGCATCGATCAACGGACGGAAATATTACGAAAATCGCAGTTTTAGGTATAAAGTCATCAGTTATCAAATTGCATTACATTTGATATTTTCCCACAAAACTGTGAAAATTGTATAATTCCCGACTTTTTCTTTCAAACACAAGCCAGATGTTGACCTTTCGATCGCCTCGTTTGGCCATATCCGGACATGCGCACAATTATCGCGCGCGCAAAGGCAGCTGATCGTTGTCATTTCACTTTGGCGAAGTTCAACGCAATATCGTTCTATTTTCACCATCTTCACGGCATGCTGGTGTTTATTTGGTAAGTATGTCCTTAATGTATGATGAAAACGTAGGAATGCCGTTTAAATCTAGCAGTAGCAAGAAACTCCGAATTAGGGCTCATGTTTTATCTCACAAGGTTACCGGTATGTCACAGGTACATGTTTCTCAAAATTTAGTGGAAGCCCGTGATTTCCATGAACTTGTTTTGTTATTTTTCAATATATTTGCATGCACATATTTGGCATTTTATTATATAATCGAATAAGATTTCCTTTCGTACCCATCACCTGATTTGAATTTTGCAAATATACATTTTCAAATAATCAATGAATTACATCAATATAAGGAACCGTTCATAATTAAATATATGGCTGCGGGTGGGGGTGTTGATTGTAAGGGTTGGAGGGGTGGGGTGGGGTGTCACCCATTTTGTTCAGGGGAGCTAAGGGGTCAGCATTTTTCTACAAACGCACTATGTTTAGAAATTATGGGAAGGGGAGAGGGCGTCATAGATAATGTACATGACATGCAGGGTGGGCCGTCTCTTATTCTGTACATACTCATACACTTTTGGGTGGGGGTGGGGTGTAATTCACATTGTGCATAAAAATCAACACCACCCCAAAGCCATACATTATGAACGATCCCTAAGGGCAGCTATACAAAGTCGGATAGGATTAATCAACATTTTATATTGCATCCCATTATTATGAACATTTGTTCGGATGCATTGAGCACGCCCTGAACCCTGTCAACATATGTATATTGTTGGGGGGAGGGGGTGGTGGAGAATGGCGTAAGGAAATGCAACGAAAATTTTCACTTTAAAATGTCTTGTGAAAGTCTTTGTTAAGGATGAAATTGTATATAATTTATTTGAACTTTTATTTATTTACAAAAAGTGTAACTTCACTAATGATTCTTTGATGGGACAATTAACAAAACTGCACCCACAGACTTTCATTCTTACACTTGTTTGGAAGGGATATGATAATTCATGTCTCTTAAAGGTTAAAATCTTACATACAAAAGTAATTTTAATGTAAGGAACATTTAATTATGAAATAAGATTATTTTAATGGAATTTGCAGAAATCTCATCTTCGAAGACTGGGTGGCAGCAATTTTGTGGATCACATAAAAGGAGCAAGGCTAAGGTAACACGTTTTAACATTTCACTTGTTTCCAGTATATCCACCACAAAGTTTAAGAGAAAGATGATAATGCTCTTTCATTACCACCTGTTTTGAATATTTGTGATAATGTTTGGTCTTTTTGGTGATAATAGTTGGTCTTTATTTTCATTTATATATTAAGGTTGATCATTTAAGAGAAAAAATTGACAATGATTTCTCCCGGAGATGTTTAGTTTAATGAGCACTCCCTTGCTTGGCGCCATATTGTTTTCGCCGTAAACAGCTGGATGCAAGATAGCACGCGAGAGGACAGAAGTCATACATTTATAGATATATAGAGATGTTTATTGCTGGGAAACACACTCTTCAGGTATTTGGTCAGCTGTAGAATTTGAATATGATGTTTTTATTATTGTCAAAGGGTAGGTTTTCATTATTTGCAATCTAATATGTGTGCAATGAAACATACTGAGATTTGGAAGAGTCCATTATTTAAAGTACAGGTGTTGTTAGATATCAGCATTTTATGTACATGTTCCCTCGTTAAGATCATCTATCGAGTATATTAGAGAGAAGGTGTATATTTGTAGTGTTTTAAATCAGAGTTATTTTCAGTGTATGACCTACATTTCAATATGTTTTGGCCACCTGTCACCCCTTTAGTCAAATAGAGTAGGACTTCCATTTCTTGGAATTGAGAGTCAGAGATGCACTGTTTCCAAGAATTTGCGTGTGCCAGCGATGTTTGTTTACGAGTACATTTACGTCTTTTTGAGTGTAGATTGGAGCTGTAAGAGATGTTATTCAATGTCTTATTATTCATGGTATGATAGATTATTTCTGGCAATGTAGAGTTTAATCTCATTATTTTATTGTTCATGATTCAGAGAATCATAGTTATGACGTCGCAGATAATACGCACACATAATTCATTATATGAGAGATTTTCTAAGCGTTCCTATAAGAGATTAAGTGTAAACATTTATGAATTATAAAAAAGTTATTTATCTGAGTTTTATGGGTGTACAAATGACAAAGAGAGAGAGAGAGAGTAGATAATAGAGAATATATTGTATACTTATGAGAGCTCATTATTGTTTTCAGAACTCCATGATCCATACTTCCTTGTGTTTGGGAACAAATGGTGTTGGGAGACCTCCCACAATAGACTTGTTCTTTGACCTGTGAACCACCACCCATTTTGTTTTCTTATCATTTAATGTAAAATGGCTTTTGTTACAATTTATGACTCCTGGTAGCAAAATTGCTACATCAGTTCAACTCCTATTAATTTGAAATAATCATTTCCGAGAATCTCTAAAGAAAACTAAATCTGACAGAATAACAACAATCTTCCATTGTTTTGCAGGACAATGTCAAACAATTTGATGTCAAGAATGAATGTTGATGGGCAAAACGGCAAGTTTTCTTTTAAGAATACAAAGGTTGTATTCAATCATCTCTGGTAAGTTAATTACCAAGTGCAGCATTTTCATCATGACCATAGCAAATAATATATGACAGTAAAGCATCGTCTAATTCATCCTACCGGTAATTCATAGTCTAATTATATAATCAACTTGCAATTGAGGATTTTCTTTGAAAATGTTTAAGAAAACTTCCATTCCTTCGGTTGAAAATATAAATTGTTTACACTTTTAGGTCATATTTTGTATTGATGCTGTTCATATGTTCACATGCCAAGTTACAGCAGTGAAATGAACCTTTCAAGTGATTGATTAAACAAATACTTGAATCATATAAGACAATATATCTTCCATATGACTTATTCATGTATTTAAATATAAAATTTCAGAATGTGTCCTATCTCAAGGGAATGAGATGGGAATGCATCCGAAGCAAATTTCAAGAAAGAGTTAGGAACGTTTCTGAAGTATCCACCTGACCGCCAGGCAGGGAGTGGCAGAAAGAAGAGGAGCTGATAATTGTTTTTGGAGTTGTAATTGTGTTGAAAAATCTGAACTGTGGTATTGAAATTGGTAGTGTAAATGTCACTTTGATGCTATATGCAGATGATATTGTGTTATTAGCACAACAGAGATCACCTACAGACTATGTCATGTGTGATGTTTTACATTATGCATTAAACCACGTTTTCTGTGTGCGTGTGTGTTCATAAAGATTTCATGAAAAGTGACTTGTTTTATGTGCTGTCTTCAGGTATAGTTCCTGGTCATCTTGGATCCCTTTCATGGTGAAAGTAATTGCATTGTGTTTATTCAGGGGTCTGTCTTAGAGCTGAAATTCAGACAAAATGTCTTCTCGGGACAATTTTCACCTTTTCAAGGTAACAATACAACAGTAAATAGTTAATCCTAATTTGGAATACTCTTTTCTTCTAACTGGAATTATACGTCCAACTGACATAAAACTTAAATGAACATTATATTGAATGTGGAATTTTAACCAAGTATTTTATCAGGTAAATATTTTTACTGCAATTTTCTGTTTGAATACTGTTTATTGCAGGTAGCTTTTGGGTATTTTAGCTGGATGCAGGAGTTTGGTGCTACTTTATTGTAGTTTAAAGATGAAGTGCGAGTCTATTTACAGGAAAGCGTAATACCTCCCAGACACAACCACGGAACAACCCATTTTCAACGTTAATAATATGTCAGACTTCAACATTGATTCCACGTCGGATATCTACGTCAAAAAAACTTTCATATACAACCTATTTTCAATCTATTTTCAACGTTGAGGATCAACCTATTCTCAACGTTGATAATCGGTCAAAGTTCAACGTTGATTCCACGTCAGATATCTACGTCAAAAAAACTTTCATATACAACCTATTTTCAATCTATTTTCAACGTTGAGGATCAACCTTTTTTCAGCGTTGATAATCGGTCAAACTTCAACGTTGATTCCACGTCGGATATCTACGTCAAAAAAACTTTCATATACAACCTATTTTCAATCTATTTTCAACGTTGAGGATCAACCTATTCTCAACGTTGAAACAACGTTGATGTGCCTGCTGGGCTGGTTCGATCCCCCAAATAGATACAATGCGTGAAGCATTCTGGTATCCTCCGCCGTGATATTGTTGGAATATTGCTAAAAGCGGCTAAACCTCACTCACACATTCACCTTGGATGAATCGTTAGGTCGTGACTCACTCATTCACTCACTCATTGACTTGCCTTGCATGTGTTTGTGACAGGTGCCACCGGTGGGACAAGATACGCTCAATTCTTGGCGATTATCTGGTATTGTTACGTGATAGTTATGCATATTCACATGCTTATCCTAGTAGGATATAATGACTGGCTAGCTATTCTCGAAACGTTCGTAGCCCTACGAACTTCTTAAGCCCATTCTTAACACATTGGCTACGATCAAACTTTAAGATAAGAATTCTTAGGGCTACGAACGTTTCGAGAATAAGGGCCCTGTTTCTTAGGGCAACATGTTTTATTTCTGTGTTTCTCATTGCCTTACCGACTGAAAATTGGCCTTCGACCCGGTAATAAAAACAAAATGTATATCCTCCGGCTCGAACTCAGGCCCCACCGACTGCTCATTCAATTGATTCATTCCTATGTCAGTGCTGGGGTGAAGACTACAGGTAGCTTAGCGCTAGGTATTAACATTATTCTGTCTTACATTTAATTTATCAATACACTATCACGTATTAAATAATAAAGACTTTATGATGACCGAGGTAAAAGTCACATTTGGTTCAATCTATACTGAGACAAAAAAGAAACTTCACAAAATGTGATTTGAAAAATAATGAATAATTTTTCTCTGATGATACATCTATGTATCCGAAATGGGATCCCTATCTTTCGACTCTAGAAAACGTTAGCAAAACCCACTCAAACCCATCCATTCGTCGTGCAAATGACGTTAGTGCCAAATCAGGTTTTGCACGTGCAGTCGATCACGTGATCTTCGCATCGAAGTTTTCTTCATATGCACGTGTTTGCATTGGCCTCAAGAATTGAAAAAACACTTTTAAACCACAGTTCTAGCGGTACTTGAAATGCCACGATTGTCAAATGTGCAACGTGAACGTGCCGTTGGCATGTTGCAAGCGGGAAGATCAGATATTGACGTCGCAAGAGCAATGGGATGCAGCCGTCGTACTGTGTATGACTTGCGAGGTCGTCTACAACAAACTGGCACCACTTCTGATCACCCAAGGTCACGAGCAGAAGACCGTCAAATCGTCCTACGTCACCTACGTGACAGATTTCTGCCGGCTACACGAACCAGGGCTGAGATGTTTAGAGGTCGACTGACCATTCGAAATCGGTTGCGGGCTGCCAATCTCCATTCTCGACGTCCATATCGTGGGCCAGTATTGACGCCGTTTCATCAACGTCAACGTCTGCTGTTGGCCCAACGTCACCTCCGATGGACCCAGAGAGACTGGAATCGAGTCGTCTTTAGCGATGAATCCAGGTTTACCCTCAGATTCGCGGACGGCAGGCATAGAGTCTGGAGACGACGTCGTGAACGGTATGCCCAATGTTGTGTACAGGAAGTCGACAGATTCGGGGGCGGAAGTTGCATGGTGTGGGGTGCTTTCTGTGGGAACAACCGTTCCCGACTTCTGGTCATCCGTGGAAACCTCACAGCTGCTGCTTACCGCGACCAGGTGCTGACCCCTGAACTCGTTCCTTTCATAGCGGCTCATGGTCCAGTTCTACAGTTCCAGCATGACAATGCTCTGCCGCATACCGCGATGTTGACACGAAATTTCCTTCAAAACGCCTGACCTTAATCCAATATAGCACGTTTGGGATGCACTTGGGAGAAGGCTGCGTGGTCTTAGGAACCAACCTCAGAATTTGCAGGAACTTGGCGCTGCCTTGCAAGAGCAATGGCGCAGAATCCCCAACCACGTGTTCACAAGCATCAGGCAGTCGATGAGGAGACGGTGTTTGGCAGTGGTGAATGCGCGGGGCGGCCATACACGATATTGAACTGAGAAATTTCGCATTTTTATTCTTGTGACTTGACATTCTGTATACCCATGTTTTGGAACGGCGGTGTAGCCTAATGGAACTGATTATGGCACTGTCAGTGTATCGAGTACATCACAGCAATGAAATAATAACAATTTAACCATCTTACCATCTCTTGTTCTTTTATAGTGCCCTGAAGAAAGAATGTGAAGTTTCTTTTTTGACTCAGTATATCTTGATGTTCTCTGCTACAGTTGCTTGAAGTGCAATCTGTGTTATGGATTCAAAATCTGCAAATCTTGCTATGTATATTTCATATTTCCTGAATACTAAGAAACCCAGAATACATTAGTTTTTAAGACAGGTCTTTTGTTTTTTCCACCCGCAGATTTCCCATAGTCACTCCTAAACAGTCAAAACAAAGCAGAATCAAAGTTACAGATGGTTTATCGTCTTTTCAGAGGCAGATATGAACAAATCTAAGTTTTTAATATAATTGTTTTTATTGTAAACCGACCGACCGACCCAACTTTAGATCAGAGTTGCAACGTGAAACACAAAACCAAAAAATGAATAATATGCCCTGAAGAAGGAAGTTCAACACACGCTGGGCAATGACATTGTTCAGCCGAGTCATTGTGAATGGAGTTCAAACTGAATTCTTATTCCGATGTCTGATGTAGGTGCAGATGCATACAGACAAAACGAGTGAATGCTGTTAAAACCTATTCTCAACCAATACCATGAATCGCTGATAGTCATATCTATTGATATGTTCGCCTTTGGCAACACCACAAACCTATTATATTAACAAGTAGGCTTTGTATGGCAGCTGACTGGACAGAATGTGTTATTTCAATGACGTGTCCTCTTTTCAGGGGCGGTGGGGTAGCCTCGTGGTTAAAGCGTTGGCTCGTCACGCCGAAGACCCGGGTTCGATTCCCCACATGGGCACATTGTGTTAAGCCCATTTCTGGTATCCCCCGCCGTGATGTTGCTGGAATATTGCTAAAAGCAGCGTAAAACTAAAACTCAGTCAGTCAGTCAGTCCTCTTTTCAGTTTGTGTATTCCACCAATGACAATATCAGTCATTGACCTAACCAAATCCTGAACACATTCAATAAGAATGTAAATATACTTTAATATAAACAGAATAAAACATTAAGGTCGCTGCAATCTCAGTTAAATATCAGTTCAAAGGTTACACAATCTTAGTTTAAATTAGGATCTATATTTCACCATAGGCTCTGACTTCTCTTATGTGTGCTAAAATCTTCAACATAACACGTTCTGAAACTGTGACCTGCTGACACACACAGAGGACCAATATTGTTCTGAACATTTATGTGTTGGACTGGTCATGATTTGAGGCCTCGTGCTGAAAGCGTTTACACCACCATTACGAGATTTCGATAACTCTGAATGAGACTTACAAGTCTGTGCAAGATGTCTGCAAAACGCCAGTGCATGATATTATGAGGGGGAGTTGGGTTTTACGCCGCTTTTAGCAATATTCCAGCAATATCACGGCGGTGAACACCAGAAATGGGCTCCACACATTATACCCATGTGGGGAATCGAACCCGGGCCTTCAGCGTGACAAGCGGTCGCTTTAACTACTAGGCTACCCCAATGCCCCACTTTATATTACTCCAGGGCAGGGGGTAACCAGTGCATTTTCCTGGGTATGTTAAGCATCAACTGGTGCTTAACATGTGCTGCACAAGTGTATCCAAGTGTTAAATGCGTTCACACGCCGTGTCGTATGTTTCATAATCGCTTACCATGCTGACGATTACGTAAGTCAAGTTGACCAAGCCGCATGCAACAGCTGCTAACCAAAATCATATGCATTATTATATTGTATGTGTTAAGTATACCGGTGGCTTGTATATACTCTTGTCGACACTGTGCATGCAGAATTAGACCACAAACATAATTTAACATATCAGATTGTTATTCCCTTCTCTTTGTGAAGGTTCCAGAAAGACACCAGTATGTACGGGACGACTCTACATGTATCAAAGTAAGTATCTGTTCAATGTATGTATAACATATTAGATTGTTATTCCCGTCTCTTTGTATGTTATTCCCTACTCTTTGTGAAGGTTCCAGAACGACACCGATATGTACGAGACGATTTTACATATACCAAAGTAAGTGTGTGTTCAATATACAGCATATTAGATTGCTATTCCCTTCTCTGTGTCAAGGTTCCAGAACAACACAAATTTCAGAGGAACAGGACGACTCTACATATACCAAAGTACTTGTCTGTTAAATATATAACATATCTGATTGGTATTTCCTTCTCTGTGTGAAGGTTCTGTTATAGAGCAATTGTTTTTTTACAATTTTATACATTTTTATACTGTTAAAAAAAAGACAATTCATACATTTCATATGTTTGTATATCAAATGTTATTTTATAAAAGTCATTTGTTACATGGATATCTGGCAAAGGTAAACACAAAACTTACCTCAATACACACAAAACTTACCTCAAAACACACAACACCCCATGACCCAACACAACACAGGATGACACACATGGCACGTACCACTTTGACAAAATACTCAAGCGAAGAAGAAGACAACAGATAACCCAGTACAAGATGAAATGGTCTGATGGCTCAACATCACGTGAACCATCAGACAACATACCAGAACAGCATCGACACAACTTCAATGCAAACTACAATGCAAATGGACGCAAGAAGAAAAAGAGATTTTTTAGACCTTAAGATACAATACTCATATCACATGAACCACTCTTTATTCATTCCTATGTTGCACTACTGTTTATCGTTCTTTCATCTGCCATCTTTGTCCTCAACAATAACATGGCAACAGGTTGAGATAAGTCTCTCTACACACTGTGTATTCTTAGTGCTAGAAGGTTGAGTAGGGCCCACTCACTTTCATATTCCCCAGACTTATCTCAACCTAAACCATGTTCTGGACATTCTTATTCTCATGGTTCATGCTGATATCCAGTGCACTTGCCTCCTCACTCAATGCTGACGTCATACAACGCATCAATTATAACGTCATATTCCAGCCTATTGCTAAGGCACGCTTCTCAAACGAGTATTGGTTACACACATACCACATCTCCATCCCAACACCTTTCAAGCTGAAGACAGTTTCAGGCTGTCCCAACTACAATGACACATGTCAGCTTGCTAGAAAATTACACACTCAACTCAACTCGTTGAAAACACGAATTCAACAACTACTAAACAACACAATGCAACAAATCAACAACTTACTACCTACCCCAAGCCCCATTTCAGGAAGACATTCCAAACGGGCAATACTAGGGTTCATTGGCGATTTCTCAAAAAGCTTATTCGGCACAGCTACTACGGAGGATGTCAATGTTCTTGCTAAACACATTAACTCATTAACAAAGCATGCTATTTCTATTGCTAACACGGTAATAGAGCATGAACACAAACTTTCATCTTTGATGAAAAACACTGATACTAGGCTAACTAACGCCATTAATGGTATCAAACTTAACCATGAAGCACACATTAAGCATTACGTCTAATTTCAAAAGCTTTCAAATGGCATTTGCTTCTTTAACTTCAACTATGTTCTATCAAATAGAAAATGCTTCAACTTTGGAACATAAAATTGAATAATTTAGGCAAGGTGTTCTGGACATATTGAAGGGTAGACTGTCACCACTACTAATCCCTTCCCAAATTCTTAGGCAAACTATTCACCATATTCAAACTGTTTCTTTGTCTAAGTATCATGGCTTTACTCTCGTCCAAACGGACCCAAGTTTTTATTACAGCCATGGCAAATTTATTTTTACAAAAAAATCCAACCATCTATATTTTACACTGAAGTTTCCCATTGCATCCTACAAAACCGCTTTTAACCTTTACAAGATTATTTCACTACCCGTACCTATTAACGAAACTGTTCCACATGCTACACAACTCCTTAACATTGCACAATACCTAGCTGTAGACAACACTACTACTCTCTATTTAACCCTCACTTCTCAGCAAATATCTCAACGCTCTGGTTACAACAATTTGCATTGTTATCTGCATCCTACTTTAGCATCTACTGAGCTCTCTTCCTGTGAATTATCTCTCTTAAAAAATAACAAGCATGCTATTCTTTCTAACTTTGACTTTCGTGTTTTACTTAATAAACTAATCCCAACTAACTACACTCTCCCCCTTTAGGTACTTGTTCACAGCACACCTCTTATAACACTAAACTGTTTGTCAGGACGAAAGATGGTAACAGGATGCATATTTTACATCATTCAGGTACCCTGCCTTTCTTCTCTCAGCACTCAAACATTAGCTGTGCCAGCACATTTAGGCACCTGCCAACGCAACTCTACTGATAAAGTCACTTATCTCCACCCTGTCAACCTTTCACTTATAACACACTTTTTAAAAAGTTCTTTCCAGATGCTATTTCTGGAGACGCTCTGTACCAAAATGCTATTCAAGTCAAAATTCCAAAGTTCCATGTGTACTCACACCAGTTCCAGGCAATACTTGCTAATGATCAGAATGATCACTTAAGTCTCAAACGTATTGTACGAAGTGTCAGGAATTAACAGCACGATCTTCAAAACACTAACAGAATCACTCTTAGATGGCCAAATTGAGATTAAGACTAACCTTTTTGATGTTAAAACCATTCTTGTAATTGTTTCCTTAACCCTATCTACCTTATCCTTCTTTATCATCATCTGGCTAATCTGTAAACTTAAAACAATAACAGCAACCCTGCTACTATTTCAAAACCCTGTAAAAGCTGCGACTCTACCATCTTTTGAGTATCATTTCCCCACACCTCCAACTACTACTACCTTGAGTACCAACTTCCTAACCTAGCTGTACGAATATTTCCCAATTATCATATGTGCAGTGTTTCTCATTTTCTTTCTCATAATATATTTCAACTTGTGTAAATCAACTAGGGCAAATACGGTCATACAGTTGGAACTTAGTTCTGGGACAGAATGTCTGCTTGTGCCTGTTTTATACTTGAACCAATGTCCATCTTGTTTCCTAATAAAAACGTCTCAATCAATCAATCATGTATCTGTTGCTGGATGGTTATTTCCATGTTTAACAGTTGATTGGGCGGATCTCAAAATTATAAGCAAATTCACTGAAAAAACTGTTAAAATCCCTACGACTGTAAAAATTTCTGCTATTACTGCCAAACGTATCACCTCTGTGATATCACAACCCTTCAATGTCAACATTAAAATACATCACCACAATTTGTATTAAATGATTGAGCTTTCTGAAGCCACTGTTGTATGAAAATGTCCTTGTAGCTAATTGCCTAGTTACATACTTACCTAGTTACTCAAACCTTGTATATATCAATGTACTGAACAATTTATTTATTTCGAGGACGAAATATCTTTTTTTCAAAATGGAGGGGTATTGTTATAGAGCAACAACGTGGACTATGTTTTATACAATTTTATACATTTTTATACTGTTTCAAATAAAGACAATTCATACATTTAATATATTTGTATATTAAACGTTATTTTATAAAGTCATTTGTTACATGGATATCTGGCCAAGGTAAACACACCTCACAAACATAACATATATCCCATCACTTCTCTCTGTTTGTTAGAACTACCGCTGCATAAGCAGATAATTAGCATATCCGGCCATCACTTCATTGTCAGCATCCCGTTATCTTCCGGTTAGGCTTGTGAGATCACTGCTCACTTCATTGTTTGGGGTTTTTCCAAATTACCTTTGTCAGTCTCTGTGACGTTACACATGCCTACGGCGTAAATATGCCATGCTACTGTATTGTCTCAATTTTGCTGTTACCAAAGCGTCATTGTGAAACATTGCCGCGGGTCTTACCCCAACAGGTTTGACTGCATGTCCCTTGCTTATAAATACTGCGGTAGCATCCCAATAGCTTCACTCTTGAACTGCAGTCAGTCTTGTTGGTCATATTTTGTTATTGTTTAGTTAAGACCTTGCATTTTATTTTTCATGTATTACTTGACTTGTATTTAATGTATGAAAGGTTACTAAATTGATGTTGGACTTGTACCTTGATTATTTTGAACTTTCTATCACCATACTTACTCACTCTACATGAAAGCACAGGTCTCAAGCAGTTATAATCTAGTTTAGGTGTGTATGTATGCTTGAAGTGATGGTGGATCGAGATGAAAGAAAGAGCTAGTTTCACTTCCATACAGGCAGGTGTGGCAGTTTGTAAGGATAGCAGCAACTTTGTAGTATTTACCAACTGGCTGCAAATACAGTTTTTGGTTCTTCTTGAAATCTAGAAATGCAAATAGTGTGAGCAACTTGCCAAAAGTCCACTCAACACAGACTCTGACGGCTGACATCTTCTTGTTGAATAGAGCTTGATTAGCTGTTATCACGCCTCCCCTGTATGGCGCTATTATGTAAGGTGAAATTGGATACGCTGGGTCACCATATACACAAAACTCATCATTGTTTCGAGGTGTCATATTCTCTGACATGTCCTTTTCAACCCCGCTTTCTCTCAACATACCAGCATCATGGCGTCGGCCTTCAATGGGGCCATAAAAATTGGCTATCATTCTATTGGGTGTTACTATACTCTGGTACTTCAAACCATGTACACGTTTATGTCCATTGAAAACGATTTTTTGGTTTTGTTGAGGCCGCACAGTACCATCAATAAACTCCCAGCAGTTAGTGAGAGGTGAACCTTGGTTATGAATGGATCGAGACATATCTTCCAGATGATCATGTGATAGTCAAGGTTTGTCCAGATTGTCTAGTAAATGACTGTGCATGTCATAAATGTAATTTAAAACAGTATTACAAATGTGCCGCAATTCTGAAGTCGATCTGCCCAAAAGTGCTTTAAGTCTTCAAGCCGATTTGGATAAGAGAGTCTTCTAACGAGCATGCACAGACCATCAATGCCTGAACAAGTTGTACGATTCGAGCAATGGCATTGGTCAGTTAGCAGTAGGGTGTCTTTAAGTTTGAGTAAATCTTCTCTAGTAAATCTGAAGCACTTACGGCACTGATCGTCATGGAGTTCATGTAATTTGATATATCTGTCGGACAAAGTATCATCTTCTTTCAAAGCAGAAACAACAAAAGATCATCGTTATCTTCCACGGCAGCCAAAAGATTTATATTTATATTTATATTTATAGTTTTTTAGTCGGAAAATTTGACCAATCAAAAGTCGTTTTACATATACCAGCACATGTACCCGTACACATAAGATTTACTCACGGTCACTAAAGTTTGGTAGCGTGTACGTGTACGTGTACGTGTAAGCTACACGTAGGCGTACATGTACTCGTAGCGCTGCTCAACCTCTCAATTGTTTAGTTTTAAATAACTTGTGAGATACAGGGAAACGACCCGATCTCAGTTCCAGAGCTACACTATTATGAACGGGTCGACTCTATATATACCAAAGTAAGTGTCTGTTCAATTGTTTTACAAATGCAATGAATATTTCAGCTGTAACGGTTGAATAGGGCCCGTAAGTCTCGCGAGGCGCTACTTCCGCTACTAGATTTCCGGTGACAAGCGAGTTCTGGTGCCAAATTGCGCGACCGCCAAATATCACCTTACTAGACCGGACCAAGTGTACTACCAAGCTTGGCTGTCACAGCTGGCGACAGTCGGAATAACTGGATCATTTTGGGAAGATAAGATCGAAAAATTATTATTCCTTCAAGGTTTATCGGTTCCTTACTGACAACCGACAACCATGAGTCAATTCGAAACATATGAGTACCTTTCTTTAGCTATAATATATTTTTGACAACCAGTGCAGTTCTATCGCTAAACGTGTTTCTTTTCAGTATCGCGGACAGTGTTTGTCAGAAAATATATTTCGGGAATCAATGACATGGTTAACGTAAAATGTATTTGAGTAAACATTATTTATTGAATTAATAAAACTATTAATTAATACACTGCTATTCATAAAAGAGTCATATGTTACCAACTTTATCGAGTTGATGTTCTATTCATATTTGGCCACATTGACTCTGTCATTTCCATTTTCACTTAAAGTATGTAATTTCCAAATTAGAATATTTTTGTTTGTTTTATTTGTTATTTATTTTCGAAATACATTTGTTATGCTGCAGCAATATTTTCAGTAACTATTTCAAATTAAAAACTATTTTCTACATATCAATATTTATATTAGTTAGGAACTATTTAATAGATTTAATCAATGGAGACAATTGGCTTTTATATGCAATGTAAAATGCATGTGTAAACTAGTTGGTAGGCTTAACATACAATTTTACTCTCTTCCAAGTCTAAGGGATGACTGTATGCAAGTTCAGGTGACAGAATGACTCAAAGATACAAGAAATAAATTGTTTCTTGCTTTGCAAATGTGAAAGAAAATGCATTATAAATTTTACTTTGGATAGATGACAGGGATCTGCATGTGCCAAATTGTTTCTTTGCCATGCTGTAAATATATTGATAATGATATATTGAATAAATAACATTATTTAAAAAAAATATAAATATATGAAATATATGAATTATGTAAACATTATTTTAGTGGGGTGATATATAAAAACTGGTGGTTGGACAATAATAATTACACTTTGTACTAGATGTCTTGGATGTTGTGAATTATGTACTATGATCTACAGTACATGCGTGTTACTTAGTTCTTGGTTATGCGGGGGTGAGGTTATGCTGTGCTGTAAGCAAATTATGAAGCAGCACACAGCACCTTCAAGTCACAATTGGCCAAAATGCAAGACCAAACATACTCAAATATGGAGTAATCACTCAAAGACATTTCCTGTATTGTAACATATACTGACCAATACATGGGGAAACTAAATGTGCATATATACTATGTCATGACTGCAGATTCTGCAGACACTGGCTGATAGCAACATGATTACTTGTCATGAAACATAGGGTTTTTCACCCATTTTACGTAACTTATATATTCCAAATATTCTGCCAATGAGGTTGGTAACCCGGGTTCCATTCCCCACATGGGCACATTGTGTGAAGCTCATTTCTGGTGTCCCCCGCAGTGATATTGCTGGAATATTGCTAAAAGCGGCGTAAAACCCAACTTACTCACTCACTCACTCACTAACTTCTCACGGAATTATCTGAGAGTCCCAAGATGTCACAAGAAGTTCCACAACACCTTGCTGGTGACAAGCATTCCCTGTTCACGAAAGTGTCCAAAGGATGATGTGTAGGGCTTTAATATGTTTTATAACTGTACATACAACACTTCAATGACTTGATGTTTCTTCATTGGCAATGTATTCCTTGAACACCAGATGTTAAAGAAATCTGAAGATCTGTTTCAGTTTGTGTTGCTCTTGATGTCAATGGTAATTGTGGTGAGGTATTCCTCCTTCTTTCTCCCCTTAAAGATGTGCATCTGTTGCAACTGAAAAAATACATAACACATGTGAGACCAAGTATGATATACTTAAAAAAACAGTTCCTTACAGTGTTGACATCAAGATATTATTGATGAATAAAGCATGTGAATGTTATGTTTACCTGCAAATGCTGCACCATAAACAAATACTAAATAGGTTTGTAATAATCAAGCTCATATTACAGAATACATTTGTGAGAGACACCTATTGAGAGCTATTGGCATTAATCAAAGTGTGGATATAATCATCATTGTTTACACGCTATTAAATTATTATTTAATTCATTACATTTTTTTTTTAGAATTACACCTGGAATTTCATTGCGCATAAAGTTATCTCCTGGATAATTCCAACTGCAAGATACTTTATGTATTAACACAGTTCCCGATAAAATGTTTTATGCACAACTTTACAAAGATTAATGTCATTTTTTAATCAGTAGGACTTTCCTTTCCAAGAAAGGAGTATAATGGTATAAAAAGTTGGTTGTTGTTGAACTGAAAAACTCGAAGCAGATTTACTTTAGAATTACAGACCAGTGTCCAACTTGTCATTCATTTCAAAGGTGCTTGAAAGGATTGTTGCTGCACGACTACGTGATCATGTTCTTACGAGTGGAAATGCTGAAATCACGCAGTCTCCGTACAGGCGCTTTCATAGCACAGAGACTGCTTTTGTACGAGTTCCAAATGATATTTTGCATTCCGTACACAAAGGAGGAGCAGCGATTTTAGTGTTACTTGACCTCTCACCGGCATTTCACACTGTCGACCAGTCAATTCTAATGGCGCGACTGAAGCACAGGTTTGGTGTAACTTCAAGTGCTTATTCCTGGCTGCAATCGGAAGATATCAAGCAGAAGAAATCAATAACTGTCTTTCACAAAACGTGCAATTCAAATACGGCGTCCCTCAAGGTTCTCTTTTCGGACCGCTGCTATTTACAATATACACCTCACCTCTGGGTTATATTGCTAGATGCCATGAGTTATCTGCCCATTTCTACGTAGATGATACGCTGTTATATCTGGCATTCCAAGACAAGACTGAACTACTTGTGATACGTGCAAAATCAGTACAACACAAACTCAGTCTCCCAACCCTGAATATTGGATGAAATCCCATCAAGCCAAGTAAAGACGTGAGGGAACTTGGAGTTATTGTTTGATTCAACCTTCAGCTATGAGCTGCCAGAAACCTTACATAAGTATCAGAAATATCACCAGATCAGATGCATTGATAACAAAACTGCAGCAACGTTAGTCAAGTCCTGTGTCCTATCACACCTGCACTATTGCAGTCTCCCTAAATGTCTCCTCAACAAGCAACAGCATGCTCCTAATTCAGCCGCAAGACCCATTACAAGGACAAGAAAACTTGATAACATAAGCCCAATTCTCCGTCAACTCCATTGGTTGCCTGTATCCAGCAGGATTCGGTACATGATCCTCCTTGTGTTCAAAGCAAAGCGTGGTCTTGCACCACAGTATTTGCAAGGCCTTATAACCAGTTACATACAAGCAAGAACTCTTCGTTCGGGGGATCATAATCTTCTCTGTGTGCCAGCAACTACTCACAAAGCATTGTTTTGGAGACTGGTCCTTTGCAGCAGCAGCTAATCTTTGGAACAGTCTCCCCCATGACATCAGAGACATTCAAGATGTGGCCACTTTCCAGAAACATCTCAAGACATATATGTTCACCACAGATGGATACAGGACGTCACAGGTCAGAAAGGTACACAACCCATGTTTGTTCTAGTGCACTCATTAAGGAAACCTTTCATAAAATGAAAACCAAAGCACAGTTGATATAATGCGTGCAATGACGACATAGTCATGTGACCTGAATTGTATATAATGCTGAATGAACCCACATTTAAAAAAGACAGCGGTTGCCAGGGTGCGCGACCAACTTTGTTGAATAAAGAGAACTTTCTATACAAAATATCAATACAAGGTGCGACTCGAAAGTTCATAATCGCACAATGTTGACTAAAGTCTGCTGTATAAGGTTAGACATGACTTATCACAGTTCATGAATATGCCAATATGTCCTGGCTTTGGAATGTACAGGAAAGGACATGTGCAGCAGTTACACAAATAACAAGGGGAGATTTGGTCAGGTTAGGCATGTAATTACTTACAGTACAGTTTAGGTAAATGCCTTAATTGAATAGTGGTCTTGCCTAGCCAATTCATTCAAGTCACAACATCTGTTCAATCTATTTGTGACACACGCCTTTGCTTCACCGGTGAAGCGATACATTTACTGTATATATTACATTATAGGTAAGAATAGATGTTTTGTACATGTTTATCTTGTAGGTGGTTAAATCAAAGAGGTCATGGAACAGAAAGCATAAAGATGAAATCGTTCATAATATATTTATTAGAAACTAATGGGGTGGGTGAAATAAGCTGGCATAATGAGCATTCAAAGCAATGTCTCTCGATTCTTTGCCTCTCGGAAACAGGTTTTGTAGCAGAAGAAAGATCAGTACATTTTTGTGATGGCTAGTTTGAGTAAACAGCTGTGAGGTACGCTTGTCATGCTTTGCATCGGCCAGGAAATCATTCAACACCAACACAACGTAATCCTCGTCAAAGTAATCCTCGTCAAATAATTCCTTTCACAAATGTCACCTGAGGCAGCTGCTCGCTTATGTGCTGATATACTGGCTGCCACTGAGTAAAACACCAAACAATGTGGTTCGGTATAGGCTGGATCATCCATGTCATAGCAGATGAAAGGTAAACACAGACTTTCTACAGCCACTAAGTCCAACAACAAGGATATTGGAGGGAATAAGGAATTGGATTCATTCATGCTGCTGGTGTTCCGTAGGAGTGTGTTGATCCTCATGAGGAGGTTGTCTCTCTCCTCAGGTGGAGGAGGATGGTGTTGATCCTCATGATGAAGGTGTCAGTCCTCAGGAAGAGGAGGAGGGGGTGAGTGTTGCGTTGATCCGTGCATCTGCTTCTGATGTGTCTGTAGATTATCATTTCACGTAAAACTCTTTCCACAATCTGGACAGCTGCTCACCCTCATCGTGATGCAATGCCGTATGCGATTAGAGCGTCTGAAGCTTTCTTTTATATGCTTTACTCTGTTACTCTGTTTACATGCTTTAGCGAGCGTGGGCTCTTTAAATGCAGGTGCATTATATTCAGAGTGACATGAATACCTCACCATTGGCGCATCATATCACCTGTACTTTGTTTTGTTTCATGAAAGGTTACCTTAATGAGTGCCCTAGAACAACCATGGGTTGGTTTACTTTCTGACCTGTGACGTCCTGCATCCATGAGCCTATGAATGCGTTATCGTTGCATTTTCATCTCCCTTAACCTTTCTTTAACCAAAGGCAGGTCCTGCTGACCCGTTCTATACTACTTTTGTTGCATAACATCAGACTTAACAGTATTCGACCTAAATGACAGCTGTCTGTAAACAATCGAATCTTGATCAGACAAGCAAACATTTTACGTCATAGCTCTCGACCACTAATGTACTCTAGGATACAAGATGATATTCAAATGAGATACGATGACATGCAATAACCATCAGACAAACCGTTGCACCCGTGAAGGTCCGTGTTAGAATGTGCCTTCAGTAAGAGGCGACTAACGGGATCGGGTGGTCAGGCTCGCTGACGTGGTTAACATATGTCATCGGTTCCCTATTGCGCAGATCGATTCTTATGCTGTGAATCACTGGATTGTCTGGTCCAGACTCGATTATTTACAGACCACCGCCATATAGCTGGAATATTGCTGAGTGCGGCGTAAAACTAGACTCACTCACAAACCGTTGCCGTTAGCCGACTCTTATAACAAGGGTTGGTTGTTTCAAGTTCCATGACCAGTTCTAATCCAGATCTTCACAAGAAGTATTAAAAACCCATACCAGCACTATGAACCCCACAAAATAGTAAATGTTTATCATCCAAACCGCTGTTACATTTGAATCCTTTTAAGAAATACAAACAATCCCACTTCTCATATTTTTATAGCTGTATATATTTTCTGGCAATTGTTTACGTTTTAAGAATGTTTTTGCGAAAAGTACCTATGACTGTAAAAATAATTTATTAGCATTTATTTTTCATACAATAAGAGGCGATTCTATTTATCGTCTTCTTCTTATGTAACAACATGTACCCACTACAGGTTGCATTATATTGTGATAATTTAATATATAAGACTATGATCCAACAAACATTTTCAATGTCAGCATTGCGTTTTTTTTGTTGTGATGACCTTTGTAGAGGGTTTTGGCTGATGCTGTAGCTGGAATCAAGCAAAATCCCCTGCCTGTTCAACAATATTTTTGTTGTGTATTTTAGGGTGATATTTTTATTTAGCATTTTCTAATTCAGGTAACTTAGACCCAATTAAACTCTGTTTCACGTGCGTGTTTTAATCCAGGGATGTGTTCCTCAATAAATAAGAAGTGTGAGTGTGTATGGTTTTACGCGGCTTTTAACCATATTCCAGCAATATCACAGCGGGGTTCACAAGAAATAGGCTTCACACATTGTTCCCATGTGGAGAATTAAACCCGGCTCTTCAGCGTGACGAAGAGTACTAGACTACCCCACCACACCTACATACATCGACAGGTACAGCCCATGCATTACTCAGTGGGTCGGGATTTCCATATGGCGGTGACAAGCCTTTCCTGATTACCAAATAACATCTAGTGACAGGTATATTCAGTCAAAGACAACTGTTGAGACTGAGGAACGCGGCCAGGTAGGTTATCACGTGAGGGGTGAGGTGAAATGGGATTGAACTTCAGGTTCAATATTTGTTCATGTTCGTGTATTTGAAGCTTCTAGTCGGAGTCCGTCTCCTTCTTGATCCTTCGCCACTAAGTAACATCACTAAAGCATACTGTGGTGATGTGTGTTCCTGTGCAAACAGCTCAGTCACAAATCAGTTCAAGTTAAGCAACGTTGAACGAAGAGAATCCTTCGATGGGTGACCATGTTTGGTAGCTTGACTCCAGAGGGTTTCTAGGATTTGAGTCCTGCCCCACAAAGAAAGCACATGTGATACATGTGGTCTCACCTTAGGTAAGTGAGTTTGTTCAAATTTGCCTCTGTTCACCCAGCTGAAAATGGGTACCCGGTGGGATAAGTCATGTAACTACTGTCCTTCTAACGCCTCACAGGCAGCTTGGGTTATCCAGGGTAATGTTATTATTCACGTACTGATACAAATAAAGGGAAATATCCTCCTAATAAAATTACGTGATGTGCATGAAACTGGTGCATAATATACTTTAGCGTAAGTAATAAAAGTGGGATAGACAGACTAATGGTTGACAGCATGAACCACACTGGCTCACAACTAGCACCATTACGCACTGTACCCACCTGACCTGGCCTCCTTCCTGTCTCCTAGATCCATGATTTCAACCTGTATGTATAACATGTGTATATGACCTATGTCTACGTCCTGTGTCCATACCTGTTTGTCCACACCTGTGTATACAACCTGTCAAAATCCTGTGTACATTAGCTATGCGTATAACATATCTATATATCCTATATACGACCTTGCTGTATGTGCCTGTGTGACCTATCTATACGACCTGTATACGATGTGCCTGTGTGACCTATCTATATGACCTGTATACGATGTGCCTGTATGACCTATCTATATGACCTGTATACGATGTCCCTGTATGACCTATCTATATGACCTGTATACGATGTGCCTGTGTGACCTATCTATATGACCTGTTTACGATGTGCCTGTATGACCTATCTATATGACCTGTATTCGATGTGCCTGTGTGACCTATCTATATGACCTGTATACGATGTGCCTGTGTGACCTATCTATATGACCTGTATACGATGTGCCTGTGTGACCTATCTATATGACCTGTTTACGATGTGCCTGTATGACCTATCTATATGACCTGTATACGATGTGCCTGTGTGACCTATCTATATGACCTGTATATGATGTGCCTGTGTGACCTATCTATATGACCTGTATACGATGTGCCTGTGTGACCTATCTATATGACCTGTATACGATGTGCCTGTATGACCTATCTATATGACCTGTATACGATGTGCCTGTGTGACCTATCTATATGACCTGTATACGATGTGCCTGTATGACCTATCTATATGACCTGTATACGATGTGCCTGTGTGACCTATCTATATGACCTGTATACGATGTGCCTGTGTGACCTATCTAAATGACCTGTATACGATATGCCTATCTATATGACCTGTATGTGTGACCTATACCTGTATACGATGTGCCTGTATGACCTGTGTGACCTGTATCTTCGGCCTACGGCCTTCGTGTGACTACGATCTGTATCTACGACGTGTATCTTCGACCTGTGTCCACGACCCGTATCTACAACATGTATCTACGACCTGTATCTGCGATCGGTATCTACGACCTGTGGCCACGACCCGTATCTACGACTTGTATCTACGACCTGTATCTACGATCGGTATCTACGACCTGTGTCCACGACCTGTAGCTACGACGTGTGTCTACGACCGGTATCTACGACCTGTGTCTACGACCTGTAGCTACGACGTGTGGCTACACCTTGTATCTATGACCTGTATCTACGATCTGTGTCCTCGACCTGTGTCCACGACTTGTGGCTACGACCTGTATCTACGACATGTGACTATGACATATATCTACGACTTGTTGGTACGACCCATATCTACGACCTGTATCTACGGCCTGTGTCCACGACTTGTGGCTACGACCTGTATCTACGAACGGTATCTACGACCTGTGTCCACGACCTGTATCTACGACCTGTATTTACGAACGGTATCTACGATCTGTCTGTGTCCACGACCTGTATCTACGACATGTGACCACGACCTGTATCTACGACCTGTTGTCTACCCACTTGTATCTACGACCTGTGTCTACGACCTGTAGCTACGACCTGTATCTACGACGTGACTATGACATATATCTACGACTTGTTGGTACGACCCATGTCTACGACTTGTGGCTACGGAATGTGTGCATGATGCTACTGAACAGAGATTTGGGCTTTTCTCAAACATCAGTTTTAAATGTTCATCTTAGGTGACAGATATTTATATTGATTAAGTTTACTTTTACATGTAATTTTCGTAGTCACCATGGAAGCGACGTTCAACCAAACTCACTGTTTCACTCATATGGTGGTTAAAGCGTTCGCTAGTCACGCCGGAGACCTAGATTCGATGTAAGCAATGTATGAAGCCCATTTCTGGTGTCCTCCACCGTGATATTGCTAATATTGGAATGCTGAGTAAAACTAACCCCACTCACTCACTGTTTCACTCAGGGGCGGTGGGGTAGCCTAGTGGTTACAGCGTACGCTCGTCACGCCGAAGACCCGGGTTCGATTCCCCACATGGGTACAATGAGTGAAGCCCATTTCTGGTGTCCCCCGCCGTGATATTGCTGGAATATTGCTAAAAAGCGGCGTAAAACCATACTCAATCACTCACTGTTTCACTCACTTCTAGGTACGCACCTTGCATCATGACAGACATACAAAGTGCAAATGATCCAGGGGGTGACATCACACATGTAGCTGTGGACGATGTTGACATTGAAAAGGCCGTCGATGACGACGACATGGTCTTTGTTGACAACTGCTGGAGCTCTGCCGTCATGCATGTGGAGAATTCAGTAAGAAGACTCATGGACAAACACAAGGGTAAAGTTGTTGCTGGTGTCAAGGGTCTGTTGTTCCTCCTCTACCTGACCTACTTTGGGTATTGTATGTACCACAAGTAAGTTTTGGTTTGTTTGTTTGTTTGTTTCTAAATGAGGCACTTAACAACATTGAAGTTTGTAAATAATCGACACTGATGGTTTGTGTACTCAAATATGTGACGTAATTTTTTCACTTACAAATCTGACCCGTGAAGGTCCGGGTTAGAATTGATCTTCAGTAGCCCATGCTTGTCCTGAGAGGCGACTAACGGGGTCGGGTGGTCAGGCTCGCTGACGTGGTTGACGTATTTCATCGTATCCCAGTTACGTAGAAAAGTGCTGAGTGTGGCGTAAAACTGAACTCACTCACTTACAAATCATGATAAAATTTAGATTTGAAAAAGGAAAGGGATTTTGCAATAGGTTCACAGAAAGGCAACCATCTGAAAGTCAACGACTGTATGTTTATTGCGGGAAATAACGGACCTTGCTGTAAATGGTCTTTATAAATGGGAAGAAATCCAAACCCATTCCCTGCCACTCGATCAACAGCATTCTTTTAGACAAAGGTACACTTTGGTAGTTGTTTATACAGCAAATAATTCGTTTCTGTCTTGCGTTCAGCCATTTGTCGTTATCTACATATTGAGAAACGCCCAGCGTCATTGGTTGGATGATATACCGTGAGGATAAGCTCATACAAAACCGCTCCCACCTCATGCAAAGGCCATATGTTACTGGGGAGTAACTGTTACCCAGAACCACCTCCTCATTGTGGACTGACCACATGATATTCTGGTGTAATGTTCCCCATGACGTGGTTGCTCGTTCAGGACAATTTGTCCAGTTCGATACAGGGTGGTTGTTGTCGACACCCAATCTTGAAATGGATTTCTTTTCTTACTACTATGTATCGCTAGATTATGTTAGTGTAAACTTCACGCTGTTGCAAATGCAACGACACGTCTACCATCAACTTACCTAACATATATGTGTTGAAACTGTTTCGATTGTTGTTTGCAGATTTGGAGATGAAGGGTCTATTCGTCTCCTGGTTGGAACACTAATTGGAGTTCTGTACCTGCTGAAGAAAGTGACAAAAGGCTTGTGCAAGTTCACCCATCTCAAAAGATGTGCCTCACTTTGTGGACCAAGTAAGAAGACACTGGCAATGCGACGGTGGATCAGGAGGTACATTTTGTCCAAATGTTGGTTGGATATAAAATTATATTATATCAAATATTACTAGATACATGGAATTGCTAATGCTATTAACTGGTCAGACTGTCCACCCTGATCACAGTGTAATACATTTTGTTCGAAGGAGTATTTGTAGTTAGTCAGAACATGAACTTCAACCTCCATCGCTCTGTGTTTCCAGGGGCCTGTACCTGTTAGGAAGTGCCGGTATGGCTGTCTACATAGGACTTGATGTGGTCAGGTACAACCCCCAGAATATCCAGTCACTTCTGGGGTTAGTCCTATTTGTGGTTCTAGGATTTGTCTTCTCTACAAGTCCAGCCAGGGTAAGTAGTAACATGGCCAGATGTATATTGATAGTGACTGATTGACGGGCGTTTGGTAGCAGCTAGTTATTCTGCTCCTACCTTTTCTACCTTTTTCATGACTTATAGTCCTTTTCATATGCTAAACTGTGGCATGGTTGTGGCTAAGTGGCTTTGGAATACATTGATGAAGTTACGAAAGTCAACTTGGAGAAATGTCGATGTTATAGACAGTTTTATGCTGTTTGTGTTTTAAAATCACTGTGATCTCAAATGTCTTGCTAATCAGTACCCAAGCTCTGATGGTAAGACAGGACTGTGAGAGGAGCGGAACAATGGGGACCAAGTAGCCACCTGTGTACTCTAGAGACATGCTATTGTCAATCAGACAATCAGTGCACCCACTTCATTGTCCTCCAATCAGTATAGACACACTATATGTGAAGGGGAAAATAAGAAAAGTTGCAGATCTAGACGGAAAGTGAAAACTCTAAGTACAATCCATGTGACTAACCATGAACTTTTACAAAACAAAGCCATGAATAGTTCAAACTGTTTACTCAATGCTGTCCTCTGGAATGTGCAATCTTCCAAAGCTAAATCCATTGAAATATCTGGCTTACTCATGGAATACGACATTGATGTTTTATTCTTAACTGAAACTTGGCTTCAAGAGGCAGGGGATGAAGCAGTTATTGCTGAAATGACACCACCAGGATTCCGTCATGTGCGTGTCCCTCGAGAAGGACGAGGAGGTGGAGTTGCGATGATTCACAAGGACTGTCTTATTGTTGAGCGGATGAAACCAAAGACATCCTTCTCCTCGTTTGAACACATGGAAGCAACTTTTACATCCTTTAATAGAACACTCAAGGTTGTCTGTATATACAGGCCGCCACCTTCATCTAAAAATAAACTTACGCTCGGAGAGTTCTATGATGACTTATCAAAACTGTTCACTTCTCATCAGAAGACACTTACCATATATATCGGATACTTTAATGTTCACTTCGACGACACAACCAAACCGAAAGTTAAGAAAATACTGAATTTGCTTTCTTCCCATTCTCTCAAGCAGCATGTGGTGGTACCGACTCACAGATCTGGTCATATACTGGATTGGGTTGTCACATCACTGGATGATGAAGATCTAATTCAAAACATATCTGTTGAGGACAAACAAATTTCAGGGTCAATAAGATGATTAAACACTCCAAACGTCAATTTTGCAAAGAAGAAATTATGAAATTTTCAAGCAAACCACGAAATCTTCATAATTTTATGAATACTCTCTTAGGCATAAATAGAGAATTGTATCCTCCCAGATTCAGATGATTTCTCTAAATTAGCAAATGACTTTAACAGCTATTTTGAATCCAAAGTCCGAAACATTAAAACTCTCTTTCATGGAAACAGTCCAGTCAAAAGACAAGGCACTCAGTCTGAGTTCACTGGAACAACCCTGTTCAAGTTTGAACCATTCTCGCAGCACGAAGTTAGACTTATCATCAGATCATCAAATATAACAACCTGTTTGAGTGACCCAATCCCAAGCAAAATGATTGTTGATCACATGACATCTATGCTGCCCGTCATCACAGACATCATCAACAAGAGTCTATCGGAGGGTGTGTTTCCGCATAACATGAAGACTGCTATCATCAAACCACACATATAAAACTTGAACCATGACTCAACGGTCCTTAAAAATTACCGCCCAGTCTCTAACTTGCCCAACCTGTCCAAATTGATTGAACGAGCAGTTACGAAGGGACTCAAGGCTCATCTGTCTGAAAATAACATTCTGAGTAAATTCCAGTCTGCATATAGACCACATCACTCAACCGAAACTCTGCTACTAAGAGTCGTGAATGACCTCAGATGGGCAGTTGACTCAGGCAATGCTGCATATTTGGTCCTACTAGAGTTAAGTGCAGCATTTGATACTGTGGTTCATGAGATACTGCTGCACATTCTGGATCATCACGGAATTCATGGTGTAGCCTTGACATGGTTTCAGTCCTATCTGACAGACAGGAGTAAACTTGCATGAGTTGCAGATAAACTCTCCAGCAAGACCTTTCTCTCGTGTGGTGTACCTCAGGGCTCCGTCCTAGGTCCAGTCCTCTTTCTCATCTATACAAACCAACTTCAATCCGTCATCGACAGCTTCAAAATCTAGAACTATTCGTATGCAGATGATACCCAACTCTTGAAGCCTTTCACACCTGCGTTACATTCACCAGCCGTCCAACAACTAGAACTCTGCACTGCCGGAATAAAATCATGGATGAACGGTCAAACACTAAAGCTCAATGATGAAAAAACAGAGGTTCTGCTTGTTGGCAGAAAGCATCACCTAACTGATCTCAGAATTGAAGTCACAATTGGTTCAGCACAAGTGTCTACATCGAGACTTGTGAAAGACCTCGGAGTTCGGATTGACGCAGACCTTTCACTGCAGGAGCAAGTCAACAGAATATGCAAATCATGTTACTTTCATCTTAAATCCATAGGACACATCAGGAAGTACATCACAGCGGAATGTGCCCACATCCTAGTCAGATGTCTAGTGCTATCCAGACTAGACTACTG
This sequence comes from Haliotis rubra, assembly GCF_003918875.1. Lineage (NCBI taxonomy): Eukaryota > Metazoa > Mollusca > Gastropoda > Lepetellida > Haliotidae > Haliotis > Haliotis rubra. The sequence continues at coordinate 2,092,327 of NW_025767690.1, forward strand.
CAATGGACTGTTGATTGGCCTCAGCAAATACAATATCTCCAGACTACAGAAAGTACAGAATACAGCTGCAAGAATTATTTCTTTGAAGACTAAATCTGATCAAATCTCTCCTGTTCTCAAATCCTTACACTGGCTGCCTATTCAACAGAGAATCAACTTCAAACTTCTCTGCATCACTTTCAGCTGTCTCCACAATCAAGCTCCAGAATATCTCACTGAACTCATCACAGAATACATTCCATCAAGATCACTCCGGTCCCAGAATCAGCACAAGGTTCATTCTCCACTAAACTTGCACATTAACATTATCTGACGTCTTTGTGAAGTTATAAGAATATTTAAACGATCTGTCAACATATTTTTACATTGGAACTACAACAAAGGTGGATGGGTACAAAAAATGTATGCTGATCCTACGCAATGCTGTTATGTGATTTTTCTTTTGTCTTCGGCAGTGTGTATTTCAGTCAGTACACATTTTGTTGATCAATTTGTCTATTTACAACTGTCTGAAATGCTCTAAGTTGGCACAATACTTCAATAAACATTTATGTGTAACCCTGAACATCAGATTTTGTGTTGTATTTTGTTTTTTTTACACCAAATCATATGTCTTAAAATTTGTCACAAGATACGTTACACACTTTCAAGCGCTCATAAAAATCCTCTTAACAGCAATAGGACAGTTAATTCTGAAGCTCTTGGTTGGTCAAAACAACAGCTACATGTCCGCAAAGACACAATTACTTCACTTAATTACGAAAGTAACAATCATGCTAAGATCTTTTGAAATATAGTTTGTCACTTTAGATTTTGATACGTTACCAAGTAATCGATTATAAGTCCCCTCAACTGACTGTTCCAGGTGAGAAGACAACATGAGATACTCCCCTAAGACCTTCGCTCAAGTGAGAGCACAAACTTTTACGTGACTGCCCTGAATGGTTGCATTGAAATGGATTATAAAATTAAGTTAACCAGATACGTTACAACCAGATACGTTACCATGTTTGAAAAAGTAACTACTACGCCTGCCTAACTTCAGGAGCATTTTAATTGGATGATAACATCGTCTGCTAGTCCACTTCCGGCTGTCATGAGAGCAGAGGAACCCGTCTTGTAAACGTTTGGTATGTATCCACACAAATAAATTTTTTTTTCAATAAATCGTTAAATCGTAAGGTCAACAAAGCACCTTTTTTTAACCTTTTGTGTTAATTTTGAATGTAATTTGATGTATTTTCTTAGTAAACAATCAATTTTTATATAGCAGTCGGATGAAGGGAATCTAACGGTAACGTATCTGGGTTTTTTGGTCACGTATCTGGTAACGTATTTGGTTGAGTGAGAATAACGTAAAAAGTATAATGTTTCATATCAAAATGATAAATACCATAATGTAATACGACACATTATGTATTTTAATCACACTGACATAAGTACACATGATAGTTATTACAAGTTTGAAGGTAACGTATTTGGTTTTTCACAGTAACGTATCTTGTAAAATAATTTCAACTTTAATGTAAACATTCTAATAATGCGAAATGATTTCATTGTCAATAAAGAATAACTACGTTTTGCATATGCAGAAAATACTTAGACATAGTTATAGTAACACAGTAATTATGAGAAAAGAATGGTAACGTATCTGGTTTTTATGGTAACGTATCTGGTTTTTATGGAATTATGGTTGGTTGAATCAAATGAAAAGCTATCAATCAGGCAGAACTAAATAAACATTATATATTGTATTATTATATTCCAGGGCCATAATGGGCAAGACACGTGCTGAAATTCAGCGTGTCTACAGAGAAAGAAAAAAGCTAAATGATGCTGGATTTTTATAGAAAAAGAGAGAATAAGGCAAGCCAAATATATAGTTCCAGTCGCAATGCTGTCAAGATCAAAGCTGACTTATTGATAACGAAAACTCTTCAAAGTACAGACAGAAAAAAGTAATGCAAGGAACGCATTGTTTTCTAGTTATTTGTTTCGATGTTAATGTTTTAAATGTTAGAAATGCTTTGTTCATAGCCAGATACGTTACCATATTCGATAACAATGTTGATTATGCAAGGGCATCAGTTAGAACGATATACATTGACATTTTAAGAAAGTTATGATAACAAAAGACATAACTGATTTTAATTTAATTGTTCGTTGTTTGACTTGCTAGTTCTTCATAAAAGGGGTATGATTTACTTTCACCAGATACGTTATCTTTTTCATAAAATTTTGTATGGTAGAACAATATCTACACAATGTACGTATTTTACTCAAGACAACATTCATGTTACTAAAAAGTCTGTTGCACCTCAAATTGTTGTATAAAGATTACAATATAATGTTCAGTTTTGGACTAAACATTACTTTCAGACATGACTAGTGCATATATATAAACTCTTTTTGTGTACTTGGAACAGTGAGAACATATTGTTTTATAATATCGAGCTAAGTTTGAACTTAATTTGTCGTTAGGCATACAATCTAGTGTACTGTTTTAAAGAAAACTTAACAACAACAACAACTTAATTTATGTTTCACATTTTCAAGAAGCAATGTTTCAAAATCACTAGGTAACGTATCTGGTTGGTCTCAAATGGGAGAGGTCATCTTTGTAATGTTGTAACTTTGAACATATCAAACCTAGCGATCATTTTTTCGGTTTTATTACCTTCACATATCAAAGTTTGAGTTTGTGTTATAAAAACTGATATATTCCAAAAATACTTTTTATTTATTTTTAATCTCAAATGTGCAAGTTTAGTGGAGAATGAACCACCTACTACAAGTTCCCAAATTCCACCTAGTTTCGTATGGGAAAAGGGCTTTCTCCTATGTTGCACCAACTCTTTGGAATTCTTTACCTTTAGAAATCAAATTATGTGAATCTCTCTGAACCTTCAAGTCAAAAGTTAAAACTTACCTATTTCAAAGTGCCTATGACTGACTCTTTTACTCAATTCTTTTCAGCGCTTTGAGCGTTCATAAGTGTGTGGACATTTGCGTTTTATAAGTGACATTATTATTATTATTATTGAATAGGACTGTATTGGCAAATATATTGTATTGCAATATATTGCGATTCAGGTACCTGTATTGCGATATATTGGGAACTTCAGTGTTTGACAGTAAGTGACACTAATTGTACATGTCGATCTTATTTTCTACATTCTAATTCCCTAAACATACATCCCTGTATATGTCATGGTTCTGATAAAAGCAATCTCAAAATTAGGTTGCATAGTCATGGATTATATTTTATGTTATACAATTTATTGTATTACAATATGCCGTTTTGTAATTGAATAACACAGGAAATATTTGTTGTGAATGAAAGTGTGTAGATTTTAATTTAAACCATAAAGAAAATCACAAAAACTTCATATATTTTCCTCTACCCGATATACCGGTTCTCAGAAAAGATATTGCAATACGTATCGCTTGAAAAGCGTATTGCGATATTCCGGTATACCGGTAATACCGTGCAGTCCTAACATTGAAGTCGGGGTGTGTGAGACCCCAACCCTATTTTCTAATTGTCCGGGGTGATGATATCAACGGAGTTTTGATTTAGGTAGCGTTGTTAAGAGAATGAACGGAGATAGACGTGTGGGCGAGAATAGAAATAGGATTGAATGGTGAGGTGAGGTGAGATCAGGTGCAATTGGGTTTAACGTCGTGCTTGAGAATATTTCGCTCATATGACGACGTGCATGCGTGTGTATGTGCGGCTGCGTGTACTAGCCCAGACTTAAGCTGGTTTTATAGTGCTAGCCCACTGAGATACCATGCCGCAGTGAAGCATGAATACCCCACTCAGACACATTATACTGACTCCAAGCCGACCAGTCCTTGTTGTACCCATTAATGCCGAGCGCCAGGCAGGGACCAACAAGTACCATATTTTAACGTCTTTTGGTATGACGCGGTCGGGGATCGAACCCGCGACCTTCCGCTCTCCGGGCGGACGCTCTAACCACTACACCACGGAGGCGGTCTGGGTCGAATGGAATATGACGAACGAACTTAGAACTGAACATAAGGTGTGAGACATATCAGATGCCAACATTAAAACTGGTATGGTTCCTTTTCCAAAGCATGTGGTAACTGTACATAAGAAGCAAGTTTCGATAAAGTGAAGAATATTAACGAGTTGTTTGTAACGCAGTCATTGTGAACGTGATAAGTATTAACAAACAATTTCTGATCAGTCCCCATCCAAATATTGTATTGTACAACATCAAATGGATTTACCATTCTCAATTGTGTTTCCTATACGTTATGTACTTAATGCAAACATTTTGTACCATACATATCCCTCATCAGGTGAACTGGCACCCGGTGTTCTGGGGAATCGTGATGCAGTTTGCATTTGCCGTGATTATCTTGCGGACACCCTGGGGATACGCCATATTTGACTGGAGTGGACATCGGGTCGAAGCGTTCCTCAAATACGGTAATGCTGGATCCGAGTTTGTGTTTGGGAAGAATTACCGGGATCACAGGATAGCGTTTGCCGTGAGTAGAAGAAACAGAACAGTGACATCGTGATATGATAACATGGGGATCCTGTTCCTTCCTGTTGAAGGAGAATCGTGAAGATCCGGGGTAGAATAGGTCTTCAGCAACCCATGCTTGTCTCAACCCGTGAAGATCCGGGGTAGAATAGGTCTTCAGCAACCCATGCTTGTCTCAACCCGTGAAGATCCGGGGTAGAATAGGTCTTCAGCAACCCATGCTTGTCTCAACCCGTGAAGATCCGGGGTAGAATAGGTCTTCAGCAACCCATGCTTGTCTCAACCCGTGAAGATCCGGGGTAGAATAGGTCTTCAGCAACCCATGCTTGTCTCAACCCGTGAAGATCCGGGGTAGAATAGGTCTTCAGCAACCCATGCTTGTCTCAACCCGTGAAGATCCGGGGTAGAATAGGTCTTCAGCAACCCATGCTTGTCTCAACCCGTGACGATCCGGGGTAGAATAGGTCTTCAGCAACCCATGCTTGTCTCAACCCGTGAAGATCCGGGGTAGAATAGGTCTTCAGCAACCCATGCTTGTCTCAACCCGTGAAGATCCGGGGTAGAATAGGTCTTCAGCAACCCATGCTTGTCTCAACACGTGACGATCCGGGGTAGAACAGGTCTTCAGCAACCCATGCTTGTCTCAACCCGTGAAGATCCGAGGTAGAATAGGTCTTTAGCAACCCATGCTTGCCACAAAAGGCGACTATGCTTGTCGTAAGAGGCGACTAACGGGATCGGGTGGTAAGGCTCGCTGACTTGGTTGACACATGTCACCGGTTCCAAATTGCGCAGATCGATGCTCATGCTGTTGATAACTGGATTGTTTGGTCCAGACTCGATTTGTTACAGACCGCTGTCGTATAGCTGGAATATTGCTGAGTGCGGCGTAAACTAAACTCACTCACTCCTTCCTGTTGAAGGAACTCGTGATTCCAGTGATGATGTTGCAAAGCTGCATCATCTTCCCGTTGTGTGATGCAAATTAAACTGTTCTTCACTCCAAGCATTTTTCCATCACAAGGTATAAATATTTTAATGTCCAAACAATTAAGAATCTTTTTGATAATGTAAATTATCATTTAATAATTGATTTTTAAAGGAAATGGAACTATTAGATAAATTTTGAATAATATGTTTTGTAAATAGATAAATGGCATTTTAAACATGGTTGTATAAATTAGCAACTGTGATTGTTAGTAGCTGTATCGTAAAATTATTGTCCTCCTGAAAGTCCCAAAACTTTCAAAGTTAAATTTAAACTTACGGGATTTTTAAACGTAGTATTTTTGTTATTTTATACTTCAGCCAAACTTTTCCTACATTCGCCAGCAGCTTAAGGGATTTTGTAAATGTCCATGATGTCCATGCAGGTAGAAAAGTACTATAAGTCCCAATGCGCCCTGGTATGGTGATCTACCATTCAGTTGTTGGCGAGCTATAGCCTATTTTATATTGTATTGTCTTCGTAAATAAAATAGTTTTAGATTTCCATGCTAGTTTTAGACACCATCTGTGATACTCTAGTTATTTTGTAGTCCATCGATGACTGAATATTTAACAACCTATATTCATTGTGTATGCAAAGCCTTTCTCGTCACTATATAGCTGCAATATTGCCGAGGTGACGTTAAATCTTAACTCACTCACTCACTCACTCACTCACTCAATTATTGTCTTGCTGTATAATGCCACTGGTGCTGCATCGTTCTGTTGTGTGATGCCACGGATGCCGTCCTTCGATTCCAGCATTTTCATGTTGCAGTGGATACCTGGGGATGCTTTTTCAACTGCGTTGTCTTCCTGTTGTGTGATGCCAGTGATGCTGTTCTTCAATTCCAGCGTATTCATGTTGCAGTGGATACCTGGGGATGCCTTTTTCAACTGCGTTGTCTTCCTGTTGTGTGATGCCAGTGATGCTGTTCTTCAATTCTAGCGTATTCATGTTGCAGTGGATACCTGGGGATAGTTTTTTTAAACTGCGTTGTCTTCCTGTTGTGTGATGCTGTTCTTCAATTCCAGCGTATTCATGTTGCAGTGGATACCTGGGGATGCTCTTTTCAACTGCGTTGTCTTCCTGTTGTAGGTTATGCCAGTGATGCTGTTCTTCAATTCCTTCATCTTCATCTTGTACCACATAGGGGTAATCCAGGTAATCATGGAGAAACTCGGGTCGTTCCTGTCCTTCTGCCTGGATAGTGGGCCCATCGAGTCTGTGGTAGCCTCTGCGAACATCTTCATAGGGCTGGTAGGTATTCAGAATCGAGATTCTCTCGCAGACTGTTGATTGGGAACGTATGTCACTGTAGAGTGCTCAAAACAAGCGTTCATATTGAATATGTATAGGGGTCATTCCCGGTGGAGGCACCTAGGTTTAGGTTCCGAGGTGTGCACATTTGCGTAGTGCCCTTGGACAAATAGGTACCCGTGAGGATGTGCTGGCAATGTGCGTGCCTAGTTCATTGCGCCTACCAGGCAGCATGGCTGTATGATCCCCAGGGAGTTGAAAAATTATCGGCAAAAAGTACGATAGTGTCCTATGACCGGGGATAGTAATGTACGTAGCAGGCAATGTGCCTGGATATGAGCGCCATATAAGCGGACTATTACTATTACTTGAACTTCATCTACATACTTTGCTCTGCATACATGTGTGGGGGAAATATGTAAAAACCACTAGAGTATTTCGAAATAATGGCTCAAATTACAGGACATTTTGGAAAAAACTACTGAATATTCCAACCGCGTTTTGGGGGCGGTGGTTAAAGCGTTCGCTCGTCACGCCGAAGTCCCGGGTTCGAATCCCCACACGGGTTGAATGTGTGAAGCCCATTTCTGGTGTCCCCCGCAGTGATATTGCTAAAAGCGGCGTAAAACCAAACTCAGTCAGTCAGTCAGTCCAACTGCGTTTGAGTGGATGACACCGACGGCCAAGACGGGTGTAACTGATGTAAAAACACATATATTGAGAATTTGTATACTTGGCGAAAGTTTACATTGAATGATCGCATGTGTGGTGCTATTTTGGGATGTCGTCCAGTCAAGAAATTGATGATAATACAATGTTTTCATGATTGATAATGCAAACGCACTTTCTCCTCCCTCTGTCAAGTCAAATGTCACGATAATTCACGCATTTTAAGACTTGAGTACAATGGAGTCCACAGTGGATACCTACTATGTTGCAACCAAACTCAGCATAGTTACAGTTACACACACCTTTCGAAAATGTTAAAATGTCGACTCGGCATCAGATCAGATCTGAAAAATGTCACGCTAATACCACAACTGTGTGACATGCACCTGTTGGAATATTTTAGACGGAAGCACCCCTCTTTGTTCGGCCATATTTGAAGCATGTCACAGCTTCGGAACTTCATGCTATCATGGCTTGTGGTTTCGCTAGCGTCAGTGGCGCCGTAATGGGCACCTACATACACTTCGGGGTGAGTACTTATTCATCTGACAATAACACCTTCTGTTCGAATATCTAAGTCGGAGATATTTGTGGGCTCTTTATGTACATCTACCTATCACTTATATTCGTACTATCCAAGATGGCTGCCATTGGGTCACATTTCAACTCAGCTTCACATGTAACAACGAAAATCTCTTAGTCTACATCAGTACTTTGTCAGCTGCCCCATCATGAGAAAAACAAGTATATGAAAAACTGATAAATAAATAAAGAAGGACGCTAGATGTGTATACATATATTATGTCATCCGTCCCATATTCAAGCCTTAATAATTCAGTATGATACGAATATCAGGCGAGAACATCACGCAGTCTACTCTGATGAATCCAACGCGATGCCAAATATCATCCGTAACCTACAAGAAGACTCGTACCCCTATCGTACGCCATTATTGCCAAGAATCGTGGCAAACCAATCATGAAAATGGCGGCACCGTCGAACTTTGAAACTTCGCTAAACTATGCAAAGAACAATTTACAGATATACTTTGAGGTAAAGGATCAGCAATTTTCAACACTGAAACATATTTACAAAGGGAATGACTCTATTGCTGTTTGCCCAAGGGATATAGGATAGTCTAGGAGTAGCCATGATTGGAAATTCAGAGTTATCTTTCCTTGGTAATAGTACTAGACTATTTATATGTCCATGCCCGTTTGCGCTTAGACAGGGCCCAGTCGTAACATGGCAACGAGGGGGGGTACGAGCATGCAGGACTAACTCGTGTTATTCCGGGACAAGCTGAATAGCGAGGTTTATGGAAAGGGGCGAGTGGTGACGAATGGGGTACAAAACGCCATCCGGCGCGCCGGAATGACACGAGTAGTTCCGAATGTGCTAAATATAAGAGGGAAGCAAGGCCTGTTAACCTGATGAGACAGCTAACACGAAATACTTGAGCAGTATGAATCAAACGAAACTAACCGTGCATCTATGTCTTGGAATGGAAAGGAATATTTACGCGGCGGATATAATTTGACTGGAAAAGGTAACAGCGTTTCCTTAAAACTCTTCGGGAGCTTCGTACAACAAGGTAATAATATATGCTGGCATAAAAAAGAGTTTATAGTTAGGGTACACGTGTCCCTCGTGTAGGTTCCCGCCAACCATCTGTTGTCCGCTGCCGTGATGTCTGCACCCGCCGCCCTCGCCATCACCAAACTCATGTGTCCAGAAACCAAGAAGTCCTACTTCAGAGATGGAGTGAAGATGGAACTTGGACTTGAGTGAGTCATTGGAGTGATTGCGTGGAACAAGTAAATTGGAACATTTTGTAGGGACTGATGTAATGGGGGTACTGTGACTCGAATGTTTGCTTAAAGAAAGTGAACTGGCTCCGGGATTGATTGGGTTTGTTGTGATTTAAGATGCTGTTGAGTGGCTGTGATGGGTTGGGCATATGGTTCGTTTATACGTTGGGCCTGAATGAGTAGTGTGAGATGTGAGAGTTAATTCTTTGAACTGTGGAGTGAGCAAAAGGAATCAATATAAAATGTAATGGGTTTGAACGAATCGTTGGTGCTGTGTAGTGAGCTGATACCAGACTGAGCTTGTTCAGTGGAGCTCAAAACTCCAACAAAATGTCTGTTTTCACATTGCAATAAGAATTGAAAGTTTCCTTCCAGAAAGCATCGCAACGTCCTCTCGGCATTATCAAGCGGTGCCGTTGCTGCCGTCAAGATCGCCTCCAACACAATCGCCAACCAGATCGCCTTCGTGTCCTTGGCGAAGTTTGTTAACGTGACACTAGAATGGTTCGGGGACCAGGCGGGCGTCCCTGGCATTTCGTTTGGGGTGAATAAGTACTAATCACAGTCGACTATCAGAGGATTGTACTCAATTGTTGAGTACCAGGTTTTGCAAACATTGTGACTGTCCTTGCCATCAGTTACAAATACACGCAAGGCAAGGCAACTGTTCCTATGAAATATCAACCTCTTGAGTACATATAGTAGATGTAAAAATAAGGATTTAGAATTTCAAATTTAGAAATGACTTCCTCGGAAAAGAACAGTGAAAGAAATTTTGCATATTATCATCGACATATAGCCCCCTCCAAAAGAAATTTGATACCTGACAAAGTACTGACTGTGTGCAGAATTTCAGTCCCATGTCACTAAAACCTATTGTAATATGAACATAAATCTATTGAGAAGCACATCACAAAATTTTATCAAGATTGATTGAACATTAAATGATGTATTGACGTGCCATTTACAGAAGGGGTGAAATTTGAAATTTGCATAGCCAAAAGATAAAGACTTTACACTTTCATAGACTTTCAGAGTGGTCAAAAAGCTTTGTCAATAACGGGTGTGTCCTCCTTGGACCTGGATACATGCAAACACACATCTGCGCATTGATAACGTCAGCCGTCTGATGACGTTGTTGGGTATTCTCTGCCACTCCTCCCTCAGCTCTTGGATCAACTGCCGACGTGTTTGTGGAGGTGGTTGTCGTTGTCTGATACGGCGATCGAGGTGGTTCCCGAGGTGCTCGATCGGTGACACATCAGGAGACCTTGGGGGCCATGGCAGAACGTTGACGTTGTTGCGATTAAGAAAGTCATGGGGCTCGGCGTTGTCATGTTGGAAGAGAGTCCCTCGCTGCTGTTGCTGCAGGAAAGGGAGAACTACTGGCCTCAAAACATGGTTGATGTAGCGTTGACCAGTCAGTGTCTAGAGGTCCGGTCTCCAAAAATTAATCCCCACATCATTACACCCCTTCGGCGAAAGGCACCGTCTCCTGACTGCAACAAGGAGCCATTCGTTCGCCCACTCTCCGGTAAACTCGTGTCCTTCCGTCATTATGGATCAGAAAAATAATAGGGTCAAATTACTTTTGGACGTGAGTATTTATCAAGTTGAGTGAAAGTGTTTATTGTAAGGTGAATCCTTGAGACTTTGTATGTAGTAGCCAAGATGAAACACTTTTCGGACACGAGTCACTTAACGCCCTTTGAAGAATTAGTATGCTTGCTTCTATTTCATTTCAGCTGGTGTGTTCCTATCTGTTCTACCCTCTCTCGTACTCGATGGGCGTGGCCTCCCAGGATTGTGGGAAGATTGCGGAAATGTTGGGCATCAAGATCTTTGGAACCCCCATCTTAGGCTACACTGAGCTATCCAGACTGAGGAGAAACCGTTTCCAGCTTCTTGACTACGTGGCCAAGAATAATCATACGTGGCACTGGCAGGGTAGTGACGTCATACTCGAGGCGACCAATCAGACTCTCATTGGTGGTATCATGGATGTAAGTGATAATATCACCTTAAGAAGGGGAACATCATGAATGCCATATTATGGTATGAGTTCATTCATGATGTCCCCCTTCTTAAGGGCTTTACGCCGTCATAATATAAAATATATCATTAAATGGATATTTATATAGCGCTATAATATTATGACATAACCATCGACCCTTCCAGCAGACAATGAAGGTGATATAACAGAAAACAATCCTCATAGGGAAGATCCTGAAATTCAAATCCACGACCACGAGAGGAAGGAACGCATCCAGCTCATTGCATAATCGCCATGTCACCATTAGGGATCTGAAACAAGAAATATATTTTGTTTTTTTCCCAGGAGCGGAGTGAAGTTATAGGTACCTACGCTCTCTGTGGATTTTCCACAGTCACCGCTATCGGGGTTACACTCGGGACACTGGTTCCTCTGGCACCAGAACGGAAGCAGGACATTGTCAGACTCATCATCCGGGCTTTTATAGCAGGGAACGTAGCCTCGTTCCTGACCGGTGCCATTGCGGGTCTGTATTGAAAAGAAACTTCTTGATACAGATATCTTTTTCATAAACCAAGCCGATTTGCAATCTGAGAATTTGCTATACTTGTTTGAATACATTTTAACGATTAAACTTAGAAAAAGTGTCCTTTTGTAACCTATTTTCACAATTTGATATAATTAGTTGAATAATTATAAATGGTTAAACTTGGACTGTGGAGTAGCCTAGTGGTTAAAGCGTTCGCTCGTCACGGCGAAGACCCGGGTTCGATCCCTCACATGGGTACAATGTGTGAAACCTATTTCTGTTGTCCCCCGTCGTGATATTGCTGGAATATTTCTAAAAGCGGCGTAAAACTAAACTCAATCACTCATTAAATGATTAAACTAAGAAGACTGTTCTTTTGTAACCTGTTTGTTTCATGCAGGGGAGACATGATCTAAGTTCCATGCAGAGAATGGGATGGTTTCAATGTGGACATTAAGATACTGACTGAGACGACCGGCTTCCAGTGACATGTTTGATACTATGAAAATACAAATATCTGTGTCAGTAATATGAATATCATTTCACCCCTGAATATCATGTTTCAGGGTTGCTGTTCAACGGACAGAGTTTCCAGTGACCTTTCTTACAATGCCCAGCCAGTTACTCATTCAATACACTCCGTTGGCGACATCAACCCTGAAGTCGACATTGTCATTTATAGAGGATATAAAGTCAAGATTTTTTCGGGTCATTGCAAGTGAATTGTGAAAACGAAATGTTAGAATAGTATACATGTTGAAGGGTGTTACCAACTGACTCTCTCTCTCTCTCTTGCTCGCCCTCTCCGTTAACACACCGACCATAAATGATACTTTATTGGTCTTTTGGACATGAGCCATGACGTCAAAGATCTGACATAGTTTATTTCCAAAATAGTATTGGCGGGCAGGACCGAAAACGGGAATATTCAGTCATACAGACGCAGAGACTGAGCTTTGAGCAAACAGAAATTGCACAGTATCTGTCTGACTGATTTCACTACTCACACCCCTACCTCTCCACCCCCTCCGAAAACAAAACAAAATCAAAATCTAAAAAAACTCACCAAAGGACAACAAGCAAAAAACCTCCCCCCCAAAAACCAACAACACACACACAAAAAAAACAACTAAAAAAACCCTAAAAATAAAAAATAAATAAATAAATAAATATCATAAACAAAACTGACTGACTGAGTTTGGTTTTACGCCGCTTTTAGCAATATTCCAGCAACATCACGGCGGGGGACACCAGAAATGGGCTTCACACATTGTGCCCATGTGGGGATTCGAACCCGGGTCTTCGGCGTGACGAGCCAACGCTTTAACCATTAGGCTACCCCACCGCCCCTCATAAACAAAAAACAGAACAAAACAATAAAGTCAACAAAACAAAACAACAAAATAAACAACAACAACAAAAACAATAAAAGAAAACAATACAAAAGCCCCCAAACCAACAACACACACACACACACACACACACACACAACATCAACATCCCCCAAAAATCCCAAATAACAACAAAAAACTCCCCAATATTTATTCATTAGGTTCAGTTAACCAACATATATAACACAACATAAACCAGATGCTGCAGAAGATGCTGCTTAACAAACATTTCGTTATGCCCCCTCTGTTAGGTTGAAAATCATGCTTTGATCATATTGACGTAATCACATGGAACCGCCTGGCAGTACTAGTCCTTGGGCAATAACGTGTATAAAAGAAGGAACTTTCCCAACTAATGAACAAAAAACGTATTGTTACGCCCAAAAGGATATATGCATGTATTTTCAATTTACTTGATGGTATGTTTCGAAAATAGCTATGGTTAACACGCACGAGCAAAAAATGTGGTTTATCGTCACAATTTTAGCGGGTTGCACGCAGTGGTTACAAAGGGGGGTAACTGCCGGGCAGTGACATGTTTTGAGATCAGAAGTGGGTCACCCGCTTGCCATGTGAGCGGTTTTTCAAAGAACTGCAAACGGTAATACTTAATTGGCATTTTTTTTATAGGAAGCACTTTGTTGTTTATGTTTAATGTGACAGACGTATCAACAGAATTTCTGCACCATTCAGTAATTGGTAATGTTTCCTGTGTTCCAAACCCCGTCCGTTTACAGGGGCGAATACATTTTTGAGAAAGGTGTGTAGTGATAGGGTGGGGGTGGCACAGTTCATTACCATCCATGACCACGAAAAGTTCAATGGTGATTTAACCATAGACGGAGAGACAGAGAGAGAGAGAGAGTCCGCCTGTAACATTTTTCAACTCCTCAGGCATTTACAAATGTTGTCTTTGTCTGGAGTGTATCTTTATTGATAAAATATAATACTTTTAATATTGTGACAGGGTTATACCGAACCCTGGATTCTCTTATTGATTGCAGTCAATCAACCGCAAGAAAGGCCAAAGTTAGCTTGTATCGAACTGAATTTCGACCTGACTGTAAATGTGGTAGAATTTGTAAATGTGACAATACTGATAATACAATTTCTTACATCACTCCATCAATCATGTTCACTGATGTTTCTTTACGAAGTGACCCGTGAAGATCCGGATTAGAATAGATCTTCAGTAACCAATGCATGTCGTAAGAGGCGACTAACGGGATCGGGTGGTCAGGCTCGCTGACTTTTTGACCAATTTGCGTAGATCGATGTTCATGCCGTTGATCACTGGATTGTCTGGTCCAGACTCGATTATTTATAGGACGCCGAAATATAGCTGGAATGTTGCTGAGTGCTGCGTTAAACAACAAACCAACCAACCAACATTTACGAAGTTTATAAAAGCAATGCCGGTTAGTCCTTTATCCTAAAAGAGGTCGCGTGACCTGTACAGAGCACTGTGAGTAACGTTTTGCATAAATTGTGACCCAAGCCATCTCCGGAGTGTCTTGTATAATGATTAGAATTCTATAATCGTATTTCCAGATATCTCTGATTATGATCTTCAATTTGTCACCACCATTTGTTCGATATTCCGTTCTATGTATATCCCTCAGTACGAAGTACTACATCTATCATTTGTACCATGTTACATACATATATTTACAACTTTGTAAATCGATAGCGTGAGCTTTAACGACCAATCCGTATGCTGTAGCTTCACTTTCATGATATTTCCAGGACATTCTTGTACAGACAATCTAAACATGGAAATATTTAAACATGTCTGAAACAGGAACACAAATGAAATCGTATCGTTAAGATAGGAAATGTAGATTTATATTTGCAACTTTGTGAATCGACTGACATCTCCAGTATGAATAGAACTGCAGTATCAGATACTGAGCTATGAATTGTCATTTTACTTAGTATGTATATTAAAGTTTTTCAACTATTCCATAAATTTTTATTAATGCACACAATACCACCCGTTTCTGCACACAAAATCGTAATAAAGTCCATGTCACTGCCAATGTCATTGGTGTTTGTTATATCCAGAGTATCTTAAGCGACATGAGGGTGTTGCTAACTCTTGGTTATCGAGGCGGTGGGGCACGGTAGCCTAGAGGGTAAAACGTTCGCTCGTCACGCGGAAGGCTCGGGTACAATGTTGATCCGGTTAAAATGGGAAATTTCACTGTTATACCCCTATTTGACAAAAATGTATTTCTTCAACAAAAGATAATGTGTTAGAGATTATGAATTGGGGATCTGAGGGAGTTTTTCAGCGCCTTACCGCGTTCAGCTGGCGCGGTTGGCTAGCCTAGTGGTTACAGCACGCTTTTCACGCTGAAGACCCGGGTTTGATTCCCTACATGGGTACAATGTGTGAAGACCGCTTCTAATGTCCCCCGCCGTGATATTGCTGGAACATTGCTAAACTCACTCACTCTTGTTTATTACCGTCTTCGCCATGTTTGAAGGTTCGACTCAGAGGTCCGTCCATCCACGGTACCACCCAGATTATGTAGAGGTATAGAGAGCGTCAAGGACAGTGACGGGTTAGGGGGCGGTAAATTCAGTGAAGATACATATATTGGATATTCTGTCGTTTTGACACAAAATGTGATGGAAAGCCAAAATGCCGTCATCGCTTACCAAATGCCACGCTTGCATCCGCAGTACAAATTTGTATGACTCTCTTTACTGGCGTTGGGATGGTACACGGATTTGCTGCAAGGAACACAGCCCTTATGACACTCTGGGTAACGCAGAAGATTGTATTGTAGTGAAGTCGCCACACATTCGTCTACGACTAGGAAGCGTATATAATAGTCCACTTACATAGCGCCATTCCAGGATGAATATCTTGCTCAAAGCGCTAAGAAGGAAAAGGAGTGTTCAGGCAATTGAATGCTTGACGGAACAGGTGAGTCTTGAGAGATGTTCGGAAGGAAGAATAGGTTGGAGAAGTTCGTAGTTCTTGAGGGAGAATGTTCCACTTTTTTTTGTAAGCTGTTGAATGGGAAAACGCCCGTTGTCCATAACTGCACAGTTTGACTTCAGGCACAATGAATAGCTGTTGAGATTCTGAGCGGAGCGATCTGGATGGAATTTAGGGCTGGAGGAGGTCACAGAGATAGGATGGAGCAATATGAGAATGACACTGAAAAGCTAGACAGAAGTTTGAAAATGACTCTCTGTTGAACAGGAGGCCAATGAAGCCCTTTGAGGATCGGGGTGATATGGTCTGATTTTGGGAAGAGTGAAACAAGTCTGGCTGCTTTGTTCTGGATGGATTGTAATCTTCTGATGACAGTTTTTTGAGAACCGGCTAGGAGGCTGTTGCAATAATCTATCCTTGAAATTATTAATGAAAGGGTCAGTGTTTTTGTAGCATCCTTGGTCAGACATGCTCTAATTTTCCTAATGTTTCTTAGCTGTGGGTGACAAGATCGAGACAACTGGCTAACTTGTTTGTTCAAGTCAAGGTTTGAGTCTATAACTAACGCCTCTCCAATTTGGATGGTATCAAGGTGACATTTTCTGCGCCTACTAGCAGGGCCTATCAGCACCGACTCAGTCTTCTCATCGTTGAGGTGAAGTTTGTTCTGAGTCATCCATGACTTGGTATCTTGACAAGTAGAGGTTTGTTTGGCTGATTCATGGGCAACAAAGGGGCTTGGTTTGAATGACTTCACAACCTGTACATATACTTGCCTTCCTCAGGTAAATATCAGTCGTTAATAATCTATTACTCACAGACTGGGTTTGCGAGATAATACGACCCACATCTTGCTATGACCTCCTTATACGACGTCTCTAGCTGGGAAACAGAAAACTGCGACAAGGTGATATTTCACTCAGATGAACGGCTGACCAAGCACATACACTTACCCCATGTAGGTCATCATAAGAAGTCGCTATGCTAATATAGAGGTTGAGATTAGAGTGCCTAAAGTTGCTTTATCATTGGTAACTGGCAAAAACAGTTTGTACATCGATGGGAAAACCGTCTGGGGGTAACACAACCGCCTGATTACTGGCATACATCTACTCTTGCTTCTTGTTAATTGTCTTCTAAAAAATATCCCCTGTTTGCCTCAGTATAAATGCATTTTTTAAAAGAAACCTTAACATGAAGACAAAGTCATCAATATCCCCCGCAATGGCAAAATATGGCGAATATGTCTACTAGTTATGATTATGTCAAATGTTTTGGTGTGTATATGACAAAATGGAAAGAGAGTATTGAAAGTGTTGAAAGTTCTGCTCCAGAAAGGAACACTGCCACAAAATTCAGTCGAAGCCAAACTTGTAATGATATATTATATATTTTATTCAGAAATACGAAACTGCCAAAAGGCACCAGTTAACCACCAGACCAATCTATGTGCCATGTTTGGTGAAGAAGTATTGAACGGTTTTGAAGTTCTGCTCCGGAAAAGACGAATATGCACCGACGCACGGATGCACGCACGGACGGACGGAGCGCATTTTAATACCCCCCGCAAAACGCGTTCCGGAGGATAAAAAAGGAGATAATCAGTGGACACCAAGCAGTACTGTAATCCCACTGTTTCAATTCCCCCCACCCCACCCCACAACGCACACACACACACACACACACACACACACACACACACACACACACACACACACACACACACACACACACACACACACACACACACACACACACACACACACACACACACACACACACACACACACACACACACACACACACACACACACACACTCCTGTGTACACATGTGTATAGTGTCCTTATCTTAACGTTCAAAACGATTTTTTTCTAAACATCGGAACGGAAACTTCGGAAATTCTAAACAGTCATTTGAAATTTTTCGTGAAGTGAAATTGATGAAGAAGAACAAGCTTTATGAATTAACAACTTCTTTATTGCAATGGATGCGTCGTTTCGGTGTAGATGCTAACACCGTTATCTCATGGCTAGCTTGTTCCTCTTAATCATTGAATACTACTTGTTGCAAAACGATTAATAGATACGACAATTTACCGATAACCTAAATCTCTGACAACAATTGTATGCGCCAAAATTCTCCTGAAAACCTTTGAGGTACCATGTTTAGGATGCATATTTCAAGATGCATGGACACTATCTTGCAAGTATAAGCAAGAGGAAACACTTTCTCTAACGTCTATTTGTAGAAAATGGTCTAAGGTATTTTCTTCTATTTTTTTCTTAATCACAGCACTCATGTTCATGAAATAATATAGGCATTGAAAACAAACGGGTGATTAACACACGTCTCCTAAATATAAGGGGAATGGATTATCTTGTAACTGTGTATTTTGGGCAATACACTAATGGGTTGTCTTATACAGAAAGTGAGAGAGTTTACTTTTACACCGCACTCAGCAATATTCCAGCTACAATGCAGCCCTTCTACAGAGAGAAGTTATGGGTTATTCAGTTTCAGTTTGGTATTAGTTTGTGTATTTGTTGGTTATATTTGACTGCCAAAGTTATGTCCATTTTCTATACATTGTCGCACATGACGTTTTTTAATGAGATGTGCACGTAACGCTTGCAGTCGTTGCGACGTGTTACATTAAACACGTGCTGTGAGCAAGTTGCGGAATCGTGCGTGCATTGATATGCAAATTGGATCAAGAAATTTAAACACTTTGCATGCATAGTACGGCATTCTCTTTCCACAGAGGTTACTCCTGTCATATCTTCCTACGTAACCTCTGTTCTAATACGGCACTTTCATGGTGTGAGCGTTCAAGACTCGTGATTGGAGACAATCAGATTTAGTTGTGCAATCAGCGACGTTGTTTCAAAAGTGATCATTCGCAAGGCCTCGGTAATTTCCGTATGCTTCGAGAAAACTAAACTTCTTCCCCTGCGCGATGCGCAAACGTTTCTTCTAGACAGAACTCAGTCATGTTATGGCGGATCAGTGGCGTCTCCAACGCCCTCGTTGACAACGGACAAGCTAGCCATTAAACGTCTTGTTTGTAACATCAACACAAGTCCCCGGCAGATGGGGGGATATTTGTGGCCCCACATTTGCTTGAGTTAGTTAAGTTGAATCTAAGTCGATGTAACACGTGTTCTGATTGGATAGAAAGAAGGGAGATAATTCGTGTTGCGATCTTTTGCCGCTAGGGGATTTTACGAGAACCGGGAAATATGGCCGTATTAGAACAGAGGTTACGTAGGAAGATATGACAGGAGTAACCTCTGTGGGAAGAGAATGATAGTACGGTAGAATTCAGCACTTCCGCTAAGAGCTACGGGTACTGCGTCAAACTGCCTGTAATCTGATACCCAACAGCTGACCAATAAAACCTACCGGTGACATCGCTTGGTGACAAGGGCCTTCGCAGAAAATACTGAGGTCATCAGTATGGAAACCGATGGGATGGATAGAAAGCATAAACAGCAATATTACATTTGAAACATTTTACTCGTGTTTCTAAAATATTGACATTTCCGGGTCATGTATATCCTAATTGTCTTATTTAGAAAACATTTTAGTTACTACATGCTGAAACTTGTCATTTATATTCTTCTCAAAACAATTCCAGACGCTTAAATTTCAGAATGTGATACCATGGAGGTGCTGGTTTTTGTGAATATTCTTAAATAATTGTAAGCAGTGAAGAATAGCCCTTTCGTGAATGTTGAAGTCTGCGGAATGAACTCTTTGGTACATGTATGTCATATCTTTTGAAGACAAGCAAGCCACTTACACACACTTCCCATCCTATGTCCTTCACCTATGCCTATCGCCACCTCATCAACCTACTGGCCTCTTATTTGCTTTGCATACTTGATGATGATGATTATAAGTTTTACGTCGGCTTCTGGCTGTAGCCAATGTCGCCGATGGCGTGGCTTAGCATACTGACCTCCCTTCCTCTGTTTATACAATTACCATGTTGTTTTAGTGTATCACTGGCCTCTTCATGTTTGTATTATATCCCTCACATCTATTACCATGTTGTTTTAGTGAACCACTGGCCTCATGTTTGTATTACATATTCATTCCTCATCATTAATAAACATGTTTTCTTTGTAGTGCCTCATGTATGCATATATACCCTCCACTCATACTCCCAACCATTCACCTGATGAAGGAGCAAGCATACGCTCCGAAACGTCGCGTCATTCACAATATAGAAGTTGACATCCATAAATCTTGCCTTTCTTATGCATTCCACTTCTAAATGCCGTTCAAAGATTTGATCTCTATTGATCTGTTTTTATTAAGATATATGACATAGTATCTGCACTCATCATACACCTTATCTTAAGGGGGTCAAGTAACCTACACTTCATGTCCTACATGAGTATGATTCCTATACTACATTACATATACAGACAATGTTTCACAGATGATACCACGCGGGCACGTACAGCTTGTACTGACCTTGACTCGCTTAGCAACAGGAAATTGCAAGACGGCATTCTGCTGAGATGAAAGGGTGAGCTAGAGATAGATTAAGATCATCGAACCCTATTGGTTAACTTCCATAAAATGTAGGTTGAGATTGTAGTGTCGAGACTGCCTTATCATTGTTAACAGACAAAAATACTGTGTACATCGCCGGGGAATACTGCCCACGGGAACACTGACCGGCTAACTGCTCGTCCATGCCAAACTCCTGCTGTTTCTTGTTGTAATCTATCATTACTAAAAGTGTACAGGTGAGTTTTACATTTTACTTTAAAATTCCATAATTACTTGTCTGGTTTATTGACACTTCACTCTTCATATCTTCTTTATAAACATCTAAAGACAGAAAATTCATGTTGTTACTTTTTAGGGCTGCGCAATATAACCGGTTTACCGGTATTTACCGGTTCAGACATGAAAACGATACGTATTGCGATACGCTGATCGAAAACCGGTATTTTAACTTGCATTCAGAAAACTTCGTAACTCTCGGAAATCTTCGGATATTTCCTTGTTTC
Source organism: Haliotis rubra (assembly GCF_003918875.1). Taxonomy (NCBI): domain Eukaryota; kingdom Metazoa; phylum Mollusca; class Gastropoda; order Lepetellida; family Haliotidae; genus Haliotis; species Haliotis rubra. Next base: position 2,113,470 of record NW_025767690.1, read on the forward strand.
ATTTGTGCCAAATATTATTTACATTTATATTTTGTCATGATTAAAAGTTTCTAATAAAGCTTAATCAAGCATAGTGATTTTTTGTGTTCATGCTTTATAAATCAAGCATTAACTCGATTATAAGTAGCTTTTTGTTTAAAAATACTTCTTGCAATATATCGCAATATGAAAATTCTCTGCAATACCCACCCCTATTACTTTTAATACATATATTCTCCACAATGGACATCAAATAGGAGACAATCAGTGAACACTGGCAATTCCAGGGTCACAGCAGCAGTGAATGTCTCACTTCACCTCCACGCTTGTGTTCAACTGTAAATTTATTTCGAAATATCATGCTTTAAAGCATCAATGAAAGTGTGGTAACTCTAAACAATCACTTAAATATCAGCCTTAAATGAAAACGTTTACAAAAGCAAGACAATTTGCAGAACAATGTTAAACACTATCTTTTTGACAACCATCTGATGTGTCGACCATGCCCTTAAATCATTTTCATACGACGTCGTGTGTTGGATAAATAATTCTAAATGCAAAGCAACTATCTTGCAAGTACAAGATCAAATCACTCTTCTCCTCAAACCTGTATTTATACAAAAATAGAACGTTTTTGCATTTGCCACTTTTGTATATCGGCACTCTCGGTACGCCCATAACCTAAGCATTTAAAACGAACAGGAGAGCACAGCCTATCTCTAATGCATGGTTAACTGGGTTTATTTTCTGTTTCACTCTACGACAGCGTTTTATTCTTGCAGTCACTGTAGGCTCATAGCCTATGGGTTGAATGCGGGAATGGTTGCTGGCGATATATAGCACATGGGAGTTGTGAGATTCGTCCATGACGCTTGGACTCCCTTCCCATTCATACTTTTCAGAAAAACCTTATTTCCAGTCACAGCTAGCCAATTGCCCCATAACTTCATGCACGATGATTACCGTTCCCAGTACCTGCTTCCTAGTCGCTTGTCATCTTTTATGCCTTTGAACGTCAGAATGTCAAAATACAGATCGTGCCTTCTTCATCTCACAACAATCATTGCACGAGAAAGGTATTGCTAGGTTCAATATGTATAGCCACAATCCTTATGTCTATCAGTAAGTATCTGAGACAAGTGGAATCAATACAATGTAGATATTAAACATTCAAAGCATTTGCTGGAATTGTCACCACAACGACAAACTCAAGGACAAACGTCATTCCCTGTAAGGCATTTGCAAAAACGTGGTGTGCACAGAATGTTACATATCTATTTTTAGGAGAATTATGCAGGGTTCAGGATTGTGTCATTTATTCAGGACAATTATCAGAGTGAGTGAGTGAGTTTAGTTTTACGCCGCACTCAGCAATATTCCAGCTATATGGCGGCGGTCTGTAAAATAGTCTGGACCAGACGATCCAGCATGAACATCGGCCTGCGCAGTTGGGAACCGATGACATGTGTCAACCAAGTCAGCGAGCCTGACCACCAGATCCCTTTAGTCGCCTCTTACGACACGCATAGTCGCCTTTTGTGGCAAACATGGGTTGCTGAAGACCTATTCTACCCCGGATCTTCACGGGTCGACAATTATCAGAAATGACAGCAAATGTCATCCAGAGTTTACTATGAAATGCTGACCACAGCGAGACAGCCTCATTTGTTTTATATTTAGATCTATTCGTAGACATTCACAGTCACAGTCCTTTCAAACTTTCATTAAGACAGTACGGCAATAGCCATTATTCCACAAGTCACTTTTGTGACTATTTCACAACTACACAACAAGATATGTATAACTTAATTGACATTATTCATATGGCGTAAATTTCCAATTGAAAACCTCATTTTCAATACATGTCAGCCAATGGGTGCCAATGTCAGTTTAATTAATCCCTGTTGTTTGTTGTGACATTTATAACCTTCATTATCTATCCTCTCATTTATATCTCAACCTGGAACTCCGTTCACTGATGCCCTGTGTATGTGTTTATTGTATAACCAACTAAAAGATTTGGACTCTTCCTAGTTCTTCGTCTTTATTCGGAGCTAGTTCCCCTGACGACCTGTTCGCGTTGACACTTTTAAGGAAGATGTAAAGCCTTTCTCAGTTGTGTCGAACATTCAAGGCTTCAGTAAAATCTTCAAAAAGAAATGTGGAGGCCTTTAGAAAGATGAGACATCAGTTACCAAACTTATGTCTGTTGTTTGATTGAAGACTGATTCCCTATTTTTACCCTTTCTATGTTTCTGATGTTTAGTATTTGCTCAGTTAACGCTATTGCCTCTGTTTGACACTGATTTGTAATCACATGCATATAACCTGCCGTGAATCATACGATGGACAACTCAGAAATTTTAAAACATGTGGAAATTGTTTATTTGCATTGATTTGTATTTGCATCTGTCTGATCTATTTTGTGTATGTGCATTATTGTTCATAGCAACTGTAAGTCTCGCGAGGCGTTACTTCCGGTATTAAGCTGGTTTCCGGCTCCCTTTGCGCGCGCCAACTTGCGATATGCGAGACGGGGCCCAGCTTACTTCCGGTACCACATTTCCGGTGACAAGCGTATATTCAAGAACCAGTTCTGGTTCCAAATTGCACTATCGGCAGATATGACTTTACTAGACCGAACCAAGTGTACAACCATGCTTGGCTGTCACAGCTGTTAATAGTTGGCTAGTTTGGAGATGGTTAGATCTGAAATGTGTTATTCCTGAATGGATTATCGGTTCCTTACTGTCTACTGACAAGCATGAGACCATTCGAAAGGAATGAAACATTGTTTGTCACCGGAAGTACTAAGGTTTCGCGAAGTACCGTGACCTACTTACGGATCCTATTAATCCAAACTCAGTGACTATTTCCACATAGATACTCACTTTGAAACAAGATGGACCCCAAGGATGCGGACAATGGACTTGTAGCAGTGAAGGATGTTGGGATCAAAATGGACACAGTTGACACAACGGACCTTGATGACAACTGCTGTAGCTCTTGGATCACGCGTCTTCAGAATTCAGTCAGCAGATTCTATGAACATCACAAGGGTAAAGTGGCTGCTGGTGTCAAGGGTCTGCTTTTGCTGCTTTACCTGGCCTACTTCGGTTATTGTATGTACCACAAGTAAGCTGTTAGGCATATTTGTTTGTCGTGTAATCCCCACTAATGTCACAGCAATATTCCAGCCAAACCATCGTGGCCCATAAAGATCACGTCTGAACAACTAAAAATGTGACCTTCAAACTCAGCCTGTTCTTCCCTCGCATATTATTCCATGGGATAAATACGTTGCTTTGTTTATTGGTTGGAGGCGCAAACGCTGCCAACCTTATAATCAGGTTGAATTTGTCTCTCAGGTGAAAGTTGTTTAACAAACTATCATTAACATTTTGACACAGTCCACTAATTGTTACGAGGGAGGTGTGCAAAGAGAGGAACTTACCTGAAATTTTCTCAATTTTTGACAAAACACAGATTTGGAGATGAAGGGTCTATTCGTCTCATGGTTGTGACAATACTTGGAGGTCTGTACCTAGTAAACAAAACAATCAAAGGTCACTGCAAGTTCACCTGCCTTGACAGTTTGGCATCCTTTTGGGAAGGGAATGAGAAAGTGCTGCTTGTGCGACGATGGATCAGAAGGTATTAGTTTTGGTAGAGTATCGGAAAATTCTCAATTATTCCCGTATACACGGATACACAATAATATACGGAAATGCACTGGTCATTGTGACAGACAGCCCTTGACCATACGCATTAAACTCTTTACTTCTAATTGCATCTGTGAGCTGGTGTACGTTTTCTTTGTTAACAGACACCCTCAGGTTATCTCAATTCACAGAAGAATCATCTCTGTTACCATGAGGATTTAGTGCGTAGGTGAGAGCACTTACCCTCTAACTGTGTCTTCACAGGAGCCTGTACCTGCTGGTGAGTGTTGCTATCGCTGTGTACATTGGCCTGGACGTGGTCAGGTACAACCCCGAGAATATCCAGTCACTTTTGGGGGTGGGCGTCTTTGTGGTTTTTGGATTTGTCTTCTCCACCAGTCCGGCCAAGGTAAGTAACAGCCCTGTATTTTCCCATTGCAATGTGTGATTTGAGTAATTTTGCAGGCGTTGTTAATTCAAAGGAAGGAGACTGTACCTATGGACTTGAAGTGTATCTGTAAATACTATTTTATATCTGCATAATCAAAGATGCGACATGGGGGATGAACGTTATTAACGATCGTGACCCTTTTGGAGCCTGACAACTGCCTGACACAATGTGGACATGTTCCGATGAAAACGTTTCTTTTCTACCGTTGGGCCAAGATAAATTCACCCTTTGGCGAACATTTGGTTATAATCACTATGTTATTGTGACACAAAAAGGCATGATACAGTCAGGATCAAACTATTTTTATTTCAGCAGAGAATTCTTATAAATATCAAAAGGCTTTTGTCGCTTTCATTTTTTATCATTGAATGTAACAGTTAATAGCATATGATCAGTTTCAACTATATATTACATTGTATTATTTTCTATAACTGCCATTATCAAGTCAGAAGGTCCAAATGGTCACATCCTTGCGTGTATAGCCAACCCAATGCACCCGTGCAGATCCTGGTAAGAATTGGTCTTCAGCCACCAATGCTTGTCTGAGGGATCAGGTGGTCAGGCTCACTGACCTTGTTGACACTTCATCGTATCCCACTTGCAAAGATCGATGCTGTTGATCACAGTCTGGTCCAGACTCGATTATTTTCAGACATCCATCATTTAGCTGGATTATTGCTGAGTGCAACGTTAAACAACAAACAAATAAACAAAACTCCATGCACAATTACCGGACCACTCATTTTCGTCATCAGGTGAACTGGCACCCGGTGTACTGGGGCATTGTGGTACAGTTTGCGTTCTCCCCTACTCATCTTGAGGACGCCGTGGGGGTTTGGAATATTTCAGTGGTGTGGAAAACGGGTGGAAGAATTCATAGCACACGCAGACGCTGGAGCCGAGTTTGTGTTCGGGAAGTCCTTCCGGGAGCACTATATCGCCTTTGCCGTGAGTAGAAGAATCACATCCTTGAATCTATATACAATGTTCAGTAAGTCATAGAACAAAACGTGTGAACTAGACTTTTGTGTCTCGATCGCAGTGCTAGATTGGACAGTTTCGAAACTATTCGTTTCCAGTGGTCCAGAGGGTCGATGGGGTAGCCATGTGGTTAAAGCATCCGCTCGTCACGCTGAAGATCCAAGTTCGATTCCCCACATGGGTGCAATGTGTGAAGCCCATTTCTGGTATCCACAGCCGTGATATTGCTTGACTATTGCTAAACGCGGTGTAAAACTAAACTCACTCACTCTCTCCAATGGTCCAGAGAACCCTGAAACTGGTGTATGCCATACATTGCTATACACTGCTGCATGTGACATATAGTCACATTGTCTTCCATTAAAGCGTTATCAAACATTATACTTCCAGTCAGACCCGTGATGATCTGGGTTAGCATTGGTCCTCAGCATTCCATGCTTGTGGACACTACTCAAGAGACGATCGGGTGGGGTGATCAGGTTTGCTGACTTGGTTGACACGTTCCATCGTATCCCATTTGCGTAGATCGATGCTTACGCTGTTGATCACTGGATTATCTGATCCTGACTTGATTATTTACAGACTGCAGCTCTAGAGCTGAAATCACATGCATGGCAGATGTAAACGTATATATTTATTTCCTTGGGAGTTGAAATGTCCAAAGCGAGGAAGCAATGGAGTGAGTGAGTGAGTTTGGTTTTAGCGCCGCTTTCAGCAATATTCCTGCAATATCACAGCGGGGGACACCAGAAATGGGCTTCACACATTGCACCCATGTGAAGAATCGAACCGGGTCTTCGGCTTGCCGAGCAAACGCATTAACCACAAAGCTACCCCACCGGCCCAGGAAGCAATGGAAAGATGAGGGAATGTTAGGTGTCATGTCAATATTGCCCATTGAATGTTTGACATGTGCGACTGGTTAGCTACATACATAACATAAATATTTGTTCACTTGACATTTTATGTGATGCTTGTTAATTCAATCGTGTTAATGTTGTAGGTGATGCCAGGGGTGCTATTCTTCAACTCCATGATATCCGTGTTGTACCACATGGGCGTACTCCAAGCGGTCATGGAGAAACTGGGATCTTTCCTGTCGTTCTGCCTAGAAGCTGGGCCAATCGAGTCTGTGGTGGCCTCAGCGAACATCTTCGTAGGACTGGTAGGAGAACACAACTGTATCATTATTTCATTTATGGGTCAAGTGGTCCGTCATCCTTTGGGTTCAAAGCAGCATTCCACCAAACACGCGCTTATACGTTTTTTTGTGTAATGGGAACATTAACTTCCACATGAACGTTTATATTACATTCACATGTGACTCACAGCTTAGATTCTATACAATTCGAAATCATGCAACTGTCCAGCACATCAGCGGCAAGAAAAATCGGAAGTGCGTTAATATTTTTATACGCAGAACCGCGTGTGTTTTTTTTATAATCGAACTTTTTGAGGGAAGGAATACATCCATGAAAACGGCAAAATAATAGATCACAAAAGTAGCATGTCCAGAATTCCATAGAGAGAGTGAGGGATTTACAGTCACATCGGCAATATTTCAGCCATCTCGTGACTAAAACCAGTTTAGAATTCACCATAAATACATGTAACTCATACAAACCTGTCATCGAAGGACAGTAAAACCAACTAGAATATCACAGTATCAAGAAATAAAACTAGCATCTCCCTCTAAAATTGCATTTCAAATAAGGACAATGCAATATAAAATGGGCTATAGTTCGCCAACAACTGAAGGTAGATCACCATACTAGGACCATGGGAACTTACAGTGCCTTTGCTACCAGCATGAACCCTAGCTAGATTTACACCATACCTTCAGTCCGCTAAAAATGCTACGTTTTAAAAAGCTGGTAAGTTTAAATTTAATTTTGGGACTTACGTATCCTCTCAGGAGGACAATAATTTTACGATACTTTAACCCCCTTCGAGGATACAGCCTCTAACAATCGCAGTTGCTAATTTATACTACCATGTTTAAAATACCATTTATCTATTTACAAACCATATTATTCAAAATTTATCAAGTACATGTAATTCTATTTCCTTTAAAAATTCAATTATTAAATGATAATTAATGTTATAAAAAAATTCCATAACTGTTTTGACATTGAAATATTTATCCCCTGTGATGGAAAAATCAATGTAGTCAAGCATCCATAGGGTGATGTCTCGCTCTGGAATTACATGGTTGTGTAACTACATTTTGAAGGCTGAAGTACCCCTCTTGGTTCGGCCATATTTGAAGCATGTGACGGCATCAGAACTTCACGCCATTATGACGTGTGGTTTCGCCAGCGTCAGTGGCGGCATGCTGGGGTCATACATACAGCTCGGAGTGAGTACTAGTTTATAATGCAATAAATAGTTTCATTTGTCAGTGATATTATGTCCAACAATCTTTCCTGTCAGTGATATTATGTCCAACAACATCTTTCCTCTTTCAGTGATTTTACGTCCAACAATATCTTTCCTCTGTCAGTGATATTACGTCCAACAATATCTTTGCTTTCGATTTCAGAATTCGTGATAGAAAGTATGCCCTTTTGTAACTTTGACTTGTAACATAGAGTGTATTCAACAATTGACCTGCCTTTGCATGTGTTTATTACGCTCCACCCATGACGCAGGCTTTCATAAAAAAACCTTGCGTCACTACTTGCTCATAGTGATTCGTTAACACATGGTTGTGATACCATCGTACAATGGACTTATGATTAAGATGAGTGGAATTTGTCCCCTATGCAACTCCCTAATTTCACCTGTATCGTATAGTACCGTATTTGTTCAGGTAAGTAGTCTCATTGACTGCCTTTCCATGAGTGAACGAGTGAGTGCGTTTAGTTTTACTCCGCACTCAGCAATATTTCCGCTATATGGCGGCGGTCTGTAAATAATCGAGTCAATCCAGTGATCAACAGCATGATCATCGATCTGATTACTTGGGAACCGATGACATGTGTCAACCAAGTCAGCGTGCCTGACCACCAGATCCCGTTAGTCGCCTCTTACAAGCATGGGTTACTGAAGATCTATATTCTAACCCGGACCTTCACGCGTCCTTTTCCATGAGACTGATACAGGGTTCACTCTTTTGCATATACCTGTTGTCATTACTGGTACCATACAATTAATGGATGGTATATAATGTATTGGATGTTTTGCCACTGACTTGCATGGATTGTTTTTCTGGATCTGCTGTATAATACAACCAGTGAATGAGGAAAGCATTACATTACCCTTAAACAACTTCTTGAGAGCTTGATCGTGAGGGCAGTGTAACTATGTATGTAGTTGTGGAGCGCAAAAGTGCAGTGGTAAGGCGTCTGCCTATCACGCTGGAGGCACCTAGGTTCGGGTTCCGAGGTGGGCACATTTGCGTAGTATCCTTGGACAAGATACTTAGATCCACATTGTCTCAGTTCACCCAGCTGTAAAATGGGTACCCGTTAGGATGTGCTGGCAATGTGAGTGTTTGGTTTAGCAATGTGAGTGTTAACAGGCAGCATAGCTGTATGATCCCCAGGGAGTTGAAAGAGTATCAGAAGGTACGATAGTGTCCTATGACCGGGGATAGTAATGTATGTAGCGCCGTGAGCGCCTGCAGATGAGCGCCTATAAGCGGACTATTACTAATTACTATTACTAGTTAGAATACACATGTGCCACGTGCAGATTCCCGCCAACCATCTGTTGTCCGCCGCCGTGATGTCTGCCCCCGCCTCTCTCGCCATCACCAAACTCATGTGTCCAGAAACAAAGAAGTCTCATAGTCGCAATGAAGTAAAGATGGAACTTGGACTTGAGTGAGTTGTGATGAAATTATATAGATCTCGTAATTGGGACGGATTGAGTGATCAATTGGTTTGAGATCCATAGGGCGGTAGTGAGTTGATTGGGGAATCAGATAGTTCCCCGATGTTTGTTTGTTTTTGTTAACCGCCCTCGGAGACAAAGAAATGGTTGGTTGGTTGGTTGGTTGTTATTTAACGCCGTACACTGCAATAATCCAGCTACATCGCAGCGATCTGTAAATAATCGAGACTGGCCCAGACAATCCAGTGATCAACATGCGAGACTGGGGCCAGTTACAGCAGGTACGACATTTATTTCCGGCGATATTCAAGAACCAGTTCTGGTTCCAAATTGCGCGACCGCCAAATATGACTTTACAAGACCGGACCAAGTGTACAACCATACTTGGCTGTCACAGATGTTACTATGGGATGATTAGATCGGAAATGTGTTATTCCTGCAAGTATTATAGGTTCCTAACTGTCTACTGACAACCATGAGACCATTGAAAAGGTATGAAACGCCGTTCGTCACCGGAAGTACTAAGGTCTCGCGAAGTGCCATGACCTACTTACGGGCCCTGTGACATTCGATGACAGCAGGTAATTCAAGCGTTTTAAAAGTGCACGGATTACGTATGCACATTTCCGAATACGTGTACATATTTACATGTGAAGGTACAATGTAAAGATTGTACCTGAGTCTATTGCGTGGCTTTTTAAAAACGTTCTGTTGGATCCATACACCACGCTCACTGTATCAGGTGATTATCTGATTCACGAAATTAGTATTCCTCCCGAACAAAGTATTTCCTCCAAACACATATCGTTTTATACAAATGATACGACCGTGGAGTACCCCAGTGAAACTATCCCCTTTCATTGTGATCACTATATATAGTTCCGGAATGGTCATGGAGACGGGGGGCGGTGGGGTAGCCTAGTGGTTAAAGCGTTGGCTCGTCACGCCGAAGACCCGGGTTCGATTTCCCACATGGGCACAATGTGTGAAGCCCATTTCTGGTGTCCCCGCCGTGATATTTCTGGAATATTGCTAAAAGCGGCGTAAAACTAAACTTATTCAGTCAGTCAGTCATGGAGACGGGGTTTGTACCTAACATTGAATTTTGAGCGGTTGTCTTCCAGGAAGCATCGAAACATCCTTTCTGCACTGTCCAGCGGTGCTGTGGCTGCCGTCAAAATCATCGCCAACATCATTGCCACCATGATCGCCTTCATGGCTGCCGTGAGGTTCGTTGACCGGACGCTGCAGTGGTTCGGGACCCAGGCAGGGTATTCTGACCTTTCTTTTGGGGTGAGTATATATCTACTAGGGCTGAACAATGCATCGAACTATCAATGGATTGCAATTGTTTGTGTCTCCGATAGCAATTAATTGATGGGAGAAACGAAAAGCTGTCGATGTGACTATCGATAGTTTAGTAATTGACTTCTGTTGATAAATGCGCAGCGCAAAATACAAGAAGTACCAGAATCGTTCACTTTTATTAAACATTTATGTTGTGCAGACTTGCAGCTTGAGTTTATGTTTTAACTGTTTACTTGATCTGGGTTTCAAGCTTCTTGTCATATATTATAAGAGACTGAAACACTTCAAATTGGTTTTTTATTTCACATAATCTATGCGCTATACATTCATTCATTTGCGAAATGACTTCAAATGAGACAATTCAAGGAGAGAACATGCTATTGCAATAGTATTACAATAATTGGTCACAATAGACTATCGGTATCGCAATAGTATGTTTCAATATACTATCGCTATCGCAATAGTTGTTTGCCCCTCAATAATCATCCCTAATATCTACCCTTTTCAAACTTCGAGCTCAGAGCAGTGAATGAGGCTAGGTGTAAATTCAGATAGGGTCCTTGAAGGTAGCAAACTACTGTAAGTAATGGTCCCAAGTTTGGTGATCTTCAGTTATTGGCGGTCTATAGCCAATTTATATAATTATTATGTTGTTAATTAAACAATTATTCTTTTATTAAATGATGATAACCCTTTAAAGTATGCCTGTTATAATCTAGTTCTGCTACTGTCCATCGATGACAGGATATTTAGTATTTATATTTAGATTCTTGTCACGATATGGCTGACTCATTGCCGATGTGACGTTAAATGTTTACTCACTCACTCGAATTCATTCGAAAGCATTATTATTTAAATTAAAATCTCGGTTGATGGAGACATCCAAGTTTATTATTCATTAGAGCCAAACACGATTTTGAATTTGCATAGAACTTGTGTTTGTTGTACCTGGATGAAAACTATTAATGATAACAAATTTAATGTATCTCAGATTAGTTGGACACAGTGGCATTATCAAATCACAGGAACTTTTGCCTGCCCCTGAGGATCTGCTCGTGAATGTTCACCGCGTCCACTGTGACGACATTTAGCGGACAAGTAGTTTTAATGGTCACTTTAAGAAGCGGTTGCGTCTTCGTCCACGACGTCGGGAGATGTTGACATCGTCGTAGTCAAGTTCATTTGCTTGCTGTATGGTGTAGCAGTGGGGTCGTCATGTAGTTAAAGGTTCCGATTCTCCTGATGGTTTGTGTGACGTCAATTTCTACCGGAATAGTGCCAAAAGCAGAGTAAAACCGTACTAAATCACTCACTCATTCATTATCGTGCATGGTGCCAATGTCACATACGTTTGAATCAGTATCTTTGGTCGTCTGCTCTGTTCCAAGATGAGAGTAGTTAAACTCCCTTCCAGTTCTTAGGCTTCTGTTATGTTATGGTATGGTTAAAAGAAAAGGGTTTTGTCTCATATACTTGTGTTCACACAAAATGCTGTTTGATACAACTCAGCATCGTTAATAATCTCATTTCAGCTTGTTTGTTCCTATCTATTCTACCCCATCGTTTATGTCATGGGCGTGGCCAGCCATGATTGCGGGAAGATGGGGGAAATGCTGGGCATCAAGGTTTTTGGCACTGCCACCATCAGTTTCACCAACCTTGCCAGACTCAGAGAAAACCGGAATCAACTCCTTGACTATGCGACCGCGCACAACAATACCTGGCACTGGCAGGGTAGTGACGTCATACTTGAGGCGACCAATCAGACCCTCATTGGTGGCGTCATGGATGTAAGTGAAATTTGGTGGATTTGAACGTGTGTGTGTGCGTGTGCGTGTATTGAGACATTTAATACAAACTAAGATGCAAATATGTCCCCGGAATCTATCAATGAATCTGCCAAGGAAGGACTGGGATACAGTGGTTGCAACGTCTTGTTAAAGAAAGTTTCCTAAAAATTATATGGTCCACCATTAACAGACTGCATGTATTAAATACCATTCTTCCCAGACTAAATTATTTACGCCACATAGCTGGAATATTGCTGAGTGCGGCGTTATAAACAAACAAACAAATCATTGGAACATTGTGTTAAAGTATTTCCCAGGGATCCGCTCTGCCACTAATTAATGACTGAGACACTTGACTTTTGTGATAAGGAGGAAGTGAGTGAGTTGGGTTTCACACCGCTTTTATCAATATTCCAGCAATATCACGGCGGGGGACACCAGAAATGGGCTTCACATATTGTACCCATGTGGGGAATCGAACCCGGGCCTTCGGCGTGACGAGCTAACGCTTTAACCACTAGGCTACCCCACCGCCCCGATAAGCAGGAAGAGTCTGTGTAACACATTGTTTAAGTCATGAACAAACAGTGTGAGGGTATTATTACTATCAGTTTTGTTGCAGAATTTTGTACGGTACAAAACACTTTGTTTCTGTCCAGGAGCGAACTGAAGTTATAGCCACCTACGCTCTCTGTGGGTTCTCCACTGTTACCGCTATTGGTATCGCACTGGGAACACTGATTCCTATGGCACCTGAAAGGAAACAGGATATTAGCAGACTCGTCGTCCGAGCCCTTATTGCTGGAAACATAGCCTCGTTCATGACAGGTTCAATATCAGGTTTGTGTGGGAAATGAAATTAATTTTTTTAATAATTTTTAATACATTTTCGTAAAAATTTGCATTATTGAGATGCAAATTCATTAAAAGATATTAATAGATAGAAAGTGTCATCATTTGTTCAGTATGGTTTATGAGGTTGTCGGGAGACCACCTCCGTGATGTATTGAATGCAGTGAACGACAGAGGTTCGAATCCCGGCCGCGTCATACCAAAAGGCGTTAAAACACGGTTATTCTTGTTACTAACTCTCCTCATGAAGAGCATGGACTCGTTGGATCGGAGTCAGCTTAGAGAGTCTGAGTTGGGTATTGATGTCCGACTGCAGCATGCTTGTTGTAAGAGGCGACTAACGGGATCCGGTGGTCAGGCTCGCTGGCTTGGTTGCCTTATGTCATCGGTTCCCAGTTGCGCAGATCGATGCTCATGCTGTTGATCAATGGATTGTCTGGTCCAGACTCGATTATTTACAGACCGCCGCTATATAGCTGGCATATTGCTGAGTGCGGCGTAAAACTAAACTCACTCCCACAGCAGCATGGTATCTCATGATCCTTAAACACGGCCTGAGACCGACAGGTACGAACGTCTCCATGTTAGTGCAATAATCTTGAACGCGGGGTTAAATGCTATTTCATATCGCCTTGAATGCAGGGGCTAATTGGTCTTGGCAATGATACAAAAGTGCATTAGTTTCTTAGTTTGTTGTTTAACGACGCACTCAGTAAATTACAGCTTTATGATAGCGGTCTGAAAATAATCGAGTCTGGACCAGTGAATCCAGTGATCAACAGCATGAGCATCGATCTACTCAACTGGGATGACATGTGTCAACCACATCAGCGAGCCTGACCACCCGATCCCGTCGGTCACCACTGACGACAAGCATGGGTTGCTGAAGACCAGAAAGAAATGCATTGCATTCAGTATCAACTTTGTACTATATGTAAACATTCATATTTAGAAACTGTTTCGATCTTAATTTGAATTTTGACGTTTATTTCTGGACCAGGGCTGCTATACAACGGGAAGAATTAGTGGTGACCTTGGTACAAGTGACCATCCAGTCGGCTGCTTCCTGTCACTCACCTACTCACTCTATTATTCACTATACTCACTCAAATAGCTGCAACTTTCTTGACTGTCTGTGCTGATATTATTTACACATGGTTAAGGTATTGCCATATTACTGAATGCCAATTGTGAGACATACACTTTTAAGTAAAGCTACAAACTAAGTATGAATTATGATTATGCCAATTGTGAGACTAAACACGTTTAAGAAAAGCTACAACCTAAGTATGAATTATGATTATGCCAATTGTGAGACTAAACACGTTTAAGAAAAGCTACAACCTAAGTATGAATTATGATTATGCCAATTGTGAGACATACACGTTTTAAGAAAAGCTACAACCTAAGTATGAATTATGATTATGCCAATGTGAGATTATGATTATGATTATGCCAATTGTGAGACAAAACACGTTTTAAGAAAAAACACCTTTAAGCTACAACCTAAGTATGAATTATGATTATGCCATGTGAGATTACCATTAAGTATACAGACATTGTGACAAGAAAAGCTACAACCTAAGTATGAATTACCATTGTCCACAAAACTGAACAAAGTTCACACAGATGGTTCGTGGTCGCTAATAATGAAATAAAGGTTAAATGGTCAGTCGATGGTGTACAAATATGGTATTTGACGAATGTTAAAAAGGACTTTACCGCATTTACCGTGTGAAGATATCAAGATAGTTTATTTTATACTTGATGCCGTACAGGATGTAAATAAATTTATCCACATTTTAAAATATTCTGTTACAGTAGGAATAATAAAATGTTCGTCAGTGTTGGGTTTTGTTGTTCATACCTAAGGCACATCGAATTGGATTCCCTCATAGTTATGTACATATTCATGTGCATATAAATATTATGTACATATTCATAACGCATCTGCGACAGTTAATGGATAACTCTGCATTGGAATTATATTCTGAGCTCCCATGAGAATACTCATACAAGGTTTGAACCTTTATGTTCCGAGGGTAAAGCGTTATTTATCATTGATACACAAATATAATAATGGATGTACCCACTTGCACAACAACAACAACAACAACAACAACAACAACAAAAGAGACACAAAGTCCGCGATCTTACCCACTCAGCCACCGTGACGTCCACAATCGCTAGCTGTGTATGTTGGCGATTGGGTGCCATTCTCTGAGCACGTGGCTTCGGATTCCGAATTGGGCTCAACCCCCACGAGCACGAGTACTAGCTTTAGAATATGTACTTTACTGAGAAAGTGTAATCCCAAATACAGCTTTCTTTAACACATCTTGTATTTAACATTCAATGCAAAATTGTGTAGCACCCGTTTCGCCATCAGTTGGACTGGGACAATACAACTATGTTCGAAGTAACACCCTACAACTATGTTCTAAGTAACACCGTGCAACTATGCTCCAAGTAACACCTTACAACTATATTCGAACTATGTTCGAAGTAACACCCTGCAACTGTGTTCTAAGTTACACCCTACATTATGTTCGAAGTAACACCCTACAACTATGTTCTAGCTAACACCGTGCACCCTACAACTATGTTCTAGATAAAACCCTACAACTATGTTCTTGATAAAACCCTACAACTATGTTCTTGATAAAACCCTGCAACTGTGTTTTAAGTAACATCCTACAACCATGTTCTAAGTAACACCCTACACTATGTTAGAAGTAACACCCTACAACTTTGAGGGGCGCGGTGGGCGAGCTGGCTAAGACGCCAGGCTAGTGATCCAGCGAGGTTGAGGTGCCGGGATCGAGCCCACCTGTGACCGGGTGTAAAAACCTTGGAGTCAACTTTCTGTGCAGACTCTTTCAGTGTTGTCACAACCCCTAGTGTACAGTACACATCCCTGTGCACTTAAAAGAACCCACGAATCCGTTGGTATATGACCAGATGGTGGAAACATGAATACGTGCAAACACCTAGTTGCGGGTACAGCAACGTGCAGTGAACTTGGACAAAGTACTGTGACTATGTGTCCCAGTCCACCCAGCTGTGAATGGGTACCTCGTTAGGATGAGAAAGCCACAATAACTCGGTGCGCCTAGTGGCTGCAAGAGTTGTATACTCCCCAGGGAGTTGAGATTGATAATACGATGTGCCGTTGAGATTGACATCCAATGATCGAGGGGAAAATACCAGCGCCTTGAGCATGCACTAGTTGCCTGGATATGTGCGCTATATAAATATCCTATAATAATAATAATAATAACTATGTTCCAGATAAAACCCTGCTACTGTGTTCTAAGTAACATCCTACAACCATGTTCTAAGTAACACCCTACACTATGTCCGAAGTAACACCCTACAACTATGTTCTAAGGAACACCGTAGAACTATGTTCTAGGTCACAGCCTGTTCTAAAATACTGCGGTATACAGCGTGTGTGCCCTGTCTATGCTGCGGAGTATTGAGTGTTTGAGTGGACTGAACCACTCATGGAGGAGAACATGTTTGTGTTCAGTGCGTCCTTTTGGACAAAGAGGATAGCGTTTTGCTATAAGAGTGTGAGTGAGTTTAGTTTTTAGCAATATTCCAGAAATATAGCGGCGGTCTGTAAATAATCGAGTCTGGACCAGACAATCCAGTGATCGACAACATGGACAGATCTACGCAACTGGGACATGATGACATGTGTCAACCAAGTCAGCAAGCCTGACCACCCGATCCTGGTAGTCGCCTCTTACGACAAACATGGGTTACTCAAGACAATTCTAACCCGGATCTTCACCGTCCTTTGTCAAAGGCTACAGTAAATCATTATCATTCTCGCCCCACCAAATTGCTGATCATGGAATGATGAACTCAGTATAAGCGTAAATGTAGAGCACTCCTTGTGTCTTGAATTGAATATAATATCCGTTCGGGATTTTTAAGTAATGTGTGTCATTATTCTCATCCAATTCTAATTATTTACGTATGGTTTATGAAGACATGGCGAAGGTATTTTAACTCGGCTTCAAGGGTCTTTCCTACCTTTTGTCCATCTGGCTTCATAACCATTATCCATGAACACAACAACTATCACTATCATCATCACTGTACATCAAAATATACAATTGTATAAACTCTAATATCCTTCATGTATATATTCTTCTTGTTTATAATGTTGAGTATCATTTGCTTCTTAACGGTGTCAGCATCTGCACAGAAACGTCGCCCAATGGCAAAAAAAAAAAAGGTTCCATAAATTAAATAAAATGTGATCCTCTTCTCATAAGTATGTTTAGTTTTAGCCATATTGTAATATTTACTAGCCTCGTTACCATGACTGTTCCTCAGAAATAAACACACACTATGTTCAATAGTATACCAAATATACTTGACACTGACGAGCATTAACGCTTCCATGCGCAATTTATCATATATGTGTACATAATTCATAGCCCTTGGTACATTGGTACATATCACATAACGCTGCGGAGGACACAATATACACGTCGAACTGAATTATTCCCAGTAAAGTGAAATGATTGCACAGCGTTTAAGTTTAAAGTTTATTAGTTATATGTAAAATAGGACTTAAAAGATATATGGTTTTGAAACCCGAAGCTCTTACTGATTAAAATACCTAACAACGACGGAAAGCGCACGTAAAATCTCCAATGCAACCCGCAAGATCTATTCGCCACGACTCGTTTACAGGTAACCTCCATGAAGACTCGTCCCTTCTCGATGAATGTTATGTGCAAAAACATAACTAACCAATCAGAACGCGCGTAATGACAGGGGTACTTTGATAGCATTCATCCGAGTACTTAACACGATTAGGGACGAATAATGACAATTATTATGGATATACAACTTCTTTTATTCTGTGGAGGCGACGTTTCGACATTGGTTCTAATGTTGTCAAGCAAGTGATACATGAGGAACAAATTGAGAGAATATATACAGGAGTTGTTGTTACAGTAGATAGGGAATGAGTTGTTTATACAATAGATGAGGTTGATGTACAACGTTTGTATGTGAGATTGAGTAAATTGATAGGAAGCCAGTAGGGTGACATACAAGGACTGAATTAGAGCTTATACAACTGATAGGAAGCCAGGTGGATGTTTATACAATGGATGGGGTTGATGTACATAGTTGGAATGAAACAGGTTTCTTTCAGAGTGAGGTCGACTGAACAAAAGGAGAAATTAAAAGTAAAAAGAAATATTAGAATCTATTCACAATCGTAATATTAGAGAGGATAATAATCACCGGTGTGATTTCAATACTTGAGAAAAGCATTGAAAAGGAAAAGAAAAAACTTCGGAAATAATCTAAAGGGATCATGTCCGATATGGCTTCCCTTTGTTCCAATCGCTTTTATTTTCTCCTCACAAAAAGACTAAAAGAAAATATGGACATAAACTATTTACAGTTAAGATTGTTAAAAATAACTGAGACAGAATGGGCATGTTTAATTAGCTATAAAGAGATCACGTGAAACTAGATTATTGCTGGATATGTTTTCTAATTTTGCCGCTATCGGTTCAAAATGGCGGAAGTCATTATCAAGTCCACACTCCACAGCGATGACTTAACATAACATCACTGCCACAGGCTACTTTGCATATCACGTGACCGGACTTTTCTCTTGTTTGTAATCAAACGCACATATTCATAATAAGAAGAGACTGGACTCACGAAAGCTTTTCGGCGCTCTCTTCATAATGTTTTACATTGTTACATATATATTCTTCCACAACTGCGACAGTTAGGTCTATGACAGTACATATTTAGATATCAAACTGGCTGCATCGTTTGCTCTCCGTCGGCTTCGATAACAGCACGTGGAGCCGTACAACCTATGTAAACAAGGATCGCTACGCAAATCGAAATAGTGTTACAAGTTTTTGGATATTTTCTCAGTGAAACTAAACCATTCTATTAAAGATGTTTAGTTAGATGTGTAGACTCGTAAAAAATAAAAGAGTAAAAGAAAATTGTACATTATATTGAATGGACATTGCAAGATGTGACGAATCGTCACATTTTTCTGGCCTGTGGTAGAGGCACTATGCTGGCTTGCCGCATGGAACTCTGGGTAGGAGAGTGTATCAAGTCGTACCTGTTTGGCGTGAAGAAAATCCAAGAGTCGAAGACACTTCCTTGCTTCAGCCGTCACAGCTTCTTCTCTTTTCCTCTTTGTCCTTTCTTTGGTAGGCATTGTGTTTCAGAATGAAAATGAACAAAGCCGAAATCGCCATGACTTAAATAGGTAGTTTTATTGCACAACAAAAACACCCGGGAAGGTAGGTAACTCCTGCCTTTGTTAAAATCCGGAAAATATTGGTTTTTCTAAGGGCAGATCATGCGGTGATTCAAAAGGACAGGGCGCTGAATAAAAAGGACAGGGCGCTGTGCCCTGCCAAATATGCCTGGGGGAAATACTAGTTTGTGTTTTAAAGTCACTGTGATCTCAAATGTCTTGCTAATCAGTACCCAAGCTCTGATGGTAAGACAGGACTTACAGACTTTGTATTAAGAGGCGACTAAAGAGATCGGGTTGACAGACTCGCTGACTTGGTTGACACATGACATGGTATCCCAATTGCGTAGATCGATGCTCATGCTGTTGATCACTGGATTGTTTAGAGCGCCGTTATATAGCTGGAATATTGCTGAGTGGGGCAGCAAACAACAAGCAATGCGACGTTAAATTTTAACTCACGCTTCGTCATTTGACAATTTCATATATGTGTTATACTTCGTGGCTCTTTGCTATCACGCTGGGTCTAGAGGTTTATTTGAACAGCACGTCCTCATTGTTAGCGTTCGCGGACCATGGCTCTACATTGTTGTTAACATCTGAAGTCTGAACGCTTCTAACACGCCTGGTCCACATCTGAAGTCACGAAATAGGACGCAGAATGTTTGCAAGCCTATGTCATGCTCACCCGTTTATGTAAATATCAGTTCAATAGTTATCACTACAGTCTACCCATATCTGCCATCACGATTCACCTAAAAATAACAGAAGAAATAAGTTCTCAAGTAAGTGGGTACGGTGCTGCTGTTTGTTGTAAATGTTCCTCTTGCTAGGCACCATTATATATTTGACCGCCTCCGTGGTGTAGTGGTTAGAGCTTTCGCCCGGAGAGCGGAAGGTCGCGGGTTCGATCCCAGGCCGCGTCATACCCAAAGAAATAATTGGTACTTGTTGGTCCCTGCCTGGCGCTTGGCATTAATGGGAACAACAGAGACTGGTCGGCTCGGAGTCAGTATAATGTGTGTGAGTGGGGTATTCATGCTTAACTGCGACATGGTATCCCAGTGAGCTAGCACTATAAAACCAGCTTAAGTCTGGGCCAGTACAAGCAGCCGCACATCGTCATATGAGCGAAATATTCTTAAGTGCGACGGTAAACCCCATTTCACCTCACCTCACCATTATATATTTTCCTTTAATTCGTGCGACATCACATAATATTGTCGAATCTTGAATGAAATATTTTTTTCTGACTAAGTCTGTTATATAGTTATATAGGCTGAAAATGAACTAAACATACCTGATTGTTCCTCATATGCATTGTGTTTTAGTTAAGATGATTTTTTTATGATAATGTCTATTTCACGTAACCATATCTATATCCATTGTCATCTGTTTCACATGTGTATGTTGATCACGCCAGGGTTATATTTCTTTGTAAAAATTAGGTCGGTACAATCCGTATATAGCACAGTGTGTCTCGTCAACCCTGTCGCGATGACATACGTATTCACTTACAAACATTCCCAGGTATTCGTCACCGTTAAGCCGATGAACACGGTCATGACGTTCTTGAAGGGCATTTAGAGTGAATGAGTGAGTTAATATTTAACGTCTCATCGGCGATATCTCAGTCATACCGTGACGAAAACAATTTATATAATAAAGTTGAAAACATTCTTACGAGTAAAACCTGTCGACGATGGACAGTAGTAATTCACAGATATGAATATAAAACTAGCATGTAAAAGTAAAATATTTTAATGAAAGTATTGAAAGTATGACAATACAATATAAAACACGGGCTGTAGACCGTCAACAACTGTAGGTAGCTCACCATACTAGTGACAATGGGGACTCACAGTACTTTGCTACCTACATTGACCCTATCTGGATTTACACCATCCCTGACATTGTAGTCAAATTTAACCATTATTAAGATTCTACGCTCAAAATCCTGGTAAGCTTTAAATTTACTGGAATAATGCCGATGTGACGTAAAGCCCAACTCAACTCAACTTTAAATTTTCTTTGAAAGTTGAAAGGCATTCAGAGGTTGAACGGACATGAATACATATTACAAATGACACGTTTTACGGATAACAACTGTCAATATGTGTCATGTATTCACGGTCGTGTAGGTACTAAAAGATCGGGAGTGAGGTGAAAAGGTATTTAAGGTCGCGTTCAAGATGCGTTCATTAGCCACCCACACATATGTGTGCCATGCATATTGTGCTAGCTCCTCTGAGATGCCATACTGCATGCAGTGGTGCACACTGCTGCACATGCGGTGGTGGTCTTTAATAAATAATAGCCCCAAGGCTCTTTATTATAGGACTATAAAAGACCCCTTAACATTTGAACGTTACTTTTTGCTTCCAACCAGTGTTTATATCCCAATTCTGAAATTGAGAACAACTACCTTCTACCCATTGAGACCGGCCGCTGGGAGGGCATAACCAGAGAAAATAGAACATGTAAGTTATGCGACTCCCCGCAATAGCTGATGAACTTCATTATTTACTGAGATGTAGTTACTTTAATGACAGTAGACTAAATTATATTCCTTCGCAATACCTTAAATGGAAAAATCTGGTCACCTTCAAGCAACTAATGTGTACAAAGAAAAAAGCAGAATTGACAAAGCTATCGATGTTTATTGATAGTATACTATCACACTTTAAATGCTAACTGTGCCCCATCATGTCATTTTTTAAGTAATCCGATGCTTTTGTACTCTTGCACCACCGCTGAGTGGCTGGAGGAAATAAAAAAGTTGAAGTTGAAGGTACATGTACCAATAAGCACCATCTTCAGTTTTTACGCGACCTGGGGATAAAGAGATGTATTAATACATTATTATACTATTGAACGGCAACTGTAGTTGTGTTTAAATAAAATGGTGTCTTCCCAGGAAGACGACCTTTGTGATTTCAATAACATTTCTTTGAAGTGCACCGCATGTCGAAAGAAGGGATAAAGTGGTGGTTAGATTAAAAAGTCGAACTCGACTGCGGAAAGAACTCAAGAGCAAGAAAACTTGGTAGTTCCAATGACATTGATTACTTTATTGATTATTTTTGATTGGAAGTATCAGTGGGCATTACTCCAAGGATATTTGACATTGATTATTTTTGACTGGTAGTATCGGTGAGTTAACTCATACACTGGGAATAAATGCTGTACAATGTTAGTGGACAGTACAACCAACTGGACAATACAACTGCAGTTGTGTTTAATTAAAATAAGTAAATGGTGTCTTGAAAACGAAAACTAATTGTATACACTTCTGTAGAAAATATAAGCGGCATAAAGACCCAGAACTATTTTTGAATGACACACCCATCACAGTCTAATTTTCTAAATCTCACAGAAGAGCGTTAGCCGTTTTTAGATGTGGAGTCGCCCCTATCAGGATAGAAACTGGGCGATATGTTAACCTCTCTGTTGCAGAACCAGTTTGTTTTAACTGTAATGACTGTACCGAAGACGAAACCCATGTGTTACTGCGATGTCCTGTATATAATGATGTCCGACAGGTTTTACTGCAGAGATGTGCTGAAGTGTTGCCCGAGTTTAGTACTGCTGATGATATCACTAAAACTAGTTTAATTTTATCTTGCACTGTGATAGCCATTTTATGTTCCAAAACATGTAAACTTATTTGAGACAAACGAATGGAAAAATTGTACAATTCCTAGTTATATATTTTATGTTTTTAATATGTTCCCTATATCTGTATGTATATGCTTTTAATCATATTTATGCTTCTCATATCATAGTGTATTTTATCATTGCACATGGTTTTAACAGATAGTCTCTCATAACTCCAAATGGAGTGGCTCATGTATTCTTTTTGTATATTATGCTGTATTATTATGTCAATGAGGTGAGACTCTAATAAATAATCTGTCTGTCTGTCTGTCTGTTATGTGAACACCTCGCCTATTTAGGCATCACTGTTTGACATGCTGGGGGTAAGGTTGCATAAAATGTAGACGCAGACACTCTATGAGGAATGGCTGATTATTTCGATGCTGAGAATTCAGTGCCAAATTACCAGTTTGAGGAGGAGACTGACAGATGTAGTCCGTAGAAGGGGTGGCTATAAGGTACTGATGTGGTAACCAGCTACAATCCTTACAATCACAACAATAACTATTTGGGAACTGCGTGTCTATGAGATTGGTGGCGTAGTCAAGGTGACCACACTGTCTGGCATTGTTGATATTCTCTTTTATTTGTTCATCTCTTACAATAAGTACAGAACCGTAACCTAAATTCGTGGATAACCTTGATTCGTGGATCGTGGAAATTATTATGCTAGCTCGTAAATTAAGTCTCGACTGACGTCACAAAGCGGTACTTTTGATGTACATACAATGCCACGCCTCGCTGACAAAACAGTTCCGAATCTCTGCATTACACGCAAGTACACTAAATATAATTGTCCAGCACTGAGATAAATAGCACCAGATCACTAATACCACCATTGCCAAATTAAATTTTTACAAAATGTCAAGTAGCAAAGATACCGTTAGCTCCAATCTTCTCACTTCTCGTTGTCTGTTTTCCTTGGTGTCAATACTTACTGCAGAGGGATGTCGTACACGGTGGTATAAAGAAACCAACTACGTAATCCACGAAACAAGATGACGTCACATTTTGTGGGCACATGAATGGGTGATGATTGCAAATGGCTTCCGTAAGCTAACGTTTCATTCACAAGTAGAAAAATAGGCATTTCCAATATGCTGAATCAATGAATAAAATAATAAGTGCGTATACAAAATGAAATCATGCATTTAAAATATAAATTCCGCCGCACTTACCTTATATGCACGAATCAAGGTTACGCGAGTGTAATGGAAATTACCAGCAATTTCAGCTTTGGTTTTGTTTTAATCAGAGTAAAATATGCTACTGTTACCATTATAACACAAAATTAATACAACTACAGTGTCTTCTTACTGATTGCATAGAAACAGCGAGTGGTGCTTATTTGGTGCTTAATTAATGCTCATGATGCATCCACGATGGAGTGATTCTAAAAGATATATCCTATTATTGAAAGTGTTTTCTCATTTTTATCAACATTTAAACCTGAAAATGTTGAACATGTTTGTTTGTTTGTTGTTTAACGCCGTATTAGGCAATATTTCAGACATATGCCGGCGATCTGCAAATGCTCTCTGGACTCTGGACCAAACGATCCATTGATGAACATCATGAACATCGATCTACGCACTTGGGATACGATGACATGTGTCAACCAAGTCAGCGAGCCTGACCACCCGTCAAATACCACAAGCATGGGTAACCGTTGCTGAAGACCAATTCTAAACCGGATCTTCACGGGTTTTACGTGCCTTTACCAGCAAGTGCCATCTTTAGGTTTTACGCAGCCTGGGATCGAACCGCTAAACTTAGATCGACAGGCCGGTAAACTACAGATGCTATATGGTGTTCATAACTGTTAAGATTAACCTCAGTATGTCGTATCTACTATTCTCTAACTGTGAAAATAAATTGTATATGTTAAAAGTGATATATTTTTTCTCAATTAATGAGATACGTTGCTGACTTTTGTATGCTTTTGAACTTATTCACTAAAGTAGACATAATATTTCTCCGTTTAATACTATAACAAATATATCTCGATTCTTGGATGAATGAATTATTCCTGATCTATTTCTGTCGTATCTAGTTCATTCTGTTTCACATTATAGCTGAACATCCACTAATCACACCTGACTGTTCCACGTATACTACATGCACACCATTGGGTGTTAGTTAACATATAATAATAATAATAAGTCATCTTCTATAGCGTACAGTCTCCAAACACCAAGTGATTGCTTCCTATACCTATTGTCACATGACTTTTCCAACAGGGTACCCATTTTCTGCTAGGTGAACAACTCTGAATCACATGGGTATCATGCGCAGTGTTATATTTCTCTGCAAATATGGGTATCATGCACAGTGTTATATTTCTCTGCAAATATGAGGTCATCTGTACAATGCACGATCAGTGGGTGGGTCACATCCACCCTGTCGCGATGACATATTGACCACGATCGATGTTTATGGTACTTATACATGATGTTAGTCATAAAAAGTTCATTACAAATGTACTCCACAACTGGGGCTGACGAACACGGTCATCTAGATAATAAATTACTCGGTGAGGTGAAATGCAACGTTTTATTAAATATTATCTTACCTCCATGGAGTTCATGGTCGCATTAAAGATGCAAATGGTTATGAAGCTGTTCTACAAACCCGGACTTTGTGTCAGCAACCTGCATTATTTGTTTGTTGTTTAACCCCGTAATCATCAATATTCCAGACATATGTTGGCGGTCTGTAAATAATCTCTGGACTAGACAATGTGGTATCACATAACTATAACTGTAAACTGACATCTGCCAGACTCCACGCTGTCAACTTCGAATGAATCACAAACAGACATAGGCCACACAGCAACTGGAGGAAAGTCGAGGCCCCACCGCTGTGACACACAACAAACTCAATCAATGGCAAGGCAGTTGCCTACCCGATACAATAGGGGGTATTGCATGGGACAACATGTTCTTAACTGGTACATCAGTTCTGGAAATGACGTCATCAGATCCAAAACAAATCCCCACCAAGGTTCCTAAAGTTCACAACCCAAACAAACAACACCTAAGCTTGGGTCGCAGGACGCTTGCCGAAATCGTAAGTCATGACATTTACAGACAGTTTACCTCAACCAAAACTTGACATGATGTAATCCATACTAGTTTGTAGAGTAAATTGTATAATTCTCTCTGACACCTGTGAAAATGTGTTAAGTGTAAAATGGGTATTTGCCATTTTGTACATCTCAAAAAGAACAGAGGCTAAAGATGGAAACAATTAAGGGAACACCACTTCATGGCAGTGTTCCTTTATTTATTCTCAGATTTCCTCCCACAGCGCTGTTCAAAACTGGTGATGAAAACTGGAAAATATGAAAGGAACACTTGAATTTTCACGTGTTCCTTTATTTGTTTCTCTCAGTATATTAATATACTTTATCTACACGTTATGATATATAATACAAATGCGAGGTTCTCAATTTCTGGGTCTCAACATGTTTTGAACCTAAACATTTCCATGAGAACTGGAATATAGTTAATAGCGACATTCCTCAGTTACACCGTCCTGTTTGAGCGTCAACAAGAGACCCGTACTTGACAAGCAGATGTGCTATTGCTACAATCTAAACTCATGCAGCCTTAGGGGAAGTTAATCAGAGTCAATGAAATCAAGCATAAGACATGTCGTTCGTTGTCTTACAGTCTTTTTGCGATCAATCATATATTTGTATTTCACAAAAATATTACAAAATTGCCTAACCATAAACAAATTCAGCCACACAATGTATTAACACATCAAAAACGCTTTAAACTTAGCCTAAACAGTTTTCAGTCAAGACAATTTCAAACAGGTTTAGGATTCAAACACTAATCATGCATCAAAACGCGATTACATTATCGGACAAGGGTGAAGCAATTATCATAGCGTAGTTACCAAACAGACATCTTCAAGTGAGCGGAAGTGCCCGATTCTAATATAAATACAGCAAAGATATTATTTTCCTACTAATTAGCTGTGATAATGATACAGATCAAGTCATGACTTTAACACAAAGTAGGACTAAAATACTATTTTCCATCCTTGTTTAATCACAACTTTGGTGTTTACGTCACTTCACCATGACAAAGTGATATTTTGCCCTAGGGCATCGCATGAGAAATATGAACCTCGATATTTTCGCCCTCGTAGGTAATAGATCATCCTTCTCTCTGTAAGCCTTTGTTTTGTTAAAACCTGATATCAATTCAGAGCTTTGTTAAAGTTTGGAAAACTTGAAATATCTGTGGAAAAGTGGATCGCCACACTACGTGTTACCAATTACCTCATTACGTCAATGACGCGTATGCTTCACGCAAGCGAGCCATAGCTGGCAATATAATGCTTTGTTTGTTTGTTGTGTAACGCCGCACTCAGTGATATTCCAGTTATATGGCGGCGGTGTGTAGATAACCGAGTCTGGACCTGACAATCCAGAGCATGTGCATCGATCTGCACAATTGGGATACGAGGACACGTGTCGGTCAAGTGAGCGAAGCTGACAACCGGATACCGCCTCCTGCGACAAGCATGGGTTACTGAAGATCAATTCTGATCCGGATCTTCACGGGTAGATAATATAATGCAGTCATATTACCAAATCATTGAAATAAATACTAATTTCTGTCAGTATGGTATTCATACATTTACCTAATTAAGGAGAGTATGAAATATAGGCTAATTCTAAACCTGGTCATGCAGGATTCCAAGGGTATTTAAACCCGTGGCATCAATGAACAACAGTTACAAGTAATCCAGACATTTATGAATTATGGTCATTTTCCACACCTTCTTCATGTTTGTTCATAGTCTCCCAAATGGTTTTTTATATCTTGACCTGTGAAACAAGTGGCGGCCAAATGATGCGTACATTTCAAACGTTGGTCATATGGCTCTCGGATGATGATTCATTTCCTCAGGTGGTAATATTTGGGAAACATTGTTCCTTCGTGTAGTGAGCTTCTGCCAGGAACGTGTAGAAGATTTTCTCCAACCAGTTAACCCTACGCCATGAAATTTCGGTTTTCTTCGACCCTGTCACTCTCCTACCCAGAGTTCCATGCGGCAAGCCAACATAGTACCTCTGCCACAGGCCAGAAAGATGTGACGATTCGTCACATCTTACACAGTCCATTCAATATAATGTACATATTTCTTAACTCTTATATGTTTGATGAGTCTACACATTTAATTAAACATCTTTGTTAGAATGGTTTGGTTTCACTGAGAAAATATCCTGAAATTTGTAACACTATCTCGATTGGCGTGGCGATCCTTTTGGTTACATGGGTCGTACGGTACCACGTACTGTCATCAAAGCTTACGGAGAGCAAACGATGCAGCCCCTTTGATATAGAAATATGTATTGTTACAAACATACTATCGCAGTTGTAGAAGAATATTTATGCAACAATGGTTGAATCGCTTGCGTTGGGCCAGTCTCTTCTTATTTACGAATATGCGCGTTTGTTTACAAACAAGAGAAAAGTCCGGTCACGTGATATGCACGTGGCAGTGATGATATGACAAGTCATCACTGCGCCGGAGTGTTCGACCCTGTACCACACCAGATGTCCCACTCTGTGAGGAAGGAACGTCGGAACGGACGACGAGCCTTCAGACCCGCACCCTCTTTCTAATACTACTGAAGATTCAGGCACTAACCCTCCATTGCCGGAGCAGTACATCGGATAGGTCATCTTGCGAGGCGAATAAGGACAAGGTCATCAAGGTTATTGGTCTTCCTCGGTCTTCCATGTCTTGGACGATCTTCTTCTTCTAAGGCGGCCACGTGCTTGATCAGAAGTCGAGCAGCTCTTCGGCATCGGTCATCTTGCGAGGCGAATAAGGTCTCTGTCATCATGGTCATTGGCCTTTCTCGATCTTCGCTGTCTTGGACGATCCGTTTCCTCACGGGTGGCCCCGTGCTTCATCTCAAGTCGACTAAAACCGCAGGGTTAATGTTTACGTTATGGATACCGATTACTCGCAATCGTGTAGTTTCCACGTTTTCCCTTGTCAAGAAAATTTAATATTTAGACCTAGTAAACTGCGGTTCACATACTGCAATTATGCAAATGAATTCATACAATTATGTTCTTGGAGTCTTCACAGGACTTTAACCTGCGGCCTATGGCGTTTGATATATCTCTGTTCCCGAGGATAGTCCCGACTGCATTGACGTTGTGTATTGTGGTGCTTCAGCGGCCCATACGATGAACCATAAATAAACTATGTCTATATTTGTGATACGTGGCATAATGAATTTGAAGAAAAGTGACAAAACCCTTTCCATATACTTACATACAAACATTTGTATAGCGCCGATATCCAGTACTGCTCAAAGGCGCTTTGTTTTCCCTCGACCATTGGATATCCATCACAACGGCACATCGTACTTTCAATCTCAACTCCCTGGGGAGCTAGGCACCCCGAGTTAATGTGGCTTTACCATCCTTACGAGGTACCCATTCACAGCTGGGTGGACTGGGTCACATAGTCACAGTACTTAGTCCAAGTTTACTGCACGTTGCTGTACCCGCAACTTGGTGTTTGCACGTATTCATGTGGCCACCATCTGGTCATCTACCAACGGATTTGTGGGTTCTTTTAAGTGCACAGGGTTGTGTACTGTACACTAGGGTTTGTGACAACACTGAAAGAGTCCAAGGCTCATAGGTGGGCTCGATCCCGGCACCTCCAAGCTCGCTGGATTACTAGCCTGGCGCCTTAGACAGCTCTCCCACCGCGTCCCCATATCCAAGAACAATCTTTGCCAAAGCAGACCGGTAAATACGAATCAGACTTCACAATGACCTTGTGTTTATGGAACACAATAAACAAATTACACCTATGCCTATTACAGTTAGAACCAAGGTAAATGGTCTATATTTCCATATGTAAATATCCCCCTTTCATAACATATTTGACCCGTGAAGATCCGGGTTAGAATTGATCTTCAGCAACCCATGCTTGTCGTAAGAGGCGACAAACGGGATCGGGTGGTCAGGCTCGCCGACTTGGTTGACACGTCATCGTATCCCAATTGCGTATATCGACGATCATGCTGTTGATCACTGGATTGTCTGGTGATGTAGATGTAGAGACCGCCGCCATATAGCTGGAATATTGCTGAGTGCAGCGTTAAACAACAACCAACCAACCAACCAAATCATATCATATGATGCATATACTGGTGTTTAGAGATATATAACACGTCACGGTACGACCTGGATTTATGATTTCACTCCCGCGGGGAACAATGAGCAGCCAATATGTCAACACCCCGTCTACCCGCACATCACGAGCTGATACCCAGTACGCAAGGCTGAATAGAATGTAGGTTAACAGACCACGAAACTGTGCATAGCCCCGAGAACACTGACCGTGGTAGCACGTCGGGCTGATTGCTTGTGTTGGCCTTATTGCTGATAGCTGCTGAACGTTGTTGAGGTGAGCTTTACGTTTTAATTTTCATAAGTATTGATCTCTTTCATTTAACCTTTTAGCTCGGGTCTACGTCTATACAATACTATCTTATACTTACTGAACTTTCCTGATACTGCATCTCCTTGGGGCATGAAAACAGAGACAATTTGTTAACACTAAGAAGATCCTGAATATACCAGCATTAGTTTAACAATGCTTCAATGCATTTCTATTCCTGTCTAATCTGTGAAATGTGTCAGAAATAGTTTAAAACACACTCTTTCGAGACTTCAGAAACGAAGCATTTGAATGTCAGACTTGCAGGAATAGGTTTCACTGACTAGACAATTTTAAATGTAATTTATTGAAGGCTAATTCTTTGAGAACCATAGGTGTGCCAAAACCGTCTTGGAGAATTTCCGAACGGTATTGTGTACTGTATACATATTTCAAAACACAAAATGCAACCTCTCCAGATTAAGTCTTTTCGTCAAGTTATATTTGTAGGAACTATATATATAATCCTCCTAAAGCCTAAACTCAGCACATCGTGCTCCGAATTTATATCATATAAGCATTCATGGTAATCTTGAGGAGGCCAATCAGTAGTACTCGGGAGTCAGCAGGGAGCAAATTACATTCAGAGAGAAAAGATTGGAGTCCGTCAACCCAGCTTTTGGAACACGCTTAGCAAGTGAAAGAAGGTATCCAACTTTAATTGGCTCAATTAATAATGATATCTGGCGACCTAATTGGGTGTTGAATGTCTAAAATTTATGTCAACTATTAAAAATTTTACTTTAGAAACGATCATATAAAGTTTCTGACAACAGCAACATTTTCACAAGGGAAAAACCGTGTTCCAAAAGTAAGGTGGACGGACTAGAGATTGTTTTGATGATTCAGTGAGTGAGTGAGCTTAGTTTTACGCCACACTCAGCAATATTACAGCTATATGGTGGCGGGCTGTAAATAATCGAGTCTGGACCAGACAATCCAGTGATCAACAGCATGAGCATCGATCCGCGCAATTGGGAACTGATGACATGTGTCAACCAATTTAGCGAGTCTGACCATCCGATCCCGTTAGTCGCCTCTGAAGGCTCATTCTAACCCGGACCTTCACGGGTTCAGGATTCAGAGGAAGGGCGGGGATTGGGTTGGGTAAAGTAAAGCGTGGGGTACGGGGTGGAGTTTGCATCCTCTACTGCAACAGAATAACAAACACGTCCTTTACGAGTGTTGGATCACTGAGAACATAGACTTATCATGAAGGTGACACGTACCTCGTCGCCACAAGCAGAACATGTAGTTAACAAACGACAAGTGGATCTTGCAGTTTCTGATGTACTCACACACTATCGCCTTACTGAATATCACACCAATCCTATTGTATATGCACTTTAACGACTGTCATCAAGGGTATTTGCACAGACGTTATGCAAACTGCAGTGTTACCCGATGCCTCTCACGATCCCTGTACAATAATAAGGTCTCGCTACCGCTACTTGTACATCTGAGGACATCCACTGCAGGCCATGTCAGAAGGACATTTTGTCCTACCAATCAAGCTTGTTAGTTTGTTGTTTAACGCAACAATAGTGCAGCTATTGACGGCGGTCTGTAAATAATCGTGTCTGGACCAGACAATCCAGTGATCAACATCATGAGCATCGATCTACGCAGTTCGGTTACCATGACATGTCATCCGATTCAGCGAGTTTCACCATCCAAACCCCGTTTGTCGGCGCATACGATAACAAAGGGCATAGTTAACGATGCAGATAGTCAGTCAAAGTCATTTATCTCTCGTTTCAACTACTGCCTTACAATGTCAACTTTCAGAATGATATTGCTGATTGTTCTTATGTTCGGTTATCAAGTTTCGAATTCATATTCGTTAAAGCGTCATGAGGAATTGAAGTCGCGATCGCCAGTTTCAAACTTGTAAAGCTGCTCTCTGATTGGCTGATATCGACTTCATTTAGTTAATCTATTTGTTGGTCAAACGTACCGAACAAAATTGTTCTGATGTCACCTGCAATGGTCGCAACAACTACTACCGTCCACATCAGTATTTGCCATGAGTGAGTGAGTGAGTGAGTGAGTGAGTGAGTGAGTGAGTTTAGTTTCACGCATTATTCCAGCTGTATGCCGGCGGTTTGTAAATAATCGAGTCTGGACCAAACAATCCAGTGATCAACAGCATGAGCATCCATCTATGCAATTTCAATACGATGACGTGTCAACAAAGTCAGCGAGCCTGACCACCCGGTCCCGTTAGTCGCCTCTGGCGACAATCAAGTTCGATATATTTCCTTTTCCAAGAATACTCATAATATATATGTGGTCGATTCCAACGAAAAGTGTACACAGCTAGGTACAAGGGGTCCAAAATAGAATTGCTTACACCTTGTAATTCATTTTACCAATGTTAAGGCAACATATCTGCCTCTTATGACAATCAGTTGCCATCACTAATCTCTAAAATTGATAAGTTGGTGGATCAGTGAAGTTGAAGGCTCATTTTCTGAATTACCTAGTACAAATACCAACATCATACCTTGTATATCCTGTGATTAGATGGATTGTATGTTGCCTAACATCCAAATTCACTGTTGTTCTGCATGCACACTATGTTAATGACTATAGAAACTCTGAAGCCATATCATGGTTTCTTTCATGTTTTATAACCTCAAGCTTTACAAAAATAGAACCATTTTGGTACCTTTGTTTGATGTCAGTGAGATAGCACCACTTAGTGTTCTTTTCACAAACAAATCATTTTTACATATCTATCTTATTCATGTGAGAGACAACGGGTTGAACTTTCGGTAAGTACAACAAATTTGAAAATGCATTAAAAACTAAATTTTTGGTGGAAGATAAACACAATGTACTTGTAGGTAACAAATATCACATAATTCCTTGTATTTCATAAATATTTATTTTGTCAAACTAAATCATAGCTGGTTTATTAAAACATCGAACAGTTTGCAAATTGTTTATCTAAGTGCATAGGACATGTGAATAAAGATTGTTTACAACCCGTTTAAGGCTTTCTCTTTGTTTTGTCTCTGTGTATGTTGGAAAGTAGCAATGTCATTTTAACTGATGGAAATATACTTCTCATCAAAAGTTTAGACTCGCTAGAAACACTCACTATAAGTGAGTATGTATATTATATATATATATAGTTGGAAAACCAACTGCAAACCTTATGCAGATGATTTGCACGAAAATCATGCATCAAATTGCTGAAAGGCATGTGCAAATATCGTACATGTGAACAGCTGCATTTTGGTGTAAAGTTTTGTTCAGAATTCGCCAATTTTCACTGATTTTTATCATTTATTGAACTCATGACAATAATGTTTTCAGCGTTACAAATTTGTTTTACAATACATCAGTTCATGTGTAAACAGTTCCTTTAAACAGTATGGAATATTTTGCAAAATTGAGTTTAAAGCAGTCGCCTGAAGTATTTGGCTATATTTACACTAGTGAGTCTAAACTCTTGATGGGAAGTATAGAAATTGAACTAAAATCAATACACCTGAAATTTTATTTACCATATGTTTCAACTGACATTTGTATTCAAAGAAAGCACATCACAAATGTTTAAAACGCTTGAACTACTACCGTATACCATATACCATTATGTACAGATAAACATGTCACTAAAACAATCAATACATTATGCGTCTTACTGAACTATAACTCTGCTTTACAAAAACGATCTACCTACGAATACGACATACCTTTGACAAATCTAATTACTAAACCCATGCAACTCACTTCTACTACAGTCTCAATTATCCTATGTTCGCAAGTGCATCGGTGACAGCCCTGAACAAGACTTACAACTTCAAACACACTGACTGATGTTATCTAGAAATACGGAATGTTACCAACGAATACACATGTTACCAACGAATCAACCGTTGATCGCGTGATATCATGCAAACATTAACAACTTGTTTTCTGACATTTCAATCAAAAAGAATTCATTATATCACTATAATAAAGTCTAAACCACGAACTGCAGTGCATCCCTGAATAGAACATTTTTATTGAACGCTCAGTTATGTAGCCATTTGAAATTCCAAGGAACCATTTCAATCAATTAATATGCAGTACTGCGTACGTAATCAGTTTACTTATGATCTGCAATAATTGTCTTCAGTATAAATTATGTTATAGCAGCGTATTGTGTTCTCTATTTCATTTTGTTAACAACGAATACATGTTAAGTACAAATACCGTGAGCCACAACCGTGGAAATCCCAGTGGGACACCATGTCTTACCAATTTAAGCCCCTATGTCAATTCCACTTGCCGTCTGAGGCTTTTTGTTACAATAATAAGACTTAAAACCGCACTAAAATTAAAGTTGGTTAGTTGTAACAAGTGCCATATGCATCCTATGTTATTGTGACATGGGACTATTTATATAACATTCTTACAGAAAATGTAAAATACACTTACTAATCACCCAGATATTGTCT
This sequence comes from Haliotis rubra, assembly GCF_003918875.1. Taxonomy (NCBI): domain Eukaryota; kingdom Metazoa; phylum Mollusca; class Gastropoda; order Lepetellida; family Haliotidae; genus Haliotis; species Haliotis rubra. The sequence goes on from NW_025767690.1 coordinate 2,148,200, forward strand.
GATCTCATCTGCGATAACTTCTAAATGGAACACATATCACGTGGTGTCATTCCACCAATCTATTTGAATGTGATCAGTTGTTGGTACTTGTAGGTAATATTTGGGAGTTAAAATTTACCTACGAATACAGTTTATTTTGTGTGATATCTTCGTAAAAACGGCCATTTGCACTTGAACTTAGTATAATGTGTTCATCTGTGGAAACAACAATTTTTTTAACCAAATGAGACCTTGATTTTCTAACATTTGTTTAGATTATTACTTGTAAGAAAAATTATGTAACGACATTGTATTTGAGTACTTTACATATTAATGCTGTAAAAAGTAATACAAAACATAATCTTGTGTTGCATTTACATAAATTGACAGAGTCATTGAAAACTGTATTCGTAGGTAACGCAAAAAAAAATACCACTTGAAAACAAATTACCAAAATTACGAATTATGCCCTGGACAAAATCATTTCCGGGGATTTATTCACGAAATATTTGGCAATCAGATTAATAAACTTCTGTTCATCCAGTTTGACTAGTATTTAACACACAACATGTTTTCAACAAAACATTTGTAAAATATAAGTCAAAATGAATAAAAATGACCTGTTTTTGTCTCCCATAAGCTTAATTTGTAATTACAAATAGTCATGTTACATATGGCCCGAATCGTCTCACTTGTGCCGATGTGATGGGCACCCCGAAATAAGTGAAGATTGTAATCCTAAATTGTTATGGGCCCAAACATGCTGTGTACACTTTTCGTTGGAATCGACCAAATAACTTCTTTGATTGGCATTCTAGAAGTTGGGTAGATGAAGGATGAAGACTATTATTATGGATATACAACTTCTTTATTCTGTATAGGCGACGTTTCGACATAGATTCTAATGTCGTTGTCAAGCAAGTGATGACAACGACAACATTAGAATCTATGTCGAAACGTCGCCTATATAGAATAAAGAAGTTGTATATCCATAAAAATAGTCCTCATCCTTCATCGACCATATATATACTCTCCCAAAAAAGAAACGCATATAGGAATTTCAACTGTGTTTTTATGTTTATTTTGAAACCTCTTGTAGGCTTTATGACTCAGTGAAATATAGCGAAATTGCACACTGGGAATGCAGACTTATCCGTCTTTGGCACCAACTCGAGGAAAGTCACATGGAGACGTGTGGTGGCGCTGAAGTCAATACCTCGTGTGACCACCGTGGACATCGCCTCGGCATCGAACGAATAAGTCTCAGAATCTCGTGTTGCCCAATCGCAGCCCACTCTGCCTGCAGTGTATGTGCGAGTTGCTGAAGTGTCTGGGGCTGAGGGTTACGGCGTCGCATCTGTCCAGGGCATCCCACAGATGTTCGATCGGGTTTAAGTCCGGTGATCTTGAGGGCCAGGGGAGCACATTGATGTTGTGGTTCTGGAGGAAGTCTCTAGTGTGACGTGCTGTGTGGGGCCTGGCATTGTCCTGTTGAAACAACTCCCTCTGGCGATCAATGATTGGAAGGAGGTGTGGGCGTAGGATTTCGTCACAGTACCGTTGAGCTGTCTGGTTGCCCTGGATCATCACCAAATCACTTCTCCTACGGCAGGTGATCGCTCCCCACATCATAACACTGCCCCTGCCGAATCTGTCCACCTGGGGAACGCAAGCGTCGGCGAAACGTTCACGTCGACGTCTGTACACCCGCATTCTTCCATCGCGTCGTTCCAATAGAAATCGTGATTCATCATTGAACCAGATTCTACGCCAAATCGGTAGGATCCAGGCCTGAACGTTGGTACACCATTGAACTCGATGTTGACGATGTTGTTGTCGAAGCACAGGGCCAAAATAAGGTCTTCTTGCACGTAAACCAGCCTCTCTCAACCTGTTCCTGACGGTCTGTGCAGAAAGCCTCCTCAATCCGGGTATTTGTCGAGCGGTACTGGTCGCCTAAGCTGTTCGATGACTCAGGTGATGTACCCGGATGTAGCGATCCTGCGCCGCAGTGGTCGCTCGATGTCGCCCACTACGAGGGGCATCTGCTACCGCATTCTGCCGGCGATATCTCTCCCAGATCCGTGAAATGGTGCTTTGGTGAACATTCATGCGTCGGGCAACTGCACGTTGAGACTGGCCAGCTTCAAGCAAACCAATGGCGATATGACGGTTGGCTTCACTAAACGCCGAAATTGAAAATCATGCTGTTAAATACGGGTATTTTACGGATGGTACGTTTTGTTGTGATGTTTCAAAACATAAACACCATAGGACCATGCTATTTTCATGGTACGTTTCTTTTTTGGGAGAGTATGTATTGCAGATTTCTTCATGCGCCTTTTCCACGTCAGCAGATATGCTCAAGGCGCAACAATGACAGATTAAAAGAGTCTCCAACATTTATACAGCAATATCTACACGTCCAAATAGAGTTCCTAATAGTACAGTGAAAACAGGTATGTTTTGAGTCCTGACTTGAATGTGGCAATACTCTCAGAAACTTTCATATTGTATGGGAGTGAAGGTTGGGGCTGCATATGAATTTTTTCAAAAGTTTTAAGCCTGAAGTTTGGCACAAACAGAAGCTCTTGATTGGATGATCGAAGGCAGCGTTTGTTTGAGTAAGGAGTAAGCAGGTCAGAGAGATATGGGGGAGCAAGTCCGTGACGGGCCATGTTGGTCAAGCAGAGGATTTTGTAGTCGCTTCTCGCCTTGATGGGGAGCCAGTGCAATTGTTTAAGAACAGATGTGATGTGGCCATGTTTGGGAATCCGACTGATAATACGTGCGGCCGTGTTCTGCACCTTCTGTAACTTATCCAATAGCCTCTGACTGATCCCAAACAACAAGCTGTTGCAGTAGTCGAGCCTTGAAATCACAAGCGCCCGGACTAAGGCACGGGTGGCTTCAGCTGTAAGGTATTGACGGATGTTGCTGGTGGAGCGGAGATGGAAATAGCAAGTCTTACAGATATTGTTCACCTGTGTTTCCATTGACAGTGATGCATCAAAGTGTATGCCTAGATCTTTGACAGATGAGCTTATAGGAACAACTGCATCGGCGATGGTTAGGTTCTTAATGGGACACTTGAAATTCGGTGACTTGTTCCTACCAGAAGTGCCTTAGTCTTCGTGTCATTGAGTTTAAGCATATGAGTTGTCATCCAGGACTTGATTTCCCTTGTGCAGTTTGTGAGTTCTTGAAGTGACTGATTTAGATTTTGCGGTGGTATTTTCTTGAGGAGTTGGGTGTCATCTGCGTAAGAATGATGCGACATACTGAGGACTGATGTGATGTTGGCAACATGACCAGTATACAACAGGAACAGGAACGGGCCAAAACAGATCCCTGTCGTATCCCATGTTTGAGAGTAATGCTGTCAGATCTGTCTTTCCCTATCATTACACACTGCCGTCTGTCACGGAGATAGGAGCTTATCCAGTTCAGTACTATGCCATCAATTCCGTACTGGGTTTTCAGCAGATTTAAAAGGATACTATGGTCTATGGTATCAAATGTTGAGGAGAGGTCTAAAAGGACCAATGCTGCTATGTCACCCCCATGTACATTCCGTCTCAACTCATCACTAACTTGTACTAAAGCTGTTTCAGAACTATGACATTGTCGGTATGCTGACTGTTGCTTGTCCAACAGGTTATGCTTGTCCAAGTGTTCCCTCAGCCTGATACTGACAGCCCTTTCCACAACTTTTGAAAGAAAAGAGAAATTCGATACCGGGCGGAAATTCTTGAAATCACTACTATCCCAATTTGGTTTCTTTAGTAAAGGCTTAACAAAAGAGTTCTTGAATTCCTGAGGATAATATTCGCTTTCGAGGCTTTTGTTTACAATGTCTGCTACAGCTGGCAAACACAGATCAAGATTTTCTAGAAGGAACTTGGTGGGAACTGGATCAGAGGGGCAGGATGTTGGTTTTGATTTGGTCACAATAGTTCTGATCTCATCCTCAGAAAAAGGATCGAACCTATCGACTCTCTCATCTGTGAAATGTGGAATTTCGACAGGAGGTGATTGTTCCATGTCAGCTGGCAGTCCTTCACGAATTTTGGCAATCATGTTGACGAAGAATTCATTTATTGAATCTGCCATATTTTTTGTTGTCCTGTTCAACTTCATCATTCGGTGTATGTTCACACAGCTTCCTGATAAACTTATAAAGACGAACTGGTTTGCTTGCACAGTTCTCTATCACCTGCAAGCAATAACCCCGTTTAGCTTTCGCAATTACAGAGGTAGTTTGATTTCTGCTAGCGCGAAATATCTGCCTATGAACCTCCAGTCGTGAGTTTCGCCACTGACGCTCTGCCCGTCGTCGTCTCCTTTTGGCTGTAAATACCTCCTTACTGTACCATGGGGCATTTGGACGTAGATGTCGTTTCTTCTCCCTCGACGGAGCATGTGTATCCAGGAGTGAGGCTAAGGTATTGTTGTACAATGTCACATGATCACCAACAGACGACGGGGGTGAAGATACCAGGTCAGAATCTTTTAGATCTTCTCTGAAGGCCTCAGCGTCAATATCTTTCAGATTCCTACACTTGATGATTGTTAGTTGAACTGGTGATTTCATCAGAGACAACTTAAGGGCGTCCAGAGAGTGGTCTGACATCTGTCTATCCTAAACAAGGATACCCTTGATGATGCCGCAGCTTGGTGAGGAAATAATCCAGTCCAAAATGTTCCCAGATTTGTGGGTAGGCTCATTGACGAACTGTTTAAGAGAATGGGAGTGCAAAATATCGAACATTCTCTTAACATTGGGCTTTTGTGGTGAGTTGAAGTGAAAGTTAAAGTCCACTAAATACACTATGTTGTGTTTATCATGTGAGCAAAAACGACCACCAATTCCGTTTATGAAATTGTCATCAGTAAGCTTGTTGCGAGCTGAAGGTGGGAGGTGAGTGGGGGTCGATATATGCACACCAACCTTACAGTCGACTGGCCAGATGTGACAAGGACATCCAGCTTTTCAAAAGACTTGTGAGATATACTGTTTTTCTTGACATGTAGAGCGAGAGATGATCTGTGTATGATGGCCACTCCACCGCCTATAGTGCCGTGTCTGGGGCAGTGGACGAGACGGTGTGAGGGCGGGGTCAGTGCCGTGTCTGGGGCAGTGGACGAGACGGTGTGAGGGCGGGGTCAGTGCCGTGTCTGGGGCAGTGGACGAGACGGTGTGAGGGCGGGGTGTGAGGGGGGGGTCATCTCAGCTATCTTGGCCTCATCCCCAGTCGGATGCAGCCAGGACTCAGAACGTCAGAATGTAGAGGTTATCCTGAGCAATCAAGTCATAAATGTCAAGTGTCTTATTTCGGCATGACTGAGCATTCCATAAATTCATCTTGATATGTGATGATGGAGTAAGAGGGTGAACCTTGATTAATTGTCAAAACATACACCACTTACTTGATCTGCACTTGGTTTTCTGTTGAATACATTTTCGATAATTTTGATTTTGCTTACTACTTTCCTGCCCCGTTTGATCCTCTCACAGTTTTCTTCCTGGTAGAAATCCCATGATTACATAATGATGTCCAGAGATCTGGTTCAATGAGTGATTGTGTTACATCCAAACTTGTGCTGTGGCTTTGGCTCCTGGGTTGATTGAGGGACAATAAGTAGTCCCGGCTGTAGGTGAGGTGCTAATTGGTTCCCATTGTTACATAACTTGGACTGGCTTGGCTGTTGAATGGGTCAAGACAAATATTGTACAAAGTCATAAAGAAAGTTGCAAATATTTCCACATTCCTTGAATTAAATATGATGATTTTCACACAGCAGGTTTTTCAGTAAGATATCTACATCCACGACAAGTTTTGACGCTGTAGTCCCTCTGTGTTGTAACATATCACAGAAATGTTGGAGAGCTCTTCACATGTATGCTGTTGCTACCAAGTGCAACATATAATACTCCGGAACTGTCACCATAAGCTATTGCCTGTCAGCAATAGTGTTGCTGTTCTTCATGAAAAGAGTGTATTTATTCCTGCTCACACGACTCCAATAGGTCGTAGATTAACTGATGTGGGTGAGCACCACTACACTCATTTCACATATTAAGTAATTATATGATATTACAGATCCATATTTTAATGTTGAGCCAATGTCCCGAAGGAAATAATTTCAGTCTGATTTTCAGTCACGTTACACAGGGCTGCTCTGCATAAACGTATGCACTTATTCCACTGACAATGCCTTAGATAACCATCACTACACTGAAAAGGAAAAGCTTTCCTCTGGGAATGTGTTCCCATGTTTCATCACAAATGTAATGCACAGAGGAATCAGCATGTAAACCCCTGTACCCACAGTACATAGCATCTGGGAGAAAGGTCAGGTTTATACCGTTTGTTTTTCTCCAGTACAGGAAAACGAACAAAATGGTATGGAAGGCAGTAGTTTATTTTAATTTATAATAACACATTATCACTACTGATAAAACGCTAATTTTATATAAATATTCATTGATCGTTATTGTCAATGATTATAAGCGTCCTATTTAACATGTTTAACTGCCTCGCCACCAGCATTGGTGATACACAGACAAAACATGTCAGCTTTGTGCACCAGTAGCCCCCTTGAGAAACTTTATCCATGGTTTCATTTATGACTAAACACACTTACATCTCTATTTGCAGAGATTCAGGTCCAGTTATAAACAATGGAGGCACCTGGAATTATTATGACAACAGGGGCGGTGGGGTAGCCTAGTGGTCAAGGCGTTCGCTCATCACGCCGAACACTCGGGTTCTATTCCCCACATGGGCACAATGTGTGAAGCCCCTTTCTGGTGTCCCCCCGCCGTGATATTGCTGGAATATTGTTAAAAGCGGCGTAAAATTAAACTCACTCACCCACCACAACAGTGTCAAATGTTGGCCATCCTTGTTGATAAAATACATATGGAACATGATTAAGGAAAATAACCATCTGACTGCGAACCAGTGGACCCATGAACCCTCATCCCTCATCCCCAATCTGTTTCTCATCACTCCTAAAGTTTCCTGTGCACTCGATCGACCATGTTATTTGTATGAAAACCATAAATGGGGCTATACACCTCCAGTTCCCAAACGTTGTTTGCTGGGCGTAACAACATTCTGTGACTCCGGCGGGTCCTAAAAGTATCATGTGCTGGACGTACGAAGGACATTTAAAAATGAACGCATCCGTGACGAAACCATCCTCGATAATCTCCAGGGTATACGTTACGATCACTCTCCACTATACCCTGGATGCATCCACGGCTTGGCCCGATGATTTTATTACCTCCCTTTGCTGTTTTTTTATCCAATCAGGTGTCCACGCTGGGAAGTTGAGCGAACCGATCACAACTCACTTTCGCCTCTTAAATTATCTAAACTTGGCAACACAGTTGATGCAGAGGTACTCTGAAAGAGGTAGAAGGAGTTCTTTCATATATTTTTTAAAGTTTCAGATCTATCAATTTGTCTGTATGTTTTCCCCAAAAATCTGAGTGGCACTGCGAACAAACCTTCGCGACTGTGACCGCTACCTTTGTTGACACTGGCAAGCTCGGATGTAACGGCGGCTTAGCTGACTGGCTACTGTGAGAATGCGGAGCCAGCAAAGGGAGGTAATATAATCATCGGGCCAAGCCGTGGATGCCGTGGTATAGTGGAGCGTGATCGTAACGGATGCCCTTGAGATTATCGAGGATGTAACGAAACTGGCAATTCCCTATTTGACTTCAATGACTACATTTGATCCATAAACATGACCATTCGATATATACTTATGATATACACAGTATCGTACAGTAGATTCTTCTTTCAGTAAAACAATCTGAAATGTTTTACCCCTTTATACATTATGAAATACTGTACACACGGCATTAAACCACACCCTGTAACGCATTTTCAGCATGACGGACTCACATGATCCCGAAAGTGACGTCGCATCTGTGAAGGATGTTGAGATTAAAACTGAAGCTGATGACAACCTGGACTTCGAAGATAACTGCTGGACTTCTGCAATCACGCGACTTCAGAATTCAGTCAATGGATTCTATGAGCAGCACAATGTTAAAGTGGCTGCTGGTGTCAAGGGTCTGTTGTTCCTGCTTTACCTGGCCTACTTCGGTTATTGTATGTACCACAAGTAAGTTTTGGTTTGTTGCGTTCTTGTTTCCAAACACTTAACAATATTCCATCCAAATAGCAAGGGACCATAATGATCAGGTTCAAATGAATCAAACCGGTAATGTATAAACACAAAGGTAGAGCTTTTAGGTGGATGTTGTTGCTAATACATGAAAAGTACATTGAGATTTCCACAGAATACCTGAATCAGTTGTTCATATATCTTGTTTTGTTTCTAAACACTTAAATATCCCCAGCAAATGCCAATCAGACCAGTGATATATGTACTCAAAGATAAAGGTTATTGTGAGATGAATGCGTTATCACTTAAGAAAGTTTATGTAAATGAAACATATGTAACAGGTGTTCCATTACTTTTGCAAATACATTGAACGTAAAGAATCATCTACTTGACATTTCCTCAGCGTAATTACCTCAGTTTTTGATAAAACACAGATTTGGAGACGAGGGGTCTATTCGCCTACTCGTTGGAACAGTATTTGCAGTTCTCTACCTTTTAAACGGAACAATCAAACGTTTCTGCAAGCTCCCAAGCCTTGAAAGATGCACATCCGTTTGGGGAGGTAGTAAAAAGGCTCTCTCAGTGCGACGATGGATCAGAAGGTATTAATATTAAATATAGATGTACCTAAATATTTATTGGTGCAAGGAATTACACTGGTCAGCTCCTGTCTACAGGCTCATCACGGTCTGTTTCCAAGAACGTCTGCCTGTTCTCCTTGAACGTCTTCTCGTCTGTAGACTAACACTCGATCCTAATCGAGCAAATCTGTTGTACTCATTTGAATGTCTGTAAAATCCAGCATCTTTAGCCATATCAGTTCACAGAAGACCCTTTACTCTCAGCACACGCCATAACCCCAAGCTCTCACTCCGTTCACAGGAGCCTGTACCTACTGGTGAGTGGCGCTGTGGCTCTGTACATTGGCCTGGACGTGGTCAGGTACAACCCCCAAAATATCCAGTCACTACTGGGGGTGGGCGTCTTTGTGGTTTTTGGATTTGTCTTCTCTACCAGTCCGGCCAGGGTAAGTAGTAACGCGGTTAGATCTACAACATGGTATGGTTCCTGCCATGTTTTCTTTAGCATTGGATTTTATAGGAACGGAGCAATGATGTTCTTAAAGAGAGTGAACGCAGATAGATATTGAATTACATATAATTTGCCTTTAAGTGCACCTGCTCTTGTATCTGCTCCATAAAGGATGTGATAAGAGGGGTGAATGTTATTATCAAGTGTGACAACCTGGAGCCAGACAACTGCTCCACACCACGTGGAAATGCCCTGGATCCGGGTTCTTCTTTGGAATCTGTTGCACTCATCTTCCAACGTTTCAAAGATCTAGCTGTTATTCAATGGGGTTAAGATTAGATTCAGGCAAAACTAAATGTTACTCTTCCCTTGAGCATATCTCCAAACAAGCCTGTTTCAAGACTGTTGCCATCTGTACAGAAGACACATTGATTTGTTCCTTGATGCCTATTTAATACAATAAACTCAAAATGACATTGAGTTAGGAAGACGACAAGCAAATGCCCTTGTAAGATCCCAAACCATATCATGCCTACTGCTTGATATTTGTTGGCTGGTTACACTGTCTCATCTTAAACGGTGGTACATGGGAGATGAAACTGTGGTTGCATACTTATTGCGTTGCTTTTAGGTCCCCCGAGTTTATATTTCCAACTCGCAAGCACCAGTTACACAAATTATGTCCTCCGCTTTTCCCTATTTTGACTATTTGCTCCCTTGTTATTCTCGAGGGTGGACAATAGACGTGCCTGGGCAGTCACCATTACGCAGACTAGTAATTGTTTATAGTGGTTCATACACACTTGCTGGAGATGCAGTGGTAATCATACGATCAGCTCTGCTTCATGCAGAGATTTCCCAGATGTATGGAAAACGTTTTGATGATACCATTTGCAAACCTATTTGAATGTAACAATTCTAAACATATAATGACCAGTTCCATCTACATCAACCCATGCTTTATTCTGTAACTACAATCGCCTCAGAGGGACAAAACATATTTTTAGTTAACAAAGTCAATGTAAACTTTTCAGGTGAACTGGCATCCGGTGTTCTGGGGCATTGCGGTGCAGTTTGTGTTTGCCTTGCTAATTCTGCGGACGTCTTGGGGTTATGGGGTGTTTGAGTGGATTGGAGAACGCGTAGAAGAATTTATAGATCACGCTGACGCTGGAGCACAGTTTGTGTTCGGGAAGTCCTTCGAGGAACACAGGATAGCTTTTGCTGTGAGTAGACTAATCGCACCTTTGCATCACTATACTATATTCTGTAACGTCAAGGTCCATACACTGCATACATTAAACCTGTAGGATATACACAGTATGTACTAATGCAGGCCACAGTCTCCATTGTCGAAATAGGAGAGTTTCAAAAGAATGTTGGTGGACAAATTATTTCCAATGATGAAAAAAGAGAAATAGTCAGAAATAGTTACAAATAGTGTTCCGCAATGCTTCTCGACTAATAGGATCTGATGGTCAGAGGCTCGCTGACTTGGTCTATGCTTTTCATTGTATCCAAACTGCGAATTGTTCATGATGGTAATCACTTCGATTGTCTGGTTTAGAACAGATTACTATACAGACCGCCGTGAAATATGTGTTGATATTTCATGTGATACTGCCGTTTAACTCCATATTGTTGTTGTAGGTGATGCCAGGGGTGTTGTTCTTCAACGCCATGATAAACGTGTTGTACCACATAGGAGTACTCCAGCTGGTCATGGAGAAACTGGGATCGGTCCTGTCCTTCTGTCTAGACTGTGGACCAATCGAGTCTGTGGTGTCCTCTGCGAATATCTTCATAGGGCTGGTAGGGGAAAATGCATTACTTCTTACGTGTATAGTTTACAGGCGGTCAGTCATAGAACAAAACCAAAATCTATTGTTTGGCGACCCATGCTAATTGTTTTGAATCCCAGGTGAGCGTTCATTCCAATTTCGTTTAAAACAAACGTATGTCGAAAGTTTTCAGCTTGTAAGAACTGCATGTGAATTTGCTCTACATTAATCGCTCAAGCTTTTATGCAAATGGAGTACTGTTTTAAGAGTCGTAAAAAACCCTCTCACTTTATGTGTACACATGAGAATTAATTAAGCACCACCTGAATTGCTGGTCTGTGGGTAGACGTCCGATCCAACGACCACGTCTGACGTGGTACAGGCTCCGAGAAATTCGCATAAAAAGACCTGGCGTGGGGTCTGACGTTGAAGCAAGCATGTCCTCTGGAGACGATACATACAGCTGAATCCTTTGGTGGAGGCTCAGTGATGTTGTGTGCTGAAATTTGGATCTCATTGATACCTGGCACACCGAATGGACACCGTGAAGCACAGGGTACTATCCTCCTGCGACATTTTCACAACTTTCCAGTCGTGCATTATTACTGGATGAAAACGTTCTCGAGCCGTCATCGGATATTTCTAGAACAAACCCCATCGAAACATTACCATAGTCCCTCTAGAAACCCTCATATGAACCCCAACGAACATTTTATCCTGGACGCCAACATCAAGCAAGAGATCCCCCTTTTCAAAATCTGCGGGAACTGATGCTGGCTGTCCATGAGGAGTAAAGGTTTCTGATGCTGAGAATTCAATGCTTGATTATGAAGAATGGACCTGCAGATGTTCTCCGTGCAAGGGTTGGCTACACCAGCTATTGAAGTGGTCGCCAGTGATGGGTCATACAATACATCACAACAATAATTATAACTTTAGTGAGTGAGTGAGTGAGTATGGTTTTACGCCGCTTTTAGCAATATTCCAGTAATATCACGACGGGGAACACCAGAAATGGGTTTGACACATTTTACCCATGTGGGAAATCGAACCCGGGCTTTCGGTGTGATGAGCGATCGCTTTAACCACTAGGCTACCCCATCGCCCCTTATACTTTTAGAACTGTGTGACAATCAGATTGGTGGCGCAGTCATGGTGACCTTGCCCTCCCTCACTGTTAATATTCACGTTTTTGTGTACTTCTCTCCGAGTGGAAGGGAATTGTTACCACATTTTACATTCAGTTTTAATCAGGGTAAAATATGTTACAATTACCATTTCGCGGAATTTGGTTTTCAAAGCATATCCATTAACGTGAAGTGTTTTTGTATTTATCATATAATAAAGGTAGGTGGTGCTTGATTAATGCTGGTTCAAGTTTAATGTTCATGTATATATTCTATATATTCTGGTTCAAGTATGCAGTATATTTCATAAAACGTGTGATTCATAGCATATATTTCTTTCAGTGTAAAAGCGTCCATCTGTGGCACGACTATTCTCCTTAACAACTTAATCTGAAGTACTGTATCAATATTTACGTAAACCCTGGGAAAAGGAACAAAAGAGCATGTCATGCTCTGAAGAAGGTTGAAATCATGAATAGTATCCTGTCTAGTATTCCAAGGGACATATTCATGCTTCACTTTGACATTTCACATCTTTGTAACTGTTCCTTTTAGACTGAAGTGCCTCTCTTGGTTCGACCATATTTGAAGCATCTAACGGAATCAGAACTTCACGCCATCATGACGTGTGGTTTCGCCAGCGTCAGTGGTGGGATCTTAGGATCATACATCGCACTCGGAGTGAGTATCAGTTTATCTCACGAAAAACACAATTTTTGTCTTTGATAGTATGTACCATATGACACGTCTTTTCTTTCCATATCAGAATTCATTTAAGATAGTATGTCCACTTTGCAATTCCGTGTTTTGACTTCTCGTAGACCTGTTTATTCACATAGACACTTGACTTTCCTTTGCATGTATTTATTGCGAAGTCTACCCATGACATAGGATACATTCTTCTTTTGTGAAAACCCTGTATCATCACTTCGTGATATTCGCTGTCATGTAGCATGAATATTGCTGAGTGCGGCGCTATGCAACAAACCAACCAGCTTAGTGATAGTGATTCGTGAACTTATCCTGATACAATTAAACTCGGAACATGGACTCAGAAGAGATTACCTTATGAATAGGCAAAAGATTTTGTAGCTTGTATTAAATTGAATCTAGTTGCTACATTTGTTTACTAGAGACACCAGTGAATGAGGAAAGCGATAAATGTCGCAAGACTAAAAATATTTGTCTTGTAAATGCACGTTTGCTTCATGTAGGCTCCCGCCAACCATCTGTTGTCCGCTGCCGTGATGTCTGCACCAGCTTCTCTCGCCATCACCAAAATCATGTGTCCAGAAACCAAGAAGTCCTACTTCAGAGATGGAGTGAAAATGGATCTTGGGCTAGAGTGAGTCAATATACTGACTGATATCTATTTTGTAATTGGGACTTGAGTGGTAGAGGCACCTGAAACTTGATTGAGTTGGTTGGATGATAGAGACAGCTGGTAATTACTTGAGTGGTAGAGGCACCATAAACTTGATTGAGTTGGTTGGATGATAGAGACAGCCGGCAATTACTTGTGTGGTAGAGGCACCTGAAACTTGATTGAGTTGGTGTGGTAGAGGCACCTGAAACTTGATTGAGTTGGTTGGATGATAGAGACAGCTGGTAATTACTTGTGTGGTAGAGAAACTTGATTGACAGCCGGCAATAGAGACTGGCAATTACTTGAGTGGTAGAGGCACCTGAAACTTGATTGAGTTGGTTGGGTGATAGAGACAGCTGGCAATTACTTGTGTGGTAGAGGCACCTGAAACTTGATTGAGTTGGTTGGATGATAGAGACAGCCGGCAATTACTTGTGTGGTAGAGGCACCTGAAACTTGATTGAGTTGGTTGGGTGATAGAGACAGCCGGTAATTACTTGTGTGGTAGAGGCACCTGAAACTTGATTGAGTTGGTTGGATGATAGAGACAGCCGGCAATTACTTGAGTGGTAGAGGCACCTGAAACTTGATTGAGTTGGTTGGATGATAGAGACAGCCGGCAATTACTTGTGTGGTAGAGGCACCTGAAACTTGATTGAGTTGGTTGGGTGATAGAGATAGTTGGCAATTACTTGAGTGGTAGAGGCACCTGAAACTTGATTGAGTTGGTTGGGTGATAGAGATGAAACTTGGTTGGTTGGGTGATTACTTGAGTGGTAGAGGCACCTGAAACTTGATTGAGTTGGTTGGATGATAGAGACAGCCGGCAATTACTTGAGTGGTAGAGGCACCTGAAAGTTCATTGAGTTGGTTGGATGATAGAGATAATTGGGACATGGGTAATATGGCTAAATGATTGAGACAGTTGATATCTGAGTGAGCTGGTTGAGTGATAGAGACATTTGGGACAGAGTGAGTTGCTTGTGTGATAGAGTCATTTGGTACAGTGTGAGTTGATTGAGATAATTGGGACATGGGTAATATGGCTAAATGATTGAGGCAGTTGATATCTGAGTGAGCTGGTTGAGTGATAGAGACATTTGGGACAGAGTGAGTTGATTAAGTCGTTGAGATGATTGGGACATGGGTAATATGGCTAAATGATTGAGGCAGTTGATATCTGAGTGAGTTGCTTGAGTGATAGAGACATTTGGGACAGAGTGAGTTGATCGAGATAATAAGGATATGGGTAATATGGCTAAATGATTGAGACAGTTGATACCTGAGTGAGCTGGTTGAGTAATTGGGACGTGAATGCTTTGATGTCAGTCGGATGAGCGAGGACATTAAAAAGTTTAAGAGTTTGTGGTGCAGAGTGAGATGGCAATGGACAAAAACGCCTTAGTTATTGAATGCATAACTGCCATCCTTGTCAGACTGTTACTGCCCTCATCAGCTGGGCGACTCGTTGAAGGCAGCATTGTATGACCACCTCGTATTCGTTTCACAACACGTCGCTCAGTAAAGGGGATCTGGCTAAAAATAGTTTGGTCAAGTTTGCGTTCGTGCACACAGATAACATTACCGGTTTATGTTTGTTTTGTTTGTGATGTTTGGACAATATTTCTTGTTTGTAATTCACTTAACGCACGTCATATTTGCAGAATATACTTTACACGGCTCTCATAAACTAGCCTTACAATCCCTTGTGCATTCGACCCCATTTACTGACCCTGTGTTTGATGCTCTTTTGAATGTGAGATTTGCCAGTTATATGTACATAAATATAAACAGAGCTACTTGACATGCTCTTATATACCCACACTTAACGCTTAACTGAATATCTGGGAGAGCTGTCCTCATTCAGATTGTCCATGCTATCGTTTTACTATAATTTCCCCACGTCTTCACAATGGAAAGTAGGGGCGGTGGGGTAGCCTTGTGGTTAAAGTGTTCGCTCGCCACGCCGAAGACCCGGTTTCGATTCTCTACATGGGTACAATGTGGGAAGCCCATTTCTGGTGTCCCCCGCGGTAATATTGCTGGAATTTTGCTAAAAGCGGTGTAAAACCATACTCACTTGCCCAATGGAAAAACATATTTGTCTGTCGCCTTGCCCTAGTTTGCTCCCTGCCAGCAGTGCTACAGCCGATGGCATACCTAGACGGCGAGGTACACTGAAGTACACTGGTACACTAATACATGCATAGAACGCGCATAGAACTTCAAATGTACTGGTTTTAAAGCCTTTGGTCCACCTGTAGCCTTTGATGATCACCTGGTTCATGAAATGATAACACCTCTCATCTCTGTATTCACCCCTATCACTTACGTTTATTTACAAATATATGCGACAAAATACATTTTACATCTGTATTACTCTGATAAAATCAGAATCGTTTGTGCAAGGAGTATATGTTTATGATGCAACTGGTGGGTGGACAGATTTACCGCTTTCACAAATGCTTGGTGTCATCAACTGTTCGATAATCATCCATTCATATTTTCATCAGTATTTTGCCTTTTACACTCAATGAAGTTTGTTGCTGCAGATAATCAAGATAGGGCGGGGGTTAGAATTTGTCTTCAGTACCCCACACTTGTCGTACGAGGTGACTAACGTGATCGGCTAGTCACTTGGTTGTCACGTGTCATCCCATATCAATTGATGGTCGTGATCTTTATCACTGGATTGTCTGGTCCAGATTCAATTATTTACTGACCGTCGCCATTGGCTGGAATATTTGCGTGTGCGGTGTTAAACAAACAAACAATTTGATAGTGATTCATAAACGAATGGGGCGGTGGGGTAGCCTAGTGGTTAAAGCGTTCGCTCGTCACGCCGAAGACCCGGGCTCGATTTCCCACATTGGTACAATGTGTGAAACCCATTTCCGGTGTCTCCCGCCGTGATATTGCTGGAATATTACTAAAAGCGGCGTAAAACCATACCCACTCACTCATAAACGAATGTTTTTTTTTCTAATTATGATATACTCGGAATCGTACATGGGATTCTGTTTTTTAACAATGAAAGACATTTTTGTTCATTAACATCGACATTAAAAATTGAAATCTTGCCTTCCAGGCAACATCGCAACGTCCTCTCTGCACTGTCAGCCGGCGCCGTCGAGTCCGTCAAAATCATCGCCAACATCATCGCAAGCATGATCGCCTTCGTCGCTGTGCTGGAGTTCGCTGACCAGACCCTGGAGTGGTTCGGGATCCAAGCTGGAGTCCATGGGCTCACGTTTGGGGTGAATATATATTTAACATATACCATTAAAAATAAGTAGGGGATACTCCATTTTCGAGCATACCACTAGTCAATGCCAATGCATATGAGAAAAAGTAATATTATATATCCATACAGATGAAACATTTCCAAAGGAATGGAATAAATTGTCACATTTTCCCGTAATTTCCCTTCATCATCTGTTTCCTTCTTGAATTCATCAGCTGCATTTTATCAATCTTGTAAATCCAATTTACCCTACATTTTTGGAACGGTATACGGTAGTTCGAACTTCGAATTCAGAGAAATGACTTCACAGTTCTCAGTTGGATATTTTGTCATATACTAAATGTGTGACTTTGTTCTACTTGGATGGAATCCGTGATAATCATAGGCTCCCACTGCGGGTCATATCGATAAACTAAGCCTAAACGCAGACATCAATACGACAATGTTCTCACAGAAATTGGAGGACTTCACGGAAAATGTATAAAACCTTTGTCCATATTTCATATGCCCCACTTACGCTGGTGCAACAAAATCCCAGTCAACGAGAACATTGGGATAAACGCCAAAGACTCACAGTTTAAGGACTTTCGCCCATTCCACAGCGCAAAACTATATGTCTCTCTGGAAGTGCACTAATATCTGTCCGTCGTCATCAAACCGGACTTACTTCTTCCGGCGATCTGATTAAATTTGGTAAAGAGGCGGTTGTGCCTCATGGATGTCTCCGACAACATCGACGTCCAACACCATCGGCCACCACCTATTTTTCTCCTGACATCAGCGCTTTGAGCATGCATGTCATCAAATATGCGTTTGAATCATCATTATTTTATCATTAGTTCTGCACACTGGTGAAACACCTTCAGTTCTTGGGTCAATGTTGGTTTTGAGCATTTGTACAATAGATACTACTGTGACATTTTTAATGATGAAGGAAAAGGTTTTCTCGCTTATGTTCACATTGATAGTACTCAACAATATGAATTACATTTCAGCTTTATAAATAATATCATTTCAGCTAGTTTGTTCCTATGCATTCTACCCCATCACCTACATGATGGGCCTGGCCAGCCAAGATTGCGGGAAGATGGGGGAACTGTTGGGTATGAAGATCTTTGGCGCCAGTGCCATCAGTTTCGCTGAACTCGGGACACTGAGAGGCAACCGTGTCCAGCTTCTTGACTATGTGGGCACACATAACGATACGTGGCACTGGCAGGGTGGCGATGTCATACTCGAGGCGACCAATCAGACGCTCCTTGGTGGCGTCTTGGAAGTACGTAATATGTTTGTGTATGTGAGTGTGAGTGAGTTTAGTTTTACGCCACACTCAGCAATATTCCAGCAATATTGCGGCGGTCTGTAAATAATCGAGTCTGGACCAGACAATCCAGTGAACAACAGAACCTATGGCATGTGCCAACCAATTCAGCAGCCGATCCCGTCAGTCGCCTCTTACGACAAACATGGGGCACTAAAGATCAATATTCTAACCCGGACCTTCACGGGTCTTTTTTGTGTGTGTGTGCATGTTGTGTGTTAGATCGCTGTGTGTGTGTGTGGCCGTAGTGCCTGAGTCGGAGAGTGCACTAGAACCTGTATTTTACTGGGAGTACGTAATCCTGTACATTACTAACACGTTTCATATACGACCACATGTTCTCAGATAGTGTCGCACTCTTGCCGTTTGGTTGATATGCGAACATCTAAATCCTCTCTAATGCCCATGGGAGTGTCAGTGTTGTTGAGTCAAAGTGAAATCAAATGATAGCCCGGTTCCGATAGTGGCATTAAAATAAGATATGGAGCATTAACCCCAGGAACCAATATGGATTACAGAGTTCCATTTATGGATGAACTGTCATGGGTGAATTGCAAGCTTGATCTCCCTTGGCTGTAATAACTGGTTGTCGTGAAAGGAGCAATACTTCCATTTGTTGATGAACTGGGTGAATTGTCCGCTTGATCTTCCTTGACTATAAAAACTGGTTGCTGTGAAAAGAGTAAGAGCTCCATTTGTTGATGAACTGGGTGAATTGCAAGCTTGATCTTCCTTGACTGTAATAACTGGTTGTTGTGAAAGGAGCAATACTTCCATTTGTTGATGAACTGGGTGAATTGTCCACTTGATCTTCATTAACTATAATAACTGGTTGTCGTGAAAGGAGTAATACTTCCATTTGTTGATGAACTGGCGTGAATTGTCCACTTGATCTTCATTAACTGTAATAACTGGTTGGACCTGGGTGGAATTGTCCGCTTGATCTTCCTTGACTGTAATAACTGGTTGTCGTGAAAGGAGCAATACTTCCATTTGTTGATGAACTGGGTGAATTGTCCACTCTGATCTTCATTAACTGTAATAACTGGTTGTCGTGAAAGGAGCAATACTTCCATTTGTTGATGAACTGGGTGAATTGTCCGCTTGATCTTCATTAACTGTAATAACTGGTTGTCGTGAAAGGAGCAATACTTCCATTTGTTGATGAACTGGGTGAATTGTCCACTTGATCTTCATTAACTGTAATAACTGGTTGTCGTGAAAGGAGCAATACTTCCATTTGTTGATGAACTGGGTGAATTGTCCGCTTGATCTTCATTAACTGTAATAACTGGTTGTCGTGAAAGGAGCAATACTTCCATTTGTTGATGAACTGGGTGAATTGTCCGCTTGATCTTCCTTGACTGTAATAACTGGTTGTCGAAAGGAGCAATACTTCCATTTGTTGATGAACTGGGTGAATTGTCCGCTTGATCTTCCTTGACTGTAATAACTGGTTGTTGTCGTGAAAGGAGCAATACTTCCATTTGTTGATGAACTGGGTGAATTGTCCGCTTGATCTTCCTTGACTGTAATAACTGGTTGTCGTGAAAGGAGCAATACTTCCATTTGTTGATGAACTGGGTGAATTGTCCGCTTGATCTTCATTAACTGTAATAACTGGTTGTCGTGAAAGGAGCAATACTTCCATTTGTTGATGAACTGGGTGAATTGTCCGCTTGATCTTCATTAACTGTAATAACTGGTTGTCGTGAAAGGAGCAATACTTCCATTTGTTGATGAACTGGGTGAATTGTCCGCTTGATCTTCCTTGACTGTAATAACTGGTTGTCGTGAAAGGAGCAATACTTCCATTTGTTGATGAACTGGGTGAATTGTCCGCTTGATCTTCCTTGACTGTAATAACTGGTTGTCGTGAAAGGAGCAATACTCTGTAATAACTGGTTGTCGTGAAAGGAGCAATACTTCCATTTGTTGATGAACTGGGTGAAATGTCCGCTTGATCTTCATTAACTGTAATAACTGGTTGTCGTGAAAGGAGCAATACTTCCATTTGTTGATGAACTGGGTGAATTGTAAGCTTGATCTTCCTTGACTGTAATAACTGGTTGTCGTGAAAGGAGCAATACTTCCATTTGTTGATGAACTGGGTGAATTGTCCGCTTGATCTTCCTTGACTATAAAAACTGGTTGCTGTGAAAAGAGTAAGAGCTCCATTTATGGGTGAACTGTCATGCGTGTATTGTCAGCTTGATCTTCATTAACTGTAATAACTGGTTGTTGTTCCATTTATGGATGAAGTGTCAGTCTGTAAGTTTTCATTTGGAACTGTTGACGGCTAACGCTTTTTGTTAAAGTATTTTGTACAGCCCAAGATAATTTGCTTTGTTTCTCTCCAGGAGCGAACTGAAGTTATAGCCACCTACGCTCTCTGTGGGTTCTCCGCCGTCACCTCTATTGGTATTACATTGGGGACACTGGTTCCTATGGCACCAGAAAGGAAACAGGATATCATAAGACTCGTCATTCGAGCTCTTATCGCTGGAAACCTAGCCTCGTTCATGACCGGCTCAATTGCAGGTTTGTATCATATGGTAATCTTTTTCACAAACCAAAACGACTTAAGAAGTTTCTTTGTTTAGATACATAAATTGAAACAGTGTGTACACGTTGCTGTGTAATTGCAGTTCATCTGATTGTTTAGGCCAGGGCATAACGATTCGTACAAACAACATAACTGTATCTATTGTAACTTGTTTGTGAGCAATGTGCCAGTTATATGGCGGCCGTCGGTAAATAATCGAGTCTAGAACAGAGAATCCAGTGATCAACAGCACCAGCATCGATCTACGCATTTAGGAACCGATGACATGTGTCAACCAAGTCAGCGAACCTGACCATCCGATCCCGTTAGTCGTCTCTTACGACAAGCATGGTTTACTGAAGATCAATTCTAACCCGGATCTTCACGGGTTGAGACAAGCATTGGTTACTGAAGATCAATTCTAACCGGATAAGTAGTTATAGCATTAAGAGAAATGTGTTGCTCATGGTGTCATTTTGCTGCTTTGATAATGTAAACATATATTTTCAGTAACATATCTTAACTTTGACCATCATTTTCGATCCAGGTTTGATGTACACCGGGCAGAATCAGCAGTGACCTTTAATGCAATGACCATCCATCCTTTTGCATCCTGCCAGACACTCACTTCCTCTGTCATTCACTATGGTCACTCTAACGGTAAAGGCATTCTTGGCAGTCCAGTTTTCGTTTAGGACCGAGCGGTATCTTGTTATGACGTTGTCATGTCATTGTGCGTCATTAGTGAACATCAATAATTGTTGTTTAACGACGCTTTGACCAGACAACCCAGTGACTGCCAAACTACAGTATATTAAGACAGGTTATATGCATGAATCTTTTTTAAGTATATTCAAATACAAAACTGCCGTGTGAAAGAAGGAATATACCCATGTTTGATGGTGCTTAGAATGGTTATTCCATGGGGATGTATTTAAAAGGAACCAATCTTGTGTTTTGAACCTTAAGATTGAAGTGGTTTCGGCGAATATTTTCACCCTTGTAAACGACAACGTTTGTTGTTTAAGTCTTGTGTATACTTACTTTTGCTTTCATCAATATTACAAATATTGACCTTGCACTTTTGAAATAAAGAATTATTTTATTTAATATAAGTATCGATACCAAAGAACTGGTGATGCGTGGTATGCATCAAGCAAATTAAGCTCTTATCCCGTGCTTGCAACAGTTTGAAACGCTTTGTAACTCATGCAAAATGGTGGCGCGATGACGAGCCGATCAATATATGACTGCTGATGACGACTCTGAAGGGTGAGTGAGAGAGTATAGTTTTACGCCGCTTCTAGCAGTATTCCAGCATTATCACGGCGAGGGACACCAGAAATGGGCTTGAGACATTGTACCCATGTAGGGAATCGAACCGGGTCTTCGGCGTGACGAGCGAACGCTTTAACCACTAGGCTACCCCACCGCCCTCTATGAAGATCTTAAATTGATTGAGGATGCTGGGATGTAAGCTGCCTTTGCCCACTTTCCTGCTTATCCAGTAATGAAGTTTTTGTTCGGCTGTCAAACTCAAACTCAAACGAAGCCACCTGAGATTGGTGCAATGGTGAGGGGCTGAAGTTGTAAGGCGAATCACTGTACATTGCTTGCAAGCGACTGGGTGTTTGCAACGCTCCCCAGATCCTGATGTGGTTCACATGAGGTTCACATGAGCACTTAAGTCGACGTTTTGTTATCTCCAGAACTGACTGAGTGAGTGAGTGAGTATGATTTTACACCGCTTTTAGCAATGTTTCAGTAATATCACCAGAAATGGGGACACCAGAAATGGGCTTCACACATTGTACGCATGTGGGGAATCGAACCCGGGGTCTTTGGCGTAACGAGTTAACACTTTAATCACTAGGCTATAACAGCGACCTATCCCCAGAAGTGCTTCATGAGCGGTAAAGAAACCCTGCATTACTCCCAGTTCCTACTGCATCCAGGTGTTATCGTGTGGTGGTTGCACGTCCTTACCGGGGTGCTCAGTGCATGCTTCTTTAGGGGCCGGAGGGGAGGGATGCAGGCGAGGGTCACCGAAATTATCTCAGGGGGAATAATGATACATAATGCACATATTGGAGATGGTCTTGGATTGAACGTATGTGAGGTGAGGTGCAATTTAGTTTAACGTCGTGCTTGAGGTCATTGTTGTCAATACATTAGAGCATCGAACACTCCAGCAGCAGCAGCAGCACCACCACCATCGCCAACACGAACCATCACCAGCACCCCACCGCAACACCACCAGCATCACCACTACCACCAAGACCAACACCAACAACACCGACTCCATCCACAACACCAACAACACTAACTCCATGGATGCCAACACCAACAACTCTTACTCCAACACCAACACCAACTCCATCAACTCCACCCATGCCAACATCACCAACTCTTATTCCAACACCAACACCAACTCCATCAACTCCACCCATGCCAACATCACCAACTCTTATTCCAACACCAACACCAACTCCATCAACTCCACCCATGCAAACATCACCAACTCTTACTCCAACAACAACAACACCAACAACACCTACACCAACAGTAGTATAGTACGGGTCCCCAGAGCCTGGATTTGGTTGAGGGAGGTTGAGGGAAGGTTAAGGGAAATTCATTGGCTGATCCAAGTCACGTGGTCATAGCTGATGCACAGGTAAATGTAGGCAGGACGTCACAGGTCAGGACAGGTCAATGAAAGCTGTGTGTGTTTTAATGCAATCTTGTAGAAAACCCTTTTTGACACGAAACAAAAGCAAAGTGTCATAAATAGAGCTAAGTATAGCGTGCTGCCCTGAATAGACAGACAGTACCTGTCAGCCCAGTTTGAATTGAGCGCGCTTGACAACTCACGTGACCCTATATTCAAATAGCCCGCGCTAGGCAGAGCGTGCTACCTGTTTTGATGAATACAGGGTGTGTGTTGAAAGTACATCATACCACAATAGAGACGGGTTTTATCAACATTATATATGCCGGGTAAGGTAGGAAAAATGTACGTCTAGCTGGATCAAATCCATCCTGTACGGTCTACAAGTTGTACACCAAGAAAGTTAGACAAGCTGTTTGGAGAGAGATAGAAGACATGTAGAGGCAAGCGACGTATGTCATGTTTACGATCTTCATCCTAATTGCAGAGATAGCAATATTAACGTGGACATTTTAAAGGCGAGGAAAATGTTTCACTGGAAAAATATGTCGAAGTAGGTTTATTCATATCTAGTGTGTAGCAGATAGACTAAGCGACCGGCCATAACAATGTCAACATACCGGCCTAACAATGTCAACATACCGACCTCGCCTACCGGTAAAGCTTCCCATTCATAAATTGTGTGACCAGTGTACAATATTTATTATAGGTTAGGGAAGATGTGTTCTACATTACTATTTTTAAAGGGAGTTATTTCAGAGAGGTCATGGGTATTCCCCTCACTAAACCTTTGTTTTGTTGTGTGTGTGTGTGCGTGTGTGTGTATATATATATTAAATGTAACCGGTATTTAATACATTTGAATGAATTGTGGTATTGTAGGAATGTATGTGCGTGTAGAGTTTATACATATATCTGAACATGAATGTATGACACCTTTCAATAGATCAATTACGGTTCTAACCACGACATGAAACATTACTATGAGTGTGGCTAGAAGTTCTTATTTATAAACACATCATAAGTAACAGATTTCTGATGAATGAACTCGCCCGCACACATGTCTAGGATCAACATATCTCTGGGTATTTTCAGACTATCGAAATGTAAACAGTTACACATTGATAACAGGAGGGTGTAGCGTTTGTGCGGAATGCACCCATCCTTGTAAAGGTAAATCCATGTAAAATACGCGTTTAAACTCACAATTTAAATGATGGCATTACTGTTTAGATGTATTGGTATGAATGGGGAGGTTCGTAGATCGGTGAAGTGTGTATCGATGTCTGTCTAGGGACTACACATATTATCATCGAGGTATATAAAGATTAAATTCTATGCAAAAAACAACAAAACAAGAAATTCATTCATATCATTTATTGATTCAACTCAATCGGTTCAATACAAAGCTGCGATATACAAACGGACAATAGGATTCACTCATGCTTTTTATCATGCACCGTTAACATTATTTAAAACAGAAATGGCGTCTAATTCTGGAAGCAGTAGACGCCTTTTGTCTGGCATCAGACATGTATGTTAATGTAATTTCTTTTGGTGCTTCCTGTAGGTTACTGAGAGAGGTATCAAGGTCATAGAGGAACCTGGATGTTATTCCTCTTGCCTGAGTGTGAATCAGCTTGGCCAGACATTAAAGCGAAGAATTGTTTGAATACACAATGCTATTTAGAAAGTGCTCAAAGCAAACACATGTTTTTTAGGGATTACACTTAACATACTCTATTACTTTCTTAGGGTGTGGGGGCGGTGGGGTAGTCTAGTGGTTAAAGCGTTGGCTCGTCACGCCGAAGACCCGGGTTCGAATCCCCACATGGGTAATATGAGTGAAGCCAAATTTCTGGTGTCCCCCGCCGTGATATTGCTGGAATATTGGTAAAAGCGGCGTAAAACCAAACTCAGTCAGTCTTAGGGTGTGGGTTCGAATGCCGGATGGGACTCAACTCAAAGTGTAATCCCAAATATAACATTCTAAATGACATTGTGTATTCATACCCGTACCAATTTACACTTATCAGAGGGGTACACAAAGTCCGTGATCTAGACTGCCAGTTGTCCGACTTACATTTTTGTCGAAGCCACGATGGCTGAGCGGGTGAGACGGCTGACTTTGTGTGCTGACGATTGGGCGTCTCACTAAGGGTGTGGGTTCGAATCCCGGATGAATCTGTACTTTACTGAGAAAGTGTAATCCCAAATAGAGCATGTGTTACATTGATCACTTTCTAAATGGCATTGTGTATTTAAACAATTCTTGGCTTTAATGTTGCGTGTGTTGCAAGAATTGTTTGGCGGACATTTTCAAACAAATAACTGGCCTTCATCAACCAATGCTTGTCGTAGAGGCGACTAACGGGGATTGGTTGATTGGGGTTGGCAACGTGGTTGACACATGTCATCGTATCCCAGTTGCGTTGATACATGTCCATCCTGTTGATCACTGGATCTCGGGATAAGCGCACACACACACACCTCATGAGAGGAGTTTATTGTCAAGATGTGTATGTAACGTGACGGGTATTATCGTCATAACATACATGCACACATGACTTGATGTGAGTTAACGGTCGGGATAAGACCTTACGAAACAGATGTTACCGTCTGGATTAACGAGACAGGTGTTTGAAATAAATGCATATCTCACTGGTAGTATGTGCAAGTACGCTTTAAGGCAAACATTATACAGTTGCTGTGGTTATAGCATGGTTGGTTGGTTGGTTGGTTGTTTAACGCCGCACTCGGCAATATTCCAGCTTACCACACGCATGGGTTACTGAAGATCAATTCTGACCCGGATCTTCATGGGTAGGTAATACATATATAATGCAGTCACATTACCAAATCATTGAAATAAATACTAATTTCAGTCAGTATGGTAATCATGCATTTACCTATGATCGACCACTGAGGAAAGTATGATAATTCTAAACCCGATCATGCAGGATTTCAAGAATATTTAAACCCGTGCCATCAATTACAACAGTTACAAGTAATTCAGACGTTATAAATATATAAAAATTATGGTTATCTTTCCACACCTTCTTCATGTTTGTTCATAGTCTCCCGAAAGGGTCTTTTATTTCATGACATGTGAAAGAAAGGCAAATTTGGCGGCCAAACTACACGTACATTTCAAACGATGGTCATATGGTCCTCAGATGATGCATTCATTTCCTCAGGTGGTTAAAGTTTGGAAATAATGTTCTTTCGTGTGGTGAGCGTCCGCCAGGAACGTGTAGAAGATTTTCTGCAACCAGTGAACCGTACGCCATGCCATCAAATTTCGGTTTTCTCCGACCCTGTCACTCTCTACCCAGAGTTCCATGCGGCCAGCCACCATAGAACCTCTGCCACAGACCAGAAAGATGTGACAGTTTGTCACATCTTACACAGTCCATTCAATATAATGTACATATTTCTTAACTCTTATATGTTTGATGAGTCTACACATCTAATTAAACATCTTTGTTACAATGGTTTGGTTTCACTGAGAAAATATCCTTAAACTAACACTATCTCGATTGGCGTAGCGATCCTTTGTTTACATGGGTTGTACGGTAACCACGTGCTGTCATCGGATCCGACGGAGAGCAAACGATCCAGCCCCTTTGATATATAAATATGTATTGTCATATACCTGACTATCGTAGAAGATTATTTATGTAACAACGTAAAACATTATAAAGACGGCGCCGAATGGCTTGCGTTGGGCCAGTCTCTTCTTATTTACGAATATGCGCGTTTGTTTACAAGATAAAAAGTACCGTCGTGTGATATGCAAATTAGCCCGTGGCAGTGATAATAAGCTAAGTCATCACTGGGCCGGAGTGTTCGACCCTGTACCACACCAGATGTTCCTTCCTGTTCCTCTCTGTGAGGAAGGAATGTCGGAACGGACGATGAGCCTTGAACAGAGCATCAGCCCGCAGCCTCTTTCTAATATTACTGATCAAGACTCAGGCACTAACCCTCCATTGCCGGAGCAGTATAAGGACGCAGTCATCATGGTCATTGGTCTTCCTCGGTCTTCCATGTCTTGGACGATCCTTTTTTTCTAGGTGGCCACGTGCTTGATCAGAAGTCGAGCAGTACTTCGGCATCGGTCATCTTGCGAAGCGAATAAGGACTCAGTCATCATGGTCATTGGCCTTCTTCGATTTTCGCTGTCTTAGACGATCCGTTTCCTCACGGGTGGCCACGTGCTTCATCCCCTACAATGTGTGACGCCCATTTCTGGTGATATTGCTGAAATATTGCTAAAAGCGGTGTTAAATCATACTCACTCACTCAGTTCTGGAGATAACAAAATGTCGACTTAAGTACTCATGGGAACCATCTGGATTTGGGGAGCGTTGCAAACACCCAGTCGCTTGCTAGCAATGTACAGTGATTCGCCTTACAACAACTTCAGCCCCTCACCGTTGCACCAGTCTCCGGTGGCTTCGTTTTCAAACCACGAAAATTTGAGTTTGTCAGTGGAACAAAAACTTCATGACTGGATAAGCAGGAAAGTGGGCAAAGGCAACTTTCATCCCAGCATCCTCAATCAATTTAAGATCTTCATAGGGGGCGGTGGGGTAGCCTAGTGGTTAAAGCGTTCGCTCGTCACGCCGAAGGCCCAGTTCGATTCTCCACATGGGTACAATGTGTGAAGCCCATTTCTGGTGTCCCCCGCCGTGATATTGCTGGAATATTGCTAAAAGCGGCGTAAAACTATACTCACTCAGTCTTCAGAGACGTCATCAACAGGAAAACATTGATCGGCTCGTCATCGCGCCACCATTTTGCATGAGTTACAAAGCGTTTCAAACTGCACGGGATGAGCGCTTGCTTGAGGCACGCAACGCACCACCAGTTTGTTAGTATCGATACTTATAGATATTATATAAAAATATAATTAATATAAAAATGGTGACCTTGCACTTTTGAAATAAAGTATTATTATTAATTAAAAAATACTTTATTTCAAAAGTGCAAGGTCAAACTGTGCAGTTACGGACAACGGGCGTTTTCCCATTCAGCAGCTTATCAGTGGAACATTCTGCCTCAAGAATTACGAACTTCTGCAACCTATTCTTCCTTCCGGACATCTCTCAAGACTGACTTGTTCCGTCAAGCATTTGCCTGAACACTCCTTTTCCTTCTTAGCGCTGTGAGCAAGATATTCATCCTGGAATGGCGCTATATAAGTGGACTATTATTATTATTATTATTTTTAATATTGATGATAGCAAAAGTAAGTATACAGAAGACTAAAACAACAATCGTTTACAAGGGTGAAAATATTCGCCGAAACCAATCTTAAGGTTCAAAACACAAGATTGGTACCTTTTAAATACATCACCATGGAATAACCATTCTAAGCACCATCAAACATGTGTACATTCCTTCTTGTAGCCGGCAGTTTCTTATTTGAACATACATAAAAAAGCATATAACCTGTCATAATAAATTGTAGTTTGGCAGTCAATGGGTTGTCTGGTCAAAGTCCTGGAGTGCGTCGTTAAACAACAAATATTGACGCACAATGATATGACAACGCCGTAACAAGATACCACTCGCCCATAAACGAAAACACCCTAGACTGCCAAGAATGACGTTACCGTTAAAGTGAGCATAGTGAATGAGAGAGGAAAAGGATGGATGGTCATTGCATCAAAGGTCACTGCTGATTCTGCCCGGTGTACATCAAACCTGGATCGAAAATGATGGTCAAATTAAAGATATGTTACTGAAAAACGTGTTTACATTATCAAAGCAGCAAAATGACACCATGAGCAACACATTTCTCTTAATGTCATAACTATTTAAGAAGCTGTTGGTCCCTGCCTGGCGCTCGGCATTAATGGGTACAACAAGGACTGGTCGGCTTGGAGTCAGTATAATGTGTCTAAGTGGGGTATTCATGCTTCACTGCGGCATGGTATCTCAGTTGTCTAGCACTATAAAACCAGTTTAAGTCTGGGCTAGTACAAGCAGCGGCACATACATATACACACGCATGCACGTTGTCATATGAGCGAAATATTCTCAAGCACGACGTTAAACCCAATTTCACCTCACCTCAACCCACTTAAGAAGCTGCGCGTAAAGATCTGGGTTAGAATTGATCTTCAGTAACCCATGCTTGTCGTAAGAGGCGACTAACGGGATCGGGTGGTCAGGCTGACTTGGTTGACACATGTCATCGGTTCCCATATAACTGGCACATTGCTAACAAACATACAAATGTTACAGATGTGTTGTTTGTACGAATCGTTATGCCCTGGCCTAAACAATCAGATGGACGTTAACGATTTTTTCAAAAGTACTGCAATTATATAGCAACGTGTACACGTTGTATCTATGTATGTATATAAATAAAGAAAGTTCTAAAGTCGTTTTGGTTTGTGAAAAAGATTACCATACAAACCTGCAATTGAGCCGGTCATGAACGAGGCTAGGTTTCCAGCGATAAGAGCTCGAATGACGAGTCTTACGATATCCTGTTTCCTTTCTGGTGCCATAGGAACCAGTGTCCCCAATGTAATACCAATAGCGGTGACGGTGGAGAACCCACAGAGAGCGTAGGTGGCTATAACTTCAGTTCGCTCCTGGAGAGAAAGTTATCTTTTTCAAAAATACTTTTAAAAAAGTTATCTTTTTTTCAAAAGATACTTTAACAGAAAGTGTTAGCCGTCAAAAGTTCCAGACTGACACTTCATCCATAAATGGAACAAAAACCAGTTATTACAGTTAATGAAGATCAAGCTGACAATTCACGCATGACAGTTCACCCATAAGTGGAGCTCTTACTCTTTTCACAACAACCAGTTATTACAGCCAAGGGAGATCAAGCTTGCAATTCACCCATGACAGTTCATCCATAAAAGGAACTAAACTTATCCAGAAATGGATAAGAAACATGTTCCATACCTTATTTTAATGCCAATATCGGAACCGGGCTATCATTTGATTTCACTTTGATTCAACAAAACTAGCAAATCCATGGGCACTCGAGAGGATTGAGATGTTCGCATATCCTAAACGGCAAGAGTGCGACACTATCTGAGAACATGTGTTCGTATATGAAACGTGTTATATGTTGGATTACGTACTCCCAGTAAAATACGGGTTCTAGTGCACTCTCCGACTCAGGCACCTAGTTGTCCGAATACAATATGAGCGATCTAACCCACTCAGCCACCGTGACTTCCGCAAACTGGAAGAGTGGCAACTGGTTGTCTAGAAACGTACACACTGACAACATATGACAGATCTCTCTCTCTCTCTCTCTCTCTCTCTCTCTCTCTCTCTCTCTCTCTCTCTCTCTCTCTCTCTCTCTCTCTCTCTCTCTCTCTCTCTCTCTCTCTCTCTCTCTCTCTCTCTCTCTCTCTCTCTCTCTTCACACATACACACACAAACATTTTACTAACTTCCAAGACGCCACCAAGGAGCGTCTGATTGGTCGCCTCGAGTATGACATCGCCACCCTGCCAGTGCCAAGTATCGTTATGTGTGCCCACATAGTCAAGAAGCTGGAGACGGTTGCCTCTCAGTATCCCGAGTTCAGCGAAACTGATGGTACTGGTGCCAAAAATCTTCATACCCAACAGTTCCCCCATCTTCCCACAATCTTGGCTGGCCAGGCCCATCATGTAGGTGATGGGGTAGAATGCATAGGAACAAACTAGCTGAAATGATATTATTTATAAAGCTGAAATGTAATCCATATTGTTGAGTAATTTCACAAGCGAGAAAACCTTTTCCTTCATCATTAAAAATGTCACAGTAGTATCTATTGTACAAATGCTCAAAACCAACATTGACCCAAGAACTGAAGGTGTTTCACCAGTGTGCAGAACTAATGACAAATCATGATGATTCAAACGCTGATGACATTGTCATTGCAAGCAAACGTGGTGGCCGGTTTGGACGTCGAGGTCGGAGACATCAAAGACACAACCGCCTCTTTATGTGGCCAATCAGATCGCCGGAAGAAATAAAGTCCGGCGCTGACGACCTAGTTCTGTATACTTCCGGCAAAGCAACTCAGTCTTTGGCGATTTACAAAAAACCCAAATACATCCCCACGGAAAGCGTAAGTATATGCTTCCTACACCCATCGGAATATGGACAAAAGGTTTTGATACCCGTGAAACCTTAAATGCAACATTTTCCTTGATGTCTGCGTATAGTCCGGTTTTCGACCCGCAGGGGCCTATGATTATATCGGATAGTAGAACAAAGTCACATGTAAATAAAGATTATGCAAAGCTATGTCTTTTTATGAATACAAATCGTTCAACTATACCATTAAAAAGAAGGGTATATTGGATTTACAAGACTGATAAAATGCAAATGATGAAACCAAGGAGGAAACAGATGATGATGAAGAGAAATTCAGGGAAAATATGACAATTTATTCCATTCCTTTGGAAATGTTTCATCTGTATGGATATATATTACTTTTTCTCATATGCATTGGCATTGGCTAGTGGTATGCTCGAAAAATGGAATATCCCCTACTTTTTTTTTAATGGTACGTGTTAAATATATATTCACCCCAAACGTGAAGCCATGGACTCCAGCCTGGTTTCCGAACCACTCCAGGGTCTGGTCAACGAACTCCAGCACAGCGACGAAGGCAATCATGCTTGCGATGATGTTGGCGATGATTTTGACGGACTCGACGGCGCCGGCTGACAGTGCAGAGAGGACGTTGCGATGTTGCCTGGAAGGCAAGTTTTCACTTTTTAATGTCGATGTTAATAAACAAAAAAGTCTTTAATTGTTAAAAAACAGAATCCTATGTACGATTCCGAGTATATCATAATTAGAAAAAACACCATTTGTTTATGAGTGAGTGGGTATGGTTTTACGCCGCTTTTAGCAATATTCCAGTAATATCACGGCGGGAGACATCGGAAATGGGTTTCACACATTGTACCCACGTGAGGAATCGAGCCCGGGTCTTCGGCGTGACGAGCTGACGCTTTAACCACTAGGCTCCCCCACCGCCCCATTCGTTTATGAATCACTATCAAATTGTTTGTTTGTTTAACACCGTAGTGTATTCCAGCTAATGGCCACGGTCTGTATATACTCGAATCTGGACCAGACAATCCAGTGATAAAGATCACGACCATCAATTGAGATGGGATGACACGCGACATCCGGGTGACTAGCCGATCCCGTTAGTCACCTCGTATGACAAGTGTGGGCTACTGAAGACCAATTTTAATTCCGTTCTATCTTGATTATCTACAGCAACAGACTTTATTGTGTGTAAAGGCAAAATAGTGATGGAAATATGAATGGATGATTATCGAAGCATTTGTGAGAGCGGTATATCTGTCCACCCACCAGTTGCATTATAAACATATACCCCTTGCACAAACGACTCTGATTTTATCAGAGTAAGACAGATGTATTTTGTCGCATATATTTGTAAATAAACGTAAGTGGTAGGGGTGAATACATAGATGAGAGATGGTATCATTTCAAGAACCAGGTGATCATCAAAGGCTGCAGATGGAGCAAAGGCTTTAAAACCAGTACATTTGAAGTTCTATGAACGCTCTATACATGTATTAGTGTACCAGTGTACCTCAGTGTACCTCGCAGTCTAGGTATGCCATCGGCTGTAGCAATGCTTGCAGGGAGCAAATTAGGGCAAGGCGACAGACAAATATGCTTTTCCATTGGGTGAGTGAGTATGGTTTTACGCCGATTTTAGCAAAATTCTAGCAATATTGGGGGACACCAGAAATGGGTTTCACATATTGTACCCATGTGGGGAATCAAACCCGGGTCTTCGGCGTGGCGAGCGAACGCTTTAACCACAAGGCTACCCCACAGCCCCTACTTTCCATTGTGAAGACGTGGGGAAATTATAGTAAAACGATGGCATGGACAATCTGAATGAGGACAGCTCTCCCAGATATTCAGTTAAGCTTTAAGTGTGGGTATATAAGAGCATGTCAAGCAGCTCTGTTTATATTTATGTACATATAACTGGCAAATCTCACATTCAAAAGAGCATCAAACACAGGGTCAGTGAATGGGATCGAATGCACAAGGGATTGTGAGGCTAGTTTATGAGAGCCGTGTAAAGTATATTCTGCAAATATGACGTGCGTTAAGTGAATTACAAACAAGAAATATTGTCCTAACATCACAAACAAAACAAACATAAACCGGTAATGTTATCTGTGTGCACGAACGCAAACTTGACCAAACTATTTTTAGCCAGATCTCCTTTACTGAGCGACGTGTTGTGAAACGAATACGAGGTGGTCATACAATGCTGCCTTCAACGAGTCGCCCAGCTGATGAGGGCAGTAACAGTCTGACAAGGATGGCAGTTATGCATTCAATAACTAAGGCGGTTTTGTCCATTGCCATCTCACTTTGCACCACAAACTCTTAATTTTTTGAATGTCCTCGCTCATCCGACTGACACCAAAGCATTCACGTCCCAATTACTCAACCAATTCACTCAGGTATCGACTGTCTCAATCATTTAGCCATATTAGCCATATCCTAATTATCTCGATCAACTCACTCTGTCCCAAATGTCTCTGTCACTCAAGCAACTCACTCAGGTATCAACTGTCTCAAAGATTTAGCCATATTACCCATGTCCCAATTATCTCAACGACTCAATCAACTGTCCCAAATGTCTCTATCACTCTAGCAGCTCACTCAGGTATCAACTGCCTCAATTATTTAGCCATATTACCCATGTCCCAATTACCTCAATCAACTCACCCTGTCTAAAATATCTCTATCACACAAGCAACTCACTCAGGTATCAACTGTCTCATTCACTCAACCAACTTAATCAGGTTTCAGGTGTCTCAATCATTTAGCCATATCACCCATGTCCCTGTTAACTAAATGACTCAATCAACTCACTCTGTCCCAACTATCTCTATCATACAACCAACTCAATGAACTTTCAGGTGTCTCTACCACTCAAGTACTTGCCAGCTGTCTCTATCTTCCAACCAACTCAATCAGGTTCCAGGTGTCTCATTCACTCAAGTCCTAACTACGAAGTCCATATCAGTCAACATATAGACTCACTCTAGCCCTAGATCCATTTTCACTCCATCTCTGAAGTAGGACTTCTTGGTTTCTGGACACATGAGTTTGGTGATGGCGAGAGAAGCTGGTGCAGACATCACGGCAGCGGACAACAGATGGTTGGCGGGAACCTACATGAAGCAGACGTGCATTTACAAGACAAATATTTTTAGTCTTGCGACATTTATCGCTTTCCTCATTCACTGGTGTCTCTAGTAAACAAATGTAGCAACTAGATTCAATTTAATACAAGCTACAAAATGTTTTGCCTATTCATAAGGTAATCCCTTCTTAGTCCATTTTCCGAGTTTAATTGTATCAAAATAAGTTCACGAATCACTATCACTAAGCTGGTTGGTTTGTTGCATAGCGCCGCACTCAGGAATACTCATGCTAAATGGCAGCGAATATCACGAAGTGATGATTCAGGGTTTTCACAAAAGAAGAATGTATCCTATGTCATGGGTAGACTTCGAAATAAATACATGCAAAGGAAAGTCAAGTATCTATGTGAATAAATAGGTCTACGAGAAGTCAAAACACGGAATTGCAAAGTGGACATACTATCTTTCACAAATTCTGATATGGAAAGAAAAGACATGTCATATGGTACATACTATCGAAGACAAATAAAAGTGTTTTTCGTGAGATAAACTGATACTCACTCCGAGTGCGATGTATGATCCTAAGATCCCACCACTGACGCTGGCGAAACCACACGTCATGATGGCGTGAAGTTCTGATTCCGTTAGATGCTTCAAATATGGTCGGACCAAGAGAGGCACTTCAGCCTAAAAGGTACAGTTAGAATACAAAGACGTGAAATGTCAAAGTGAGGCATGAATATGTCCCTTGGAGTACTAGACAGGATACTATTCATGATTTCAACCTCCTTCAGAGCATGAAATGCTCTTTTGTTCCTTTTCCCTGGGTTTACGTAAATATTAATACAGTACTTCAGATTAAGTTGTTAAGGAGAATAGTCGTGCCATAGATGGACGCTTTTACACTGAAAGAAATATATGCTATGAATCACACGTTTTGTGCTACACACACACACACACACACACACACACACACATACATATATATATATATATATATACTGCATTGTGAACATTAAACTTGAACCAGAAAATATGCACATGACCATTAATGAAACACCACCTACCTTTATTATATGATAAATACAGAAACGCTACATATTAATGGATGTCTTTTGAAGAGAAAATTCCGCAAAATGGTAACTGTAACATATTTTACCCTGATTAAGACTGAATGTAAAATTTGGTAACAATTCCCTTCCACTCGGAGACGAGTACACAAAATTGTGGATCTTAACAGTGAGGGAGGGCAAGGTCACCATGACTGCGCCACCAATCTGATTGTCACACAGTTCTAAAATTATAGGGGGCGTTTGGGTAGCCTAATGGTTAAAGCGATCGCTCGTCACACCGAAGACCCGGGTTCGATTTCCCACATGGGTACATTGTGTCAAGTCCATTTCTGGTGTCCCCCGTCGAGATATTACTGGAATATTGCTAAAAGCGGCGTAAAACCATACTCACTCACTCACTCACTAAAGTTATAATTATTGTTGTGATTGTATGACCCATCACTGGCGACCACTTCAATAGCTGGTGTAGCCACCCCTTGCACGGAGAACATCTTCAGGTCCATTCTTCATAATCAAGCATTGAATTCTCAGCATCAGAAACCTTTACTCCTCATGGACAGCCAGCATCAGTTCCCGCAGATTTTGAAAAGGGGGATCTCTTGCTTGATGTTGGCGTCCAGGATAAAATGTTCGATGAGGTTCATATCAGGGTTGCTAGGGGACCATGGCAATGTTTCGATGGCGTTTGTTCTAGAAATATCCGATGACGGCTCGAGAACGTTTTCATCCAGTAATAATGGACGACTGGAAAGTTGTGAAAATGTCGCATGGGGACAGTAGCCTGTGCTTCAAGGTGTCCATTCGGTGTGCCAGGTAACAATGAGATCCAAATTTCAGCACACAGCATCACTGAGCCGCCACCAAAGGATTCAGCTGCATGTATCGTCTCCAGAGGATATGCTTGCTTCAACGTCAGACCCCACGCCAGGTCTTCTTAAGCGGGTTTCTCGGAGCCTGCACCACGCCAGGCGTGGTCGTCGGATCGGACGTCTACCCACAGACCAGCAATTCAGGTGGTGCTTAATTAATTCTCATGTGTACACATAAAGTGAGAGGGTTTTTTACGACTTTTAAAACAGTACTCCATTTGCATAAAAGCTTGAGCGATTAATGTATAGCAAATTTACATGCGATTCTTACAAGCTGAAAACTTTCGACATACGTTTGTTTTAAACGAAATTGGAATGAACGCTCACCTGGGATTCAAAACAATTAGCATGGGTCGCCAAATAGTAGATTTGGTTTGGTTCTATGACTGACTGCCTGTAAACTATACACGTAAGAAGTAATGCATTTCCCCTACCAGCCCTATGAAGATATTCGCAGAGGACACCACAGACTCGATTGGCCCACAGTCTAGACAGAAGGACAGGACCGATCCCAGTTTCTTCATGACCAGCTGGAGTACTCCTATGTGGTACAACACGTTTATCATGGCGTTGAAGAACAACACCCCTGGCATCACCTACAACAACAATATGGAGTTAAACGGCAGTATCACATGAAATATCAACACATATTTCACGGCGGTCTGTATAGTAATCTGTTCTCAACCAGACAATCGAATGATTACCATCATGAACAATTCGCAGTTTGGATACAATGAAAAGCATAGACCAAGTCAGCGAGCCTCTGACCATCAGATCCTATTAGTCGAGAAGCATTGCGGAACACTATTTGTAACTATTTCTGACTATTTCTCTTTTTTCATCATTGGAAATAATTTATCCACCAACATTCTTTTGAAACTCTCCTATTTCGACAATGGAGACTGTGGCCTGCATTAGTACATACTGTGTATATCCTACAGGTTTAATGTATGCAGTGTATGGACCTTGACGTTACAGAATATAGTATAGTGATGCAAAGGTGCGATTAGTCTACTCACAGCAAAAGCTATCCTGTGTTCCTCGAAGGACTTCCCGAACACAAACTGTGCTCCAGCGTCAGCGTGATCTATAAATTCCTCTACGCGTTCTCCAATCCACTCAAACACCCCATAACCCCAAGACGTCCGCAGAATTAGCAAGGCAAACACAAACTGCACCGCAATGCCCCAGAACACCGGGTGCCAGTTCACCTGAAAAGTTTACATTGACTTTGTTAACTAAAAATATGTTTTGTCCCTCTGAGGCGATTGTAGTTACAGAATAAAGCATGGGTTGATGTAGAGGGAACTGGTCATTATATGTTTAGAATTGTTACATTCAAATAGGTTTGCAAATGGTATCATCAAAACGTTTTCCATACATCTGGGAAATCTCTGCATGAAGCAGAGCTGATCGTATGATTACCACTGCATCTCCAGCAAGTGTTTATGAACCACTATAAACAATTACTAGTCTGCGTAATGGTGACTGCCCAGGCACGTCTATTGTCCACCCTCGAGAATAACAAGGGAGCAAATAGTCAAAATAGGGAAAAGCGGAGGACATAATTTGTTTAAATGGTGCTTGCGAGTTGGAAATATAAACTCGGGGGACCTAAAAGCAACGCAATAAGTATGCAACCACAGTTTCATCTCCCATCTACCACCGTTTAAGATGAGACAGTGTAACCAGCCAACAAATATCAAGTAGTAGGCATGATATGGTTTGGGATCTTACAAGGACAGTTGCTTATCGTCTTCCTAACTCAATGTCATTTTGAGTTTATTGTAATAAATTGGTCAAAGCAAACGACCACGTATGCCGCCATTATGCACAACGCTGACTTGCACAAGACGCTAACTGATTGAGCTGTGTTGTTGAGTAACATGAATCAAGATTTCCACCATTACCAAATATTTATAGGACTTAGTCATCTGGGCGAATCTAATTTTCAACAGAGGCATCAAGGAACAAATCGATGTGTCTTCTGTACAGTCTTGAAATAGGCTTGTTTGAAGGTATGCTCATGGAAAGAGTAACATGTAGCTCTGCCACAACCCCATTGAATATCAGCCAGATCTTTGAAACGTTCGAACATGAGCGCAACAGATTCCAAAGAAGAACCCGGATCAAGGGCGTTTCCACGTGGTGTGGAGCAGTTGTCTGGCTCCAGGTGGTCACATCCGTTAATAACATTCACATTAATTAACATTGGAGTAGATATAAGAGCAGGTGCTCTTAAAGGCAAATTATATGTAATTCAATCCCTATCTTCGTTTCTTCTCCTTAAGAAGAGTATTGCTCCGTTCATGTCACATCCATTGCTAAAGAACACATGGTAGGAACTACACCATGTTGTAGATCGTTACTACTTACCTTGGCCGGACTGGTAGAGAAGACAAATCCAAAAACCACGAGGACGCCCACCCCCAGTAGTGACTGGATATTTTGGGGGTTGTACCTGACCACGTCCAGGCCAATGTACAGAGCCACAGCGCCACTCACCAGTAGGTACAGGCTCCTATGAACGGAGTGAGAGCTTGGGGTTATGGCGTGTGCTGAGAGTAAAGGGACTTCTGTGAACTGATATGGCTAAAGATGCTGGATTTTACAGACATTCAAAAGGGTGCAAGAGGTTTGCTCGATTAGGGTCGACTATTTGTCTCACAAACAAGCAGACATTCTTGGAAAACAAGCAGACGTTCTTAGAAACAGACTGTGTTGAACCTGTGGACAGAAGTTGACCAATGTAATTTCTTGCATCAATAAATATGTTATATTTAAATATACACCCGTGCATTAATTAAGCACCACCCTATTTTGAAAATAAGATGTGACGCTACAGAAAAGTTAGGGTATAGCCATCAATTTAATCAACCTGTAGTTAAACAAGTTTTATCCACTGACAGTATTACAAATACCATAACCTTTTCTATTCTTTATGAAAGAATAAGTTGATGAAAATGTGATGGGACTGAATTTTTACCCAAAATAACTATTCCTCTCCTGCTCAAACTGTACAATTGAATTAAGTTTTGACTGAAAATAACAATTCTGTTATATACCAAGATGACATCTTCACATCAAGTAAGCTTTAATTATGCATAATCAGGACGAACCCGAATGTCTAAGATTTAGACCTTTTTCCAACCATTCAGATTGCTAATTGACAAAAACTGAAAAAGGCCACATTAATAAGATTTTGGAATAAATATTTTATGATTTTGAGTTTATTGTAATGAATAAACACTTCTCCTTGCCGGACACTGATAATTACAGCTAGAATATGTTTGTTTTGTTTGTAAAGCAACTTTTACTGCATTATTAAATTTTCCTTTCTTTTAGTTTGACTGTAACTTTTCCTAAATCTTAGTTTACAAACTTTCATCCCTTCACAATAAATAACGAATTTATAGGCCACACAACAATATATTATTACTTTCACTTTTCAAAATAAGGTAACTTGTTTTAGGACAGAAAAACACCTGTTTTAAATACAGGCAATTATCCTAATTAAAATACATGGTAATTTCAATTATGTTTTCGTTTTTGAAATGTTAAATGCTTGCTCTATCAAATTATAAATGTTGTTTTTTTGGAAAGAGTTTAGAATTTCATTTGAGTCAAATTAATTAGTAAAAATAATGGGTGGTGCTTATTTTATGCGAAGATGTATATATTTGATATTAATACCTTCTGATCCATCGTCGCACTGAGAGAGCCTTTTTACTCCCTCCCCAAACGGATGTGCATCTTTCAAGGCTTGGGAGCTTGCAGAAACGTTTGATTGTTCCGTTTAAAAGGTAGAGAACTGCAAATACTGTTCCAACGAGTAGGCGAATAGACCCCTCGTCTCCAAATCTGTGTTGTATCAACAACTGATTCAAGAATTCTGTGGAAATCTCAATGTACTTTTCATGTATTAGCAACAATATCCACCTAAAAACTCTACCTTTGTGTTTATACACTACCGGTTTGATTCATTTGAACCTGATCATTATGGTCCTTTGTTATTGGGTGGAATATTGTTAAGTGTTTGGAAACAAGAACGCAACAAACCAAAACTTACTTGTGGTACATACAATAACCGACGTAGGCCAGGTAAAGCAGAAACAGCAGACCCTTGACACCAGCGGCCACTTTAACCTTGTGCTGCTCATAGAATCCATTGACTGAATTCTGAAGACGCGTGATTGCAGAAGTCCAGCAGTTATCTTCGAAGTCCAGGTTGTCATCAGCTTCAGTTTTAATCTCAACATCCTTCACAGACGCGACGTCACTTTCGGGATCACGTGAGTCCGTCATGCTGGAAGGTGTGCACCTGAGTGAAATGCGTTACAGGGTGTGGTTTAATGCCGTGTGTACAGTATTTTTTATAATATATAAATACATAAAGTGGCAAATCATTTCAGTTTGTTTTACTGGAAGCTGAGACAACTGTACGATACTGTTTATATCATAAGTTTATATCAAATGGTCATGTTGATGTAGTCATTGAAGTAGACTAGGTAAATGCAAGTTTCGTCACTGATGCGTTAATTTTTTAAATGTCCTTCGTATGTCCAGCACATGATATTTTGAGGACCCGCCGAAGTCGCTGAATGTTGTTACCCCCAGCAACCAACGTTTGGGAACTGGAGGTGTATAGCCCCATTTATAGTTTCCATACAAAGAATATGTTCGATCGAAAACATGAAACTTTGTGAGTGAGTGAGTGAGTGAGTGAGTATGGATTAAGCCGCTGTTAGCAATATTCCAGCAATATCACGGCGGGGGACTCACATTGGGCTTCACACAGTGTACTCTTGTGGGGAATCGAACAGGGTCTTCGGCGTGACGAGCGGACGCTTTAACCACTAATCTACCCCACTGCCCAATAAAACTTTAGGAGTAATGGGAAAAAGATTGGGATGAGGGATGGGGGTTCACAGGCCCACTTATTCTTAGTCAGGTGGGTATTTTCTTTCATCTCCTGCGTGTCCTATTCCATGTTCCAGATGTATGTTATCAATGAGACCCGTGAAGATCCGGGGTAGTATAGGTCTTCAGCAACCCATGAGGAAGTCCAACATTTCACACTGTCTTAATACTGAGTGAGTGGTTTAGTTTTACGCCGCTTTTAGCAATATTCCAGCAATACCACGTCGGGGGTGCCCATGTGGGGAATAGAACCCGTGTCCTCGGCGTGAAGAGCGAAGGCCTTAACCACTAGGCTACCCCACCGCCCCTTTTGTCTTAATAGGTTCAGGTGCCTCCATTGTTTGTAACTGGACCTGAATCTCTGCAAATAGAGATGTAACTGTGTTTAGTCATAAATGAAACCATGGATAAAGTTTCTCTCGGGGGCTACTGGTGCACAAAGCTGACATGTTTTGTCTGTGTATCATCAATGCTGGTGGCAAGGCAGTTAAACATGTTAAATACAACGTTTATAATCATTGCCAATAACGATCAATGAATATTTATATAAAATTAGCGTTTTATCAGTAGTGATAATGTGTTCATATTTATTAGAATAAACTACCGCCTTTCAAAGATGATCATTTTGTTCATTTTCCTCTACTGTAGAAATACAAACGGTCTAAACCTCACCTTTCTCCCAGATGCTATGTACTGTGGGTACTCAGATTCCTGCGGATTCCTCTGTGCATTACATTTGTGATGAATATGGGAAAGCATTCTTCACTTGGATTATATATTATGGAGTTCCCAGAGGAAAGCTTTTCCTTTTCAGTGTAGTGGTGATTATATACTTCTCATCGAAAGTTTAGACTCACTAGTGTAAATATAGCCACTTACTTCAGGCAACTGTTCTAAACTAAATTTGTCAAAATATGCCATACTGTTTAAAGGTACTGTTTACACACGAACTGATGTATTGCAAAGAAATTCGTAACGTTGGAAAAGATTATTGTCATGAGTTCAGTAATTGATGAAAATTGGCGAATTCTTTACAAAACTTTACACCAAAACGCAGCTGTTCACATGCACAATATTTGCACATGCTTTTCAGCAATTTGATGCATGATCCTCGTGCAGTTCAGCTGCATAACGTTTGCTGTTGGTCCCCCCAAATTAGTGGAGAAAGTGTATATATACATAACATACAATGAGTGTTGTAAGTGAGTCTAAAGTATATATAAAAGTCAGGTTATCTAAGACATTGTCAGTGGGAACAAGTACAAACGTATATGCAGGACAACCCCGTTAACGTGACTGAAAATCAGACTGAAAATTATTTCCTTCGGGACATTGACTCAACATTAAAACATGGATTTGTAATATCATATATTTACTTAATATGTGAAATCAGTGTAGTGGTGCTCACCCACATCAGCTAGTCACTACGACCTATTGGAGTCGTGTGAGCAGGAATAAATACACACTTTTTATGTAGAACAGCAAGACTTTTATTGACCTGCATTAGCTTATGGTGTGTTATGAGTATTCGTAGATGAAATATATTGAACTTGTCCCACATCGGTAATATATCACAATTACTTGGACCCGTGAAGATCCGGGTTAGAATTGGTCTTCAGCATCCCATGCTAGTCGCAAGAGGCGACTAACGGGACCGGGTGGTCAGGCTCGCTGACTTGGCTGGCACATTTCATCGTATTCCAGTTGCACTAACTAAATGAAGTCGACATCAGAGAGCAGCTTTACAAGTTTGAAACTGGCGATCGCGATTTCAATTCCTCACGACGCTTTGACGAATATGAA
The DNA here is from genome assembly GCF_003918875.1 of Haliotis rubra. NCBI lineage: Eukaryota > Metazoa > Mollusca > Gastropoda > Lepetellida > Haliotidae > Haliotis > Haliotis rubra. Next base: position 2,191,268 of record NW_025767690.1, read on the forward strand.
TTCGAAACTTGATAACAGAACATAAGAACAGTCTGGAATAGCTGATGGTCGACATTGTGAGGCAGTAGTTGAAACGAGAGATAGACAATCACTCTGACTGACTATTTGCATAACTATCGTTAACTATACCCTTTGTTTTCGTAAGCGCCGACTAATGGGGTTTGGTGGTGAGACTCGCTGAATCGGTTGACACATGCCATGGTAACTGAACTGCGTAGATCGATGCTCATGATGTTGATCACTGGATTGTCTGGTCCAGACACGATTATTTACAGACCGCCGTCAATAGCTGCACTATTGTGGCGTCAAACAACAAACTAACAAGCTTGATTGGTAGGACAAAATGTCCTTCTGACATGGCCTGCAGTGGATGTCCTCGGATGTACAAGTAGCGGTAGCGAGACCTTATTATTGTACAGGGATCGTGAGAGGCATCAAGTAACACTGTAGTTTGCATAACGTCTGTGCAAATACCCTTGGTGACAGTCGTTATGGAATACATACAATAGGATGGACATGACATTCAATGAGGCGACGGCGTGTGAGTGCATCAGAAACTGCTAGATCCACTTGTCGTTTGTTAACTACATGTTCTGCTTGTGGCGACGAGATACGTGTCACCTCCATGATAAGTCTATGTTCTCAGTGATCCAACACTCGTAAAGGACGTGTTTGTTATTCTGTTGCAGTAGAGGATGCAAACTCCACCCCGTACCCCATGCTTTACTTTACCCAACCCAGTCCCCGCCCTTCCGCTGAATCCTGAAAACACCTATAGTCCGCCAACCTTACTTTTGGAACACGTTTTTTCCCTTGTGAAAATGTTGCTTTCGTCAGAAACTTAAAAATCGTTAATAGTTGACACAAATTTTAGACATTCAACACTCAATTAGGTCGCCAGGTATCATTATTAATTGAGCCAATTAAAGTTGGATACCTTCTGCTAGGTTGATTGACTATACACTTTTCTCTCTGAATGTCATTTGCTCCGTGCTGAAAGACGAGTACAACTGATCTTTTCCACACACAGATTGGCCTCACCAAAATTATTATGAATGCTTATGTGTTATAAAATCCGGCGTAAGGTGTGCTCAGTTAAAGCTTTATGAGAAGCAAATATGTTTGAACAGTTCCTACAAATATAACTTGACGAAAAGACTGACTTCATCTGGAGAGGTTGCATTTTGTGTTTTGAAATATGCATCATGTACACAATATATCATTCGGACACATCATTGACACATCTATGGTTGTCAAAGATTTAGCTTTCAATAAGTTCTATTTAAAATTGTCTAGTCAGTGAAACCTATACCTGCATTCAAATGACTGATTGTTTACATTGTTCGCAGTTTCGTTTTTGAAGTTTCGAAAGAGTGTGTTTTAAACTATTTCTGACAAATTGCACAGATTACACAGGAATGTAAATGCATTGAACCATTGTTAAACTAATGCTGGTATATTCAGGATCTTCTTAGTGTGCATAATTGTCTGTTTTCATGCCCCAAGTGGAACATACATTTTTACAAAATATCAGGAGATGAAGGTCAGTAAGTATAAGATAGTAATGCATGAAAGGTTAAATGAAATACTTATGAAAATTAAAACGTAAAGCTCACCTCAACAACTTTCAGCAGCTATCAGCAATAAGGCCAACACAAGCAATCAGCCTGACGTGTTACCACGGTCAGTGTTCTCGGGGCTATGCACAGTTTCGTGGTCTGTTAACCTACATTTTATTCAGCCTTGCGTACTGGGTATCAACTCGTGATGTGCGGGTAGACGGGGTGTTGACATAATGGCTGCTCATTGTTCCCCACGGGAGTGAAATCATAAATCCAGGTCGTACCGTGACGTGTCATATATCTCTAAACACCAGTATATATGCATCATATGATATTATTTGGTTGGTTGTTGTTTAACGCTGCACTCAGCAATATTCCAGACATATGGCGGCGCTCTCTACATCGAGTCTGGACCAGACAATCCAGTGATCAACAGCATGAGCAGCGATATACGCAAGTGGGATACGATGACGTGTGTCAACCAAGTCAGCGAGCCTGACCGATCCCGTTTGTCGCCTCTTACGACAAGCATGGGTTACTGAAGATCAATTCTAACCCGGATCTTCACGTGTCAAATATGTTATGAAAGGGGGATATTTACATATTGAAATATATACCATTTACCTTGGTAACTGTAATAGGCATAGGTATAATTTGTTTATTGTGTTCCATAAACACAAGGTCATTGTGAAGTCTGATTCGTATTTACCGGTCTGCTTTGGCAAAGATTGTTCTTGGAAGTGGAAAGGGTTTTGTCGCTTTTCTTCAAATTCATTATGCCACGTACCACAAATATTGTCATAGTTTATTTATGGTTCATCGTATGGGCCGCTGAAGCACCACAGTACACAACGTCAATGCAGTCGGGACTATCCTCGGGAACAAAGATATATCAAACGAAGACTCCAAGAACATAGTTGTACTGTGACGGATATGTAAACCCGTCATGTGTTTTTCGTACTAGAATACACGGGTTTTGCTCGGTTAAGTTAGTTACTTTTCCGTTTTTTATGATGTAAAGGAAGAAAACTCCAGTTTTGTATGTGAATTGTGAGTTTGGCGCAGTGTAACACTCACTCCGAATAAAGAAGAATGTTTAACTCCTCAAAACGCGTTGAGGTTTATGATACAGCAACACAGCTGTCAAAGTACAAATTCATTTGCATAATTGCAGTATGTGAACCGCAGTTTACTAGAACTAAATATTAAATTTTCTTGACATGGGAAAACGTGGAAACTACACGATTGCGAGTAATCGGTATCCATAACGTAAACATTAACCGTGCGGTTATTAGTCGACTTGAGACTCGAACCACCCGGGTCTTTGGCGTAACGAGTTAACACTTTAATCACAATTTCTGCGGTCCCATACCGTCAGGGTATTCAATATCCCGAATTTTCCTCCAAGAGTATCTGAAAGAAATAGGGATCAACGGAGAGAATCCTTCAGAAATCAATGTGTTTTCTACGCTCAAATGATGTTGTCCATTTAGAAACTTGTAATTGCAGTGAGGGAGGAAAATTGCACATAAACAGCAAACAAACAAAATCAAAATATGTAGATATTAATGAACGCAGGACATACTTTTACGATGGGATTTTTGTCGGTAGTCTGCAAAAGACATTATCAATCCAATCAAGTCAAAAGTTTATTTTAGTGGGAACAAAGTACAATACTTGTATTCTCTGCAAAAAATGTCCTATGACCTTATACTTCACGCGCTCCCACTTACAACCACTTGATATACTCAACACGAAACTGTGTGATGCGCGTTCCTGTTAGACTGTGTGTGTGTGCATGCATTCCAATGTACGTGCGATTGGTTATCATGTGACCCGCTGCAAGTGATTGTAATGTTTGATGCTTTAAAATGAAAGGTTTCAAGTCGGTCGTGAAGACCATGTCAAAATAACCTACATCAACCGGAATAATAAAAATAATTCCTCTCCCCTCTCCCCAACAATAATGTTAGTGTCAAGTTTCTGATTTTGTTGAGTATATGTAATACGATTCACAAACTCGCTCATGATGTGGTTGGAATCGTACAATGAGCGATTCGCTTTTGACAAAATAATAAAAGTGCATTTCTAAGGCGCAATTTCCAAACATAAGGATGGTCAAAGCGCACAGTCTGGTCAATATTAACGGTCAGGGAAAGTTTGGTGGAAGAGGAAAGTCTTTAGTAGGGATTTGAAAGATGACATGGTTTGAGAGTCTTTGAGTTCTTGGGGCAGATTATTCCACTCAGTAGCTGAGGCATATGCAAATGATCTCTGGCCATAGCGGACAGTGTTTGTATTGGGGATAAGAAGGAGAGACTTGGTCTGGGATCTGAGAGTTCGAGCAGGCTGGTAGATCTGAAGAAGGTTGCGGATGTAGACTGAATCTTGTCCGGATATACATTGGAAGGTGAGGGACAGGAGCTTGAACTTGATGTGGAAGTGAACTGGAAGCCGATGAAGAGATTTGATTTAGTGAATGCAGCTCTGCCGTGTTTGCTTGTCACGTTAAGCACGGTAGTAACGAACAAACAATAAACAAACAAACAAATGCAGTGTTGCAATGAGCCTGCATGGTATGCACGTGTTTGGTAGAAGCAACTCGGCAGCAAAGACTATGAAACAAAATAATTTCTGCAAATTACTATTTTATCTGTGAGAGGACACCGCAATGACCATACCCTTAGACGTTAACATATATTACCTCATTGTACCCTTTCTCCCTCTCGGGATTTTGGGGTAAAAATTGTATTATCCTGAACGCGACGTTGAACTCTGTTCAGCCTTACTTATTTCATCTGCTCAATTATTTCACTACTGCAGAGAGAAAGTCACAAACATGTTATCGTTATTGCCCATGTACCTAGCACGTGCTAGACTGTTAGAGGTGATTGCCATGGCAATACACCGTGTGAGAAGCCTCTGGTTAAATTGTGAAGCCCTACAAGTTAATGAATCAGAGGACTATACAGGGGAACCTCTCACATTGGGTTAAACAGCACAGAGCACAAAAGGCAACCGATGTGCACGGAGTGTGTGGATAATAAACACTGTGCCGCATAGTTTTACTTCATCCTTTTGTGTTAAGCTAAGCTACCACTAATTGCTACATTCTGCTGTCACAAGGAACAGTGACAGGTATATCTTCATCCTTCTGTGACAAGGGACTGTTACAGGTATATCTTCATCCTTCTGTGACAGGTATATCTTCATCCTTCTGTGGCAAGGGACTGTGACAGGTATATCTTCATCCTTCTGTGACAAGGAACAGTGACAGGTATATCTTCATCCTTCTGTGGCAAGGGACTGTTACAGGTATATCTTCATCCTTCTGTGGCAAGGGACTGTGACAGGTATATCTTCATCCTTCTGTCACAAGGAACAGTGACAGGTATATCTTCATCCTTCTGTGACAAGTGACTGTGACGGTGATACCTGCATCCTGCTGTGACAAGGGACTGTGCCCGGAATATCTGTGCACTGCTGTGACAAGGGACTGTGTGACAGTGATACCTGACACCCTGCTGTGACAAGGGACTGTGACGGTGATACCTGCATCCTGCTGAGAAAAGGGGCTGTGTGACAGTGATACCTGCATCCTGCTGTGACAAGGGACTGTGTGACAGTGATACCTGCATCCTCCTGCGACAAGGGAATTGTGTGACAGTGATACCTGCATCCTCCTGTGACAAGTGACTGTGACAGTGATACCTGCATCCTCCTGTGACAAGTGACTGTGACGGTGATACCTTCATCCTCCTGTGACAAGTGACTGTGACAGTGATACCTGCATCCTCCTGTGACAAGTGACTGTGACGGTGATACCTGCATCCTCCTGTGACAAGTGACTGTGACAGTGATACCTGCATCCTCCTGTGACAAGTTACTGTGACGTTGATACCTGCATCCTCCTGTGACAAGGGACTGTGACAGGTATATCTTCATCTTGCTGTGACAAGGGACCGTGACAGTGATACCTGCATCGTGCTATTATAAGGGTCCGTGCCAGTTATATCTGTATCCTGTTGTGACAAACAGCCCAGACAGTACTCCCACGTCGGCAAAGGTATGAGGTTATATTTTCTTTAATGCACATCAATTTATAGAATCTCTCTGCGGCGGACCGTATATATATGTTCGGAGACCTTAAATATATAAGAGGGTGAGTGAGGTCATTTTTAAGTTCGCTGGGAACAATTGTTTACTGTTGGTCTGACTTGGGAACAAAGCCCGAAGTGACTCAGGTCTGAGATATCTACCAGGCGTGTGCAACCCGTTAGCTCGGGAATCCATTCCTTGAAACACAATCACGTTTCTGGCACACTAGTAGGGGCTGGTTGGTTGGTTGGTTTGTTGTTTAACGCCACACTCAGCAATATTCCAGCTGCATGGAGGCGGTCTGTAAATAACCGGGTCTGGACAAGACATCCAGTGATCAACATCATGAGCATAGATCTACGCAACTGGGATACGATGACATGTGTCAACCAAGTCAGCGAACCTGACCATCCCAAATGTGACACATGGTGCCACTAGTTCCTATTCTACTAATTACGTAATTCTGAAATTACAGTGCATGCTTACTCGGCCAATGTTAACTATAAATGTTTCAATTACGTTCCGTTGCACAAGCGTGCATGGCCTAACTGACGGCGTCCCTGGTCTTGTTGAGAGACGTGCGCCCGGCGATGGGAAGGTCGGGGTTTTGATCCACCGCAGCGTCATGCTTTCACTTGTGTTTCTTTATTTTAGGGACAGCATGGAGACGACCTCGGTGTCTTTTTACGACATCACCGCGAACGTGTCCGTCACCTCTGCCAACGTGACCTTCACCGAAGATTCCTCTATGGTTACCGCCCTCCACGTCATGCTCATCACGGTCATCTGGGGTATCATCATCGCCGTCGGTTCCCTAGGCAACCTGATCGTCATATATGTCATGTGTTGCCATGGCGACAGATCGGCGACAAGTTATTTTGTAATCAACCTCGCAATTGCGGACTTTGCGTTCATGACGATCGTGGTTTCGCTCACAACGTCGATGTACGGATCTCTGGACTGGCTGTACGGGAACGACGTGTGCAAGCTGACCCAGTACATGATACATGTGAGTTGAGGGATAAACTCGAACCTCGTTAATACGAGCATCGTAGTCACGAAATATGATAACCTGAGTTCAGTGCTACATTTGAACGTCATTATGGATACACAATGTTACATGTAGCTTGTAAATACGAATCTCGTTAGTGACAAAATGCATGGGTACATCTGAATCGAGGGCAAAACTTGAACCTTGTAAATACGAATCTCGTTAGTGACAAATGCATGGGTACATCTGAGTTGAGGGCTAAACTTGAACCTTGTAAATACGAATCTCGTTAGTGACAAAATGCATGAATACATCGGAGTTGAGGGCTAAACTAGTACTTGAACCTTGTAAATGCGAATCTTGACCACTTGATCATTCTTCAATACAAATTTCCACGACCAAACACATGACATAAGTGATGATCATTAGCCAGTTCAATCATGATTAACGGAATAATTGAGGTTAGAAAGGGACTTTTGTGGACTCACTAACACAAGAAAGAAACTATATATATTGTATCCATGTCTACATGAATATCAGAAAAGAAGTATGTACCTTAAATCATGAACAACCTTATCAACAGCATGTTGTTGAATCAAGTTCTAGACTGCCGTGTTGTGGTGTGTCATCATGTAGCATATAATGTTAGGAAATACATGATGTAAGATGCTAGAGCTCTTCGTCAAAAAATGTAATTAGCATTCCAGTGGTTGATATGTTGCATGAAGGTTCGGGTTAGAATTTGTCTTCACTAATAACCCATGATTGTCGTAAGAGGCGACTAACGGGATCGGGTGGTCAGGCTCGCTGAGTTGGTTGACACATGTCATCGTATCCCTATTGCGTTGATCGATGTTCATGGTTTTGATCACTGGATGGTCTGGTCCAGACTCGAGTATTTACAGACCACCGCCATATTAAACCACCACCATTACAGACCACCACCGTTAAACAACAAACTAACCAACCAACTTACTAAAATGCCACCGACAGTTCTGCCAAGTATATATGTGCATAGGTACTGTATGAAACGATCAGATATTCCATAAGCAATCACTCACTTCAGCTGAAAGTAAACACCCAAATCTACGCCTTATCAATACGGTTCCAAGCTGAAAATACAAACCTAAGGTACAAAACAGAAGCGTTGCAATTCGTATCAATTCAACACCATCGAACATCCATTTCTTGCACGTTACATTTTAGCATCATGCATTACTGCCTATTGCATTTTGCCTTCCCGTGCGTTGTGATGACAATCGAGAAAAGCATCAACCTGGTTCCCGGAGTCTGCTGCACTAACGCTTCAAAGCGTTATCGAGGCAGACTCCGGGAACCATGCTGGGATACCATTGATTCATAAAGTGTATTTTCCATGAGTGAAACGTCGATTCAATATTTTCAGACAAAATAGTTTTTCATCACTGATTACATATTGTAAGACAGTTATATTGTTTCCTCTAATGACCTTCAGGTGAACCTGCTGGCTACGTGTCTTACACTGACCGCCATGACCGTCGACCGCTACTTTGCCATCGTCCATCCCATACGATCCCTGAGGTCAAGGACGCCGAAAGTACCCATCTTCATCAACATCGGAATCTGGTTAGGTAGGTAGCGTACCAGAATATTACCGGAGCATGGGTAGCCCAGTGGTTATATATGCCACTCGTCATGCCGAAAACCCGGGTTTAATTCCCCTCACAGGTACAACGTGTAAAGCACGTTCTTGACCTCTATCATGTTATTGTTTTGAAAACTGCCAAAAGCAAAACACTACTCACACGAAGAAAATATCACTCTGACGCCTGATAAGCTTGTCACTTGTGTGCCTACCCACCAAGAACCATTATCGAGTAAATTCGTTGGTTCGAATCCGATACTAATGGATCATCTTTAATAACGAACCATACAACCTTCTGGATAACAACTTCTTGATTATGGGCGGAGTGACGTTTCGGTGTAGATACTTACACTGTTATCAAGCTAAATCTTAAACAAGAAGTCATTCGAAAAGTGTGTGCTTCGTTATTAAATCACTAACCTCACAAAAATGCCATTCAAACAAACATACTCTTAAAAAGAGTAGGGGAACTTCATTTTCAGTTTACGATTGAAAAAACGGGAGATGTATCGGAGTCAGTCAATGTTGATATGATATTATTGAATGTTTTGAGAGTGCATCCCCACTTGCACTTCCTTATGACCATAGTTGTTTGTATAGTAATCGCTCTTGAAAGATGATTGGTGTATGACGTAAAATGTGCATGTATACGATTTTCATTTTTAAACAAAAAAACCAGCTAGAAGCAAACACTAACACCTGTGTGATGCAAGATGATTGTTAAAATTAATGGTCTACAGTGATTTATCGATCTTCTTGAAAACCGTCAAAATGACACCCAATACACAAGTATCGGGCTACTGCGTTAGGTACGTGTGTCTCATGGGTTGTGTTTAAGGTGGTGATAAAGAGAAATGGTGGTGTGTTCATAAGATGTCTGTTTGAAACGTTTGTTAACGCTTATACTTATTATCAAAATTGAAAGTTCAGGTTCCCTTACTTTTAGTTTAAACTTCATCATCATCATCATTTGGATGTCTAGTACCTGTGTATTTCGATGAACAAGTAACATCGCATGTGTCATACAGAGACTCTCATGTGAGTTAGTGGGTGAGTTAAGTTTTACGTCGCTTTTAGCAATATTCTAGCAATATCACGGTGGGGGACACCAGAATTGGGGTTCACACATTGTACCCAGGAGTGAGTGAGGTGAGGTGAAAATGGGTTTTACATCGTGCTTGAGAATATTTCGCTCATATGACGACGTGCATGCGTGTGTGTGTGTATGTGCGGCTGCTTGTACTAGCCCAGACTGAAGCTGGTTTTATAGTGCTAGCCCACTGAGATACCATGCCGCAGTGAAGCATGAATACCCCACTCAGACACATTATACTGACTCCGAGCCGACCAGTCCTTGTTGTACCCATTAATGCCGAGCGCCAGGCAGGGACGAACAAGTACCATATTTTAACGTCTTTTGGTATGACGCGGTCGGGGATCGAACCCGCGACCTTCCGCGGGAGTGAGTGAGTTGAGTGAGTTGAGTTTTATGCCACACTCAGCAATATTCCAGCTATATGGCGGTTGTACCCAGGAGAGGAATCGAATCCGGGTTTTCGGCGTGACGAGCGAACACTTCAACGTCTATGCTACCCTACCGCCCCAACGCCCCTTAAAGAGGCATTAAACCAAAGCTTTTCACTTTAACTACCATACAACATGAAGCGGCCATAAAATACCTTTTTCATTTGTCCACTGCACAACTTGAATGGCATAAAAAGTATAATGAAAAAATGCCCTCGGTAACAGAAGAAAACACATTAGTTTCAAAACCTTTTCTTACAATAGTCAGGCATTAGTGAGGATGAAACCTATGACGCTGAATTTATAAGCGTTTAGCATATTTTAGTGACATAATAATGACATTTCTTTATTCCAATTATCACATTCTTTAACAAAAATATTACATCTCCTCCCATGTGGATTACACCCCGACTGATTAAATTGAAAAATATATTTTCACAAACGTAGACACTTATACCAAATTCATCCACCGAGCATCGTCAAACACAGTGTCAACTGAAATTGGTCTCAGGGGCCTGACTCAAAGTGTGTCTCAACTTTAAATATTCTAAGTCAATCTGTGGAAAAAGCACGAAAGTAGGGATTATATCTGTAATAAATTCACAGCCACGTGTAAAACTACTCTCTAGGGTTTATGGTACACAAAGCGAAACACTTTCTTACGTAAAACTTCCGCGAAGTAAGGATTGTTTTGTATCCCCTGTTAGCCAGACCTTGACTGGTATTCTGTCCCGTGACTTGGCAGCTGGTTTCATTGCCTAACGTGTTTTATGCGTGTATTTTGAGCGTTTATAATATTACGCGTTTTTTTCAGAGTAATACTTGAGGTGGGAAATAGGATTTGTATTGGGTGTGTGTCTGATTGTATTATTTCGGACAAATGACAGTTTAATAGTGCTGTCCCAGCGAGACCCCATGCCGCTGTTTTACATGGACACCATACTAGGTGACGTTAGACTGGTTCTGAGTGAGTGAGTGAGTGAGTGAGTGAGTGAGTGAGTGAGTGAGTGAGTGAGTGAGTGAGTGAGTGAGTGAGTGAGTGAGTGAGTGAGTGAGTGAGTGAGTGAGTGAGTGAGTGAGTGAGTGAGTGAGTGAGTGAGTGAGTGAGTGAGTCTCAACACAATTACTTCCACATTCACACTGAAAGGACCGTGATGTAATGTGCTAACCACCGAGGTAGGTTTGGTATCACAAGATGGCGAGTTTAATGGGAACTACATTCCAAATCAACTTTCGATGAAATATAACACACATATTCCGGGGTAAGCGAGTAAGAAAGAATATATCGGTTTAAAAACTGTGAATAACGATGTCTGGCCAGTCTGAGAATACGATATACGGTGAAGGTGAGGTGAAATTGGGTTTAACGTCGTGCTTGAGAATATTTCGCTCATGTGACGACGTGCATGCGTGTGTATGTGTATGTGCGGCTGCTTGTACTAGCCCAGACTGAAGCTGGTTTTATAGTGACAGCCCACTGAGATACCATGCCGCAGTGAAACATGAATACCCCACTCAGACACATTATACTGATTCCGAGTCGACCAGTCCTTGTTGTACCCATTAATGCCGAGCGCCAGGCAGGGACCAACAAGTACCATATTTTAACGTCTTTTTGGTATGACGCGGTCGGGGATCGAACCCGCGACCTTCCGCTCTCCGGGCGGACGCTCTAACCACTACGCCAGGGAGGCGGTCTGAATACGATATACATTGTACAGCTATAGTGCGCATTTTCTGCAGTGGATCGACCTTTCTTCCCGAAGACCCGGGTTCGAATCTTTTGACATGACGATCCGGGTAAGAATTGGTCTTCAGTAACCCATGCTTGTCGTAAGAGGCGACTAACGGGATCGGGTGGTCAGGCTCGCTGACTCGGTTGGCGCATGTCATCGTATCCCTATTGTGTAGATCGATGCTCATGGTGTTGATCACTGGATTGTCTAGTCCAGACTCGATTATTTACAGACCGCCGCCATATAGCTGGAATATTGCTGAGTGTGGCGTTAAGCAACAAACGAACAAAATAAATAGTCATATTGTTTGCAAGGCAACAACCAACCAGCCACTCATCAACACAGGTTCACGTTGCGTTAATTATTGACTGTGATTTGTTTTGATGAACTTCTCTCTGAAAGTAGTGTAAACCGATACCTGTACTAGGTCTAAATTCAGCATATTTAGCACTGTACGCCCACATCTGATAAGACAAAATATCCCCTTATGCGTGTTTGTGTGCTATAATAGAACCATATTGTTATTTCCAGCTTCGTTTTCGCTGAGCACTCCCTACATCCTCTACTACCGCGTCGTCACCGACTACTACCGCGGCCCCCGTGTCTACTGCAAGGCGGAATGGCCCGACCCACGCTGGCAGAGGGGTGTCACCGTGGCGGTTGTCATGGCAACCTACGTCCTCCCGCTCACCGTCATCATCCTCTGCTACACCCTCATCCTAAAACATCTGTGGAAGAACAAGGTCACCACTCGGCGAGACAACGTGAGTGAACACGCCTCCATCTTCATCCATATTTATTGTTGAATGATTCTGTTGTCAGTTCCGATTATTGACTTGGGGACAAATAACGCAGCTGTATTATACGACGAGATTTGCTATGCAGAGATGTATCCTTTAGGCGTGCCGATTGTTTCGTAATTCGTTCGAATCTCATATCCGGGGTGATGGGGTAGCCAAGTGGTTAAAGCGTTCGCTCATCACGTCGAAGACCCGGGTTCGATCCCCACATTGGTACTATGTGTGAAGTCCATTTCTGGTGTCCCCGCTGTGATATTGCTGCAATATTGCTAAAAGCGGCGTAAAACTAAACTCACTCACATAAATTTGTTCCGGGAGTAATCAAGGACAGCAACTGCCATATTGAATAAATCCTCGTCTAAAATCGAGACTTTAAACGGTTTTAAACACAGCTTGATAAATGAGTGTATCCTGACTTTCACGTCATAGTAGACTATTGTGAAAGATGGATGACGTCATAAGCACAGAATGCTACACTGAATTATTAGATTGGTGTAAAAGGGAAATCTAAGGTTTGACCATCCAGTGGCTTAGTACAATAGAACACCGTTCCAAAGAACAAGGTGATACCACCAATAAGTATACGAACTTTTAAAATCATCTGATTTCTTTACCTGTGAAGATCCGGGTTAGAATTCATCTTCAGCAACCCATTCATGTCGGTAGGGGGATCGGGTGGTCAGGCTCGCTGACTTGGTTGACACATGTCATCGTATCCCAATTGCGTAGATCGATGTTCCTGCTATTGATCACTGGATTGTCTGGTCCAGACTCGATTATTTACATACCATATATCTGGAATATTGCTGTTTGCGGCGTAACACTATACTCACTCACTCACTCTGATTTCTTTACTTTAAACTGTTATGTTAAATTCACGCAGTAGGAACATTCTGTGTTATTGAAGAAAGGCCCTATGGAAACCAATATGACGAACAAATTTCGACATAAACATATTCTTTTGACCATATTTTACAGCCTGCTTATCATGTCACAACATCGTGATATATCTTGTGTCCACGACGATGATCCTCCTGTGGCTCATGCCTTAACTAATGTCACGGTAAACTTTCTTGTGAGAAGAGAATGTTTATTTGATATGATTTCGTGGAGATTAATTTCATGATAGAATGTAACTCTAATCCCAAGACGCCCATCGCGCACAGCATGTGATCCGTCCTGGACAGTAGAAAGTCACAAACATTCCATCCACCAAACCGACCACACACACACACACGCACGCACGAACGCACGCACGCACGCACGCACGCACACAAAAAACACGTACATGTCTTTATGATTACGTTGCCTCGAATCTCCGAGAGTAAACAGATTATTGAAAAGTATTTCAACAATTCTACGAAGGTATCGTATGTTCTGTATTCTTCGGGACGGTGGGGTAGCCTAGTGGTTAAAGCGTTCGTTCGTCACGCCGAAGACATGGGTTCGATTCCCCACATGGGTGAAGCCCATTTCTGGTGTCCCCCGCCGTGATATTGCTAGAATATTGCTAAAAGCGGCGTAAAACTAAATTCACTTATTCTTCGAGTGCTGCGTATGGTGCTCTGTTCCATGGCTAAAACAAATGACACGATCTCATCCCTGACACAACCCTAGATTCCTTTCACCCGACAGGAAAATAAAAGCAACAAATCTCCGCCACCGAATACATGCATCTTGTATACAGTGTGATAATGAAACGTCTCAAACTGTAATCCCGCCATAACTCCCAGATGCCACATGAGAACAGCGCATTCGCCAACTTCACTGTCTCACACCAATCGTCACCACTCGCCCCTTTCCGTAAACACCGAGAAGACTCTCTCTTTGGCTGGTCCCGGAATATAACGCGTGGTCACGAATGGCGTAACCCCAAATAAAAACAACAAAATCATAGCTTCCACAGTCATAACAAACGTCTGCTAAAGGTAGAGTGTATTGTGCTATTCCAACTATGAACATATACACCCGTGAAGATCCGGGTTAGAACTGATATTCACGAACCCATGCTTACCGTAAGAGGCGACTAACGGGATCGGGTAGTCAGGTTCGCTGACTTGGTTCACACATATCATCGACTGCACAGATCGATATGAGCATGTGTTGGTGAATCACTAGCATATAGTCACAGCACCAAGACAGACGCAAGAACAACGCAATCGACCATGAGTGAGTGAGTGAGTTTAGTTTTACGCCGCACTCAGCAATATTTAGACCTAGTACAGGTATCGGTTTACACTACTTTCAGAGAGAAGTTCATCAAAACAAATCACAGTCAATAATGAACCTGTGTTGATGAGTGGCTGGTTGGTTGTTGGCATGCAAACAATATGACTATTTATTTTGTACGTTTGTTGCTTAACGCCACACTCAGCAATATTCCAGCTATATGGCGGCGGTCTGTAAATAATCGAGTCTGGACCAGACAATCCAGTGATGAACAGCATGAGCATCGATCTGCGCAATTGGGAACCGATGACATGTGTCAACCAACTCAGCGAGCCTGACCACCCGATCCCGTTAGTAGCCTTTACGACAAGCATAGTCGCCTTTTGTGGCAAGCGTGGGTTGCTGAAGACCTATTCTACCCCGGATCTTCACGGGCCGCAATCGACCATGAGTGAGTGAGTTTAGTTTTACGCCGCTTTGAGCAATATTCCAGCAATATTACAGCGGGGGACACAAGAAATAGGCTTTCACACATTGCAGCCATGTGGGGTCCTTATCCCCTGTGTGGTACATAGAAAGTGTTAAACATTTTCGAGCAGGAAGCGTGTGTGTGATGATTTCTGAAAAGGAAAAAAACAAACGCAAAACCAACAGATTTGTATGTTTGTGGAGTCAACACCATTATCGACCCGTGAAGGTCCGGGTTAGAATACTGATCTTCAGTAATCCATGCTTGTCGTAAGAGGCGACTAACGGGATCGGATGGTCAGACTCGCTGACTTGGTGACTCGATGCTCCGTTGATCACTGGATTGTCTGGTCCAGACTCGATTATTTACAGACCGCCGCCATATAGTTGGAATATTGCTGAGTGTGGCGTAAAACTAAACTTACTCTCTCACTCACTTGACACTATTATCACAGCTGTGTTTTAGCTATACATACATATGTACATATATGTTTGTAGTGTTTCCATGACGTTTTGATAACGGTTGTCACTATTTTTATCAAATCCAATTTTCAAGTGTATACCTTTTTGTGTCTGTCACTTAACGATCCCTGCCTTAAAATAACGACATTACAAATGTCATCTGCAGACACTGCAAAGACTAGTAGAATGGATATATTGTATTACCGTAGAGAAAGACACAACCATATGAAAACATGATAGAACCACTCCATATTATTTCTGTGGAGGATTTTGTGTTTCATAAACAAACCTTTGCCTAACTTAGCAATGAAAGTGAACGTGAGTTATAGTATAACACACCATTGTTATTTAACACCACAAGTCTTAAAAAGGGTGGGGGTTTGATTTCGATTAAAAGTGAAACGTTTTTTGGGACTGTTTTTATAGTTCAGACATAAAACGCAAAGGTATATTGGGCTGTTTTTTAAGGTTAAGACATAACATACAATGTGGGGAATAGGTGCAACTGTACTGAGAGGAGTTCCTCATAAATTCTGTTATATATAATAGTGTTATAAAGAAATGGAGAAAACAAATCTTATATAGGTCACGTTGATTGAGGGCTGGACTTGTAACGCTTTCGTTACGCTATGGTAGAAATCAATATGACTCTTTAACTGTCCTAGTCGTGATCAGCGGTAAAGAAACCCTGCATTACTCCCAGGTCCTATTGCATCCGGCTGTTATCGTGTGGTGGTTGCACGTCCTTACCAGGATGTTGCACGTCCTTACCGCACGGGGAGGGATGCAGGTGAGGGTCACCGAAATTATCTCGGGGGGAATAATGATACATAATGCACATATTGGGATGGTCATGGACTAAACGTATGTTGGGAGTGGGGTGATTCGACATTGTGATGGGCATTAGGGAAAGGTCATTTTTGCATCACAATTACTACAAAGACCAACATCAAGACCAACAACACCCACAACACAGACAACACCAACTCCATCAACTCCAACCACGTCAACACCACCAATTCTTACTCCAACACCACCAACAACAAAACCACCACCAAGACCAACACCACCACCACTACCTCCAGCTACACCAACACCAACATCAACATCAACAACTACACCTACACCAACACCTACACCAACACAAACACCAACATCAACAACTACACCTACACAAACACCTACACCAACACCAACACCAGCACCTACACCAACACCAACATCAACACCATCACCAACACCAACACCTACACCAACACCAACACCAACACCTACACAAACAGTAACAGCAACACCTACACCAACACCTACACAAACACAAACAGCAACACCAACACCTACACCAACACCTACACCAACACCAACACCAACACCAACACCAACACCAACACCTACACCTACACCTACACCAACACCAACACCAACACCAACACCAACACACCAACACCAACACACCAACACCAACACCACACACCAACACCACACACCACCTACACCCACACCTACACACCAACACCAACACCTACACCATACACCTACACCAGCACCACCAACACCAACACCTACACCAACACCTACACCAACACCAACACCAACACCTACACCAACACCAACACCAACACCTACACCAACACCACACAACACCAACACCCACACCACACTCCACCACACCACACCTACACCTACACCTACACCTACACCAACACCACACCAACACCAACACCAACACCAACACCAACACCAACACCTACACCAACACCAACACCAACACCAACACCAACACCAAACACCTACACCACACAACACACAACAACACCTACACCTACACCCCACACCAACACCTACACCTACACCTACACCTACACCTACACCAACACCACACACCAACACCACTATCAACACCAACACTCTACACCAACACTCACACTCAAACACTCTACACCAACACCTACACACAACACCAATACAATACTCTACACTACTTACACTAACACCTACACCAACACTTACACCAACACCTACACACTAACATACACCAACACCTAACACTCCACACATTCTACACCTAAATACTAACAACACCACAATACTAACCAACACCACCCAACACCAACACTAACACCAACATCAACACTCAACACCTACACTCCACACTCAACACTAACACCTACACCTACACAACACCAACACCTACACCTACACCTACACCTAACACCTACACCAACACTCAAACACTAACACTAACACCTACACTCACACTCTACACTTACCTACACTCTAACACACACCCACTTACACCTACACACCAACACCAACACCAACACCAAACACTAACACTACACACTCTACACCTACACCTACACCACACTCCTACACCAACACTCTACACCAACACCTACACTAACACCAACACCTACACTCTACACCCTACACCCACACCCACACAAACACCTCTACACCAACACCAACACCAACACTAACAACAC
The DNA here is from genome assembly GCF_003918875.1 of Haliotis rubra. Classification (NCBI taxonomy): domain Eukaryota; kingdom Metazoa; phylum Mollusca; class Gastropoda; order Lepetellida; family Haliotidae; genus Haliotis; species Haliotis rubra. The sequence goes on from NW_025767690.1 coordinate 2,209,188, forward strand.
CTACACCAACACCAACACCAACACTAAACACACTACACTCTACATCTACACTTACACATAACACACCAACACTCCACACCTACTCAACTTACACCCTACACCAACACCAACACCTACACCTACACTCTACACCTACACCAACACACCAACACCAACACAAATAATTAACAACACTTACACTCTACACCAACACCAACACTCTTACACCTACACCTGGCTACACACAACAACCTACTCTACACCTACACCTACACTGTATTACACCAACACCAACACAACACAACACCAACACCAACACCTACACCTACACTTACCACACTCTACACTCTACACCAACACCAACACTCTAACACTCCTACACCAACACCAACACCTACACAACACCTACACCAACACACCAACACCAACACTCTACACCAACACCAACACCAACACTCTACACCTACACCTACACCTACACAAACACCAACACCAACACCAACACCAACACCAACACCAACACCTACACAACACAAACACTTACACCAACACTCTACACTCTACACCAACACCAACATCTACACCAACACCAACACCTAACTACCTACACCAACACCTACACCAACAACACTAACACCAACACCTACACCAACACCAAACACCTTACACCAACACCAACACCAACACCACACCACCTACACACCTACACCTACACCTACACCTACACTCTACACAAACACCAACACTACACCAACACCAACACCTACACCAACACCCACAACCTACACCTACACCTACACCTACACCTACACCCACACAACACCTACACCAACTCCTACACCAACACCTACACTAACGCAACACCTACACCAACTCCTACACCAACACCTACACTAACACAACACCTACAACAACACCTACACCAACACCTACACAAACATCAACACCTACACCAACACCTACACCTACACCTACAACTACAACTACAACTCCACAATTACACCTACACCTACACCTACACCAACACCTACACCAACACCTACACCTACAACAACACCAACACCTACACCAACACCTACACCTACACCAACACCTACACCAACACCAACACCAAGAACAACAACACCAACACCTACACCAACACCAACACCTACACCTACACCAACACCCACACCCACACCAACACCTACACCTACACCAACACCAACACCTACACCTACACCTACACCTACACCTACACCTACACCTACACCTACACCAACATCAACATCTACACCAACACAACAACAGCACCAACACCAACAGCACCAATACCCCCCACCCCAACCCAAACAACACCAACACTAACAACAAAACGGCTTTCGATACCATCGATCACTGTATCCTCTTCAGGCGGCTAGAGACCAGCGTTGGACTCACAGGAACGGCACTGCAGTGGGTAAAATCGTATCTTTCTTCTCGGACAGAGTCAGTAAAGATTGGTGACAAAATCTCAATACCATCATTGGTTCGCTATGGAGTGCCACAGGGTTCTGTTCTGGGACCCCTCCTCTTCAGCTTGTACATTTTACCAATTGGAGACATCGTGAGAAGTCATTCCCTAAAATTCCATCTCTACGCTGACGATAATCAGTTGTATATTTCCATCAAACCATCAGAAGTTTCACAAGGAGTTCATAAGATCGAACGCTGCATAATGGATATCCGGGAATGGATGGCTGTCAACTATTTGAAGTTGAACGACAGCAAGACTCAGTTCCTTGCCATAGGCTCACGGCAACAGCTGCAGAAGATGCCACCTGGAATCACGCTCAAGATAGGAACTGAGGATGTGAAGACCTCAAACTCAGCCAGAAGTCTGGGAATCATCTTCCAGTCCAACATGTCCCTAGATGAATATGTCAAGTCCCTCTGCAAGTCATGTTTCTTTCACATCTACAACATCGGCAAGATCCGCAACTTCCTAGACACCGAGACAACAAAGCTCCTAATGCAAACACTTGTAATCTCAAAGCTGGACTATTGCAACTCACTCTTTTGCAACACGGCATCTTCAACATTTTCTAAATTGCAGAAAATTCAAAACGCAGCAGCTCGTGTGGTCTCTCGAACCCATCGTCATGACCATATATCGCCAGTTCTGAAATCCCTTTACTGTCTTCCAGTAAAGTACAGGATCTACTTCAAGATTCTGCTACTGACTCATAACTGCCTCTACGATGACCAGTCCTGTGACTACCTTCGCCAGCTTGTACATCTGCATGTACCCACCAGAGCTCTTAGATCAAAAGATACGTTAAGACTAACACAGCCAAGCACTAAAACATCAATGGGTGATAGAGCCTTTTCTGTAGCAGCACCAGCTCTGTGGAACAATCTTCCAGTCACCCTCAGACGAACTGAGTCACATTCACAATTCAAGAACTTGCTCAAAACCTACTTCTTCAAGATGGCTTCTGATTAGAACTCTTTTCACACTTATTGTGTTTTTAACGATGTTATGCAGCGCCGTTGAGCATCTAGGATGGAAACTAGGCGCTATACAAGCCAATTATTATTATTATTATTAAAACAACACCTACACCAACACCTACACCAACACAACATCAACACAACACCTACACCAACATAAACACCTACACCAACATCAACACCTACACCAACACAACACCTACACCTACACCAACACAACACCTACACCAACATCAACACCTACACCAACATCAACACCTACACCAACACCAACAACAAGAACAACAACAACAACACCTACACCTACACCTACACCTACACCTACACCTACACCAACACCTACACCAACATCAACACCTACACCAACATCACACCACACCTATATCAACACCTACACCAACACTAACTACAACATCTACACCTGCACCAACACCTACACCAACACCAACAACAAGAAGAACAACAACATCAACACCAACACCAACATCAACACCTACACCAACACCAACACCAACTCCAACAACATCAACACCAACACCAACATCAACACCAACACCAACTCCTACATCAACACCAACAACAACAACACTGACATATATGAACTGTTCCTGATAGTGTTATTAACTCACGTTGCCTTCTTGTCACGCTTGGTACTCTTGACCAACAAGAAATCAAGACTTCTTTCCGTGTGTGTATGTGTTCACACAGATGGGCTGTATTGATTTACGACTCTTCATATAGCCTTCTGGTATAGCTGTATTTGCTCGGCAAACTATGCTCGAATTATGTGTGATTTGGATGGTCATTAGAGATGCTTAGTGGCGTGATGACCACTATTGTTGTCAATGAAACTGTATTGAAGCAGGAAACACTGGCCATAGATCTGACATACGTAGGAAGTCCAAGTATCCTTGAGGGTCGAATAGCCGTTGCTTCTGTTGCATTCAATTACTGGTGAATGAGTGAGTGAGTTTAGTTTTACGCCGCACTCAGCATTATTCCAGCTATATGGCGGCGGTCTGTAAATAATCGAGAGAGAGAGAGAGAGAGAGAGAGAGAGAGAGAGAGAGAGAGAGAGAGAGAGAGAGAGAGAGAGAGAGAGAGAGAGAGAGAGAGAGAGAGAGAGAGAGAGAGAGAGAGGAGGGAGGGAGAGAGACACAGAGCGACCGAGAGAGAAAAAGAGAGACAGACAGAGAAAGGGAGAAAGAGAGTGTATGTGTGAGAGAGAGAAAGAGAGCGAGACAGTGTGTGTGAGAGAGAAAGAGACAACACAAACACACACACCACATAAAATTATATGTAATAGAAATATAGAAGTCTCATGCCCTGACATTTACACATACTTTTCCTAGATTTGATTGGCATGGAACTAAGTAACGTTACAGACACCCCCCATACTTTAATACTGAAATCGAACAGCAGATCCCGGTAGGACCTCCTTGTCCCACATAAGCTGGGTAGAAAAGAACTTAGTCCAGAGTGTCTGGTCAATAGATGAAGCTGATGAAGCAACAACATCCAGGACGAGACACAAAGTACTCCCTCCGTGGCAGTATCTCCGTAATGGCGGAAAGTTACATTAAACGCCCATTAGTAAAAGAACAACCTTAATAGCTTTTTACACCCCCAGGATCAATGGAATCTCCTGTCGATATCAATTAGGATATCACACTTCCTTTATGGAGGAAGTTGTATTTCTTCTTTTTGGAAATACCTACTTCCACTCAATTACATCGGGGATTAACAAGCATTGTTAGACGGGATTTCAAGCTGGATTTCAATTGCAGTGTTTCACTGAAAGAGAGCATAAGTCAAACTTTGGTTAGCGTGAGGGTCCCCCTCAAATGTCGCGGATAGTGTGTGGGATCTGCTATCATCACGGAAGCAGCTCTTTAGGAAGAGAGGAACATATTTCGTTTGAAGCTAGATGTATTCCGATTCAAACAGATCAATTTGTTTTTCATGTTTCGGTTGAGAGATGGCATTGGGGTAGGGTACTGGAAGAGGATGAAAGCTTGATGGCCATACTTTCCCCGAAAATATTTCCGACATATTGCCTGGGGACTTCTCCTAAGAGCGCTTACGAGACGCTGTTTTCATATGCTGAACTCGTTTGGAAAAGAAAGTGTGACGAAAATAATTAAAGAATTTTAAAGACAGTTATATGCAGTTAAACACCGTTGTATCGAACTTTGATCAGACGAACCTATGTTGTCTCGAAGTAGAAGCTTGTTTACCTCGTACTCTTTCTACAGTTGTGTATTTTATCGGATGTGTCGAACCTCGGACAACTCGAAGTATTTAGTATTTCCGTAGGTACCGTCAACATCTCTCTCTCTCTCTCTGAGTACGTTTTGACACGCATGGTTATCTGGAATTCATCTGATACAATGCAAATAACTTGTTTGTGAAAATTGAATAAAAGAATTCCAATGTTTTCATTGCCTTTGGGGATAATAAGGATATGGTGGATGCTGAGATGTTAGGAGTTCACTGTCTCAGACCAGGAAATGAAATGTGGTGATACAGTTTGTTATTTGATAATCCGGAAGCTTGAGGGAACATATTTTTAAAGGTCACAAATTTCACAGAAGCGTCAGTTACCTTGATTAGAAGTCCAGATATATCACGACATTAACTGGGGACAAGTTGACATGCCTGAAGGGGCGGTGGGGTAGCCTAGTGGTAAAAGCGTCCGCTCGTCACGCGAAGGCCCGGGTTCGATTCCCAACATGGGTACATTGTGTAAAGCCCATTTCTGGTGCCCCCCGCCGTGATATTGCTGGAATATTGCTAAAAGCAGCGTAAAACCATACTCACTCACTCACTCACATGCCTGAAGGCTAGCGACTTTCTATAACCCATAAACATGTTTATTATTCGATGAGGATATTGGAGATACAGTGACAGGGAACAATATCGAAAATATGGTGGGATGTGTGTGTGTTTGTGAGTGTGTGTTTGTGAGTGTGAGTGTGTTGTGAGTGTGGAGTGTGTGTGTGTGTGAGTGTGTGTGTGTGTGTGTGTGTGTGTGTGTGTGTGTGTGTGTGTGTGTGTGTGTGTGTGTGTGTGTGTGTGTGTGTGTGTGTGTGTGTGTGTGTGTGTGATTAGGTAATGGTGATATGGAGCATGTCATTGACATGTCTTCTCAAGGAGTTGATAGGTTTCCGAAAAGTCAGCCGATTAAGCCAAAGTCTCTTTTTCAGTATCGATGGAAAAACAAGAGCAATATCAAAGTTCCTAGCTGGAAATGTCAGGTTTGGGTGTGAAGGTATTTGTGCACCAAACCCTCAATTTCGATTTGAAATCGAAGTGCGTTTCAAGTACATTAATATCCTGAAAGGTCGCTTCCGAATGGTCCGTTTGGTTTTTACGAAAAATGACAACTGAAGATCCAGGTTAGAATTGCTTTTCAGCAACTAATGTTTGTCGTGGGAGTCAATAAACGGGATCGGTTGTCAGGCTTGTTGACATGGTTGAAGGAAGTAATCGTGTCACATCTGTGTAGATCTATATTCAGGAAGCTCCCGGTCTTATATATTTATGTCATATAGCTGGTACATTGCTGAGAGACGTTATCAACAACAAACAACTCCCACAATTTTTAGAGACAGTGTAAACATGTCAACATGATCCCTTGCCTTCATTTTCCAGAACTTCACAACCGGAACCATTACAAGATGGAAAGATGCATGTATTTCCTTCCATTTTTTTCTTGCAGGATCCACAGCCAGCGGTTAGCGAGGGGACTTCCGGTAACACTACGCATGACCGACGCCGTCGTAAGGTCGCCAAGATGGTGGCCATAGTGGTCATTCTGTTCGCATCACTCTGGCTTCCCATTCACGCCTTCAGCCTTGCCTACCACTTCCATCCCAAATTCCCGAAGACTCAAGTCCTCTACAACATCAAGCTCATTGCACATACTCTGTCCTTCTTCAACTCCTGCGTGAACCCCTTCGTCTATGCCTTCATGGGCGACGGATTTCGACGTGCGTTCCGGAAGTCCTTCCCATCATGCACTAGGCACAACCGTATCATACCTTGGGCAGCGACCGAAGCTGGTCATTCGGCCATGAACGATACCCGTATGACGGAAACCTTTAGAAGCCGCTCAAATACCCAAAAGAGCTCAAAAGCCTGATCTGGATGAACAGTAATATGCTAATTGAGAGGGCTGTCAACGTCCCATGAATTTGCTTTGTATTGCCCGGATGAAACTCTTTTGAGAGTTTTGTAATTCACTTTGACGTGCAAAATGGCCGCCATAGAATCATGTTTTAGTGAAAAGTCCCCCATTAATCTTAGCTTACGTCCGCATTTCCCATCACTCCATCCCTTACCCATCCATTACACATTCGTCTACAATTTATATCCAACTGACAATAACCGTGGGTATTTGTATTCTCCCCACTTAACAGAAGCTACCAAGTTATGACCTGAGTAAAGTTTCCTTTTTAGAAAAAATAATATGACCGTATTTTTTTAAAGGAAACAAAACCCCTGGATCATGATAATATTTGAGGTGACCGTTGAAGGTGAAGATGGCGACTAATCTGATAACCAGCTTGTCCATATTCCCAGAGACATTCGGTCACATTTTCGAAAGGTTATGATCAGCCAAGACTGCGCTTTGAATATGAAAGGATTAGGGTAATGACAAGAGATGAACATAAATGCTGCGTTACTAAAATATCTAATAAATATGAGTTACTTCACATACGAAACTGTCACATGTAGAAACAGCACTTACGACGTTTCAGAATGAACAGATCGGTAGCCTGTTTTTGTGGGAATATGCCATTTTCGTGCATTTCCTTTATGTAATAATGATATGAATACTAGACTGCATTGAAGCAAAGAAAAAAATACATTGTAACTGGCGATAAAATTTAAAATCAAGTTAGCATCTTTTGAATTCTTTTCTTACGACGCAGGGGATCTAACGCCAAACCTGCCACCCCTTGCCTCACGATACCTGTGAGGTGGTTACAACCAGTTAACCAGTCTGAAAAGAAGGTAAGGACTAACCTATTAAGTTTTGAAACGTAGAAAAATGAATTACATCAAATATTCAACTTTTAAATTCTTCATAATACAGGTTTGTTACGCCTTAGGTGTACGGCTGACCAAAAGGGAGCCATCTTAAGATATTTTATTCCCTTTGCAGCTAACACGACGCCTTGAACACGACTATTATTCGGGAGTGTTCGATGTATGAGCATTCTGAAAAGGTATCTTGTCCACATCGTTATAATTAATATTAAAGGTCGGACTTCATAACTCCGACCGCCTACGTGGCGCAATGGGAAGAGATTATGTACGGGTAACGGGAGGTTTGTGGTCGAAGCCCGACCTTGTCATTTCAGAAGACGTTTAAAGGTGGCAGTTGTTGTGATAATGTGTGCTCATAATCATGTCATTGTCACCAGTACTGTGTCTCACTGGGGTATACATGTTTCCACTACGGCATGATTCCTGAGTACCACAACTCCACCTTATCTTGTAGGATAGCCTGGTGGTTGTCAGTAGGTGTTCAGTCGTGACGCCGCAGATCGGGGCTCGACTACCCACGTGGGTATAATGTGTGAAGCCTATTTCTGGTGTCCGCGCGTGATATTGCTGGAATATTGCTAAAAGAGGCGTACAATTAAACGTACTCACTCCCTCTCTCTCTCTCTCTCTCTCTCTCTCTCTCTCTCTCTCTCTCTCTCTCTCTCTCTCTCTTTCTCACGCACACATTTTTCACGCTTTCACACAAATCTTTCATGTGGCGTAAACACACAAACGTATGCAAACACGTATAGCATCAATAATTGTTCACGCTTCATGCGACTTAAACTGTAAATCCCCTTTCATTCCCCTTCCCCTCCTCCCTTCCTGTCCCCCTCTCTCAGGACAAACAGTATCGTTTGATCCAAACATTCTACTAACCAGTAAACGACAGATCAAATAAATGTCATTTTGCCCTTTCGGGTTTTACGCTGTTCATCCAAAGGCGAGGCAATAAATACCTATTGGCATTACTAGGGCCATCTGAGTCTAATCAGATCCGCATTGAGACTCGTTATCCCTAGTAATTAGATACATTACCAAACACTTCTCTGTTTTGACGTTTCCTGCGTTGAACGGTCTGGGTAAGTACTTGAAATGATCGAAGGGAAAATGCTTATTCGATTAGATCAATCGGAATGCGATTTAACCATGCGGGTGGTATGGATCTAAGAGTTCAAATGAACCAGTAGATTTTATTAGGCGGAAAATAACGTCAAATCAGACGCTAGAAATGTGACAAATTGTGCAGGAATAATTTCAAAGGAATTTTGTTTTCTCCTATTTTCGTACTGCGAATACAAGGGCAGCTCAATGTAGTGTGTTTGTGTCGCCTTGTAAGCAGAGACTTGGTCACAAGGTAAAGGGAGAGCCAAAATCAGCGCCCTGACGTGCAAACATACAACGTCAGCAAGTGGACTGTGTGTTTTCACAGGGAATGCTTTCAGAATTGTTTCTGTTTCTGTTGTGTGACAGCATACATATATTGTCCAGTTGTAAAATTGTTTTGTCTTTGCAAATAAATACATTAATGGATGGTTTTACATAAATATCGAAATGACTGATTATTCACAATACATCTATGTAACAAGTTCAGTATTTTGTCTGGAAAACCGTATCACATATTGCATGTGTATATTAAGTCTCAAGCAACGGGGGCAGTGGCGTAGCATTGGCACGCTGAAGACGTGGGTTCGATTTTTAACATGGGTACAATGTGTGAAGGCGATTCTGGTGTCCCCCGTCGTGATTTCGATGGAATATTGCTAAAAGCGTAAAACTAAACTCAATCACTCGAGCAAAGAAAAATATACAATCATGTTTGATGGTGGTAAAAAACGAAAACCAACAAGCAATGGTGATGAATTGAATATTAGTAGCATAATTATAATGTTTTTTGGACGGAAGTGGTTCAGCGACTGGTTTCAGTGAAGTAACTGTTTGAGTAGGTTTGCTGTTATGTTATGGTCAAATATCATGTTTGTGTATGTACTTTCCTTTGGCTGCTAGGTTATAATGACAAACGCTATTACTCCAAACTGACAAATACTTTGTTTTTGATATCATATGACAGGATGTGAGGCTTCGGAATATTTACATGTGCAGTGTCGATTCTGTGATCCTTTAGATGGTCTTCATTGTCTTTGGATTGTTTTCCCGTGAAAAGACATCTGATTTGTATTTCCTGTTGCGGATTTTGTTTGCTCAGCAATATTTCAGCAATATGACAGCGGTCTGTAAATAATCCAGTCTGGACCAGACAATCCATTGATTGACATCAAGAGCATCGAACTCCGCAAGTGGGAAACGATGAAAGCCAAGTCACCGAGCCTGACCCCCGATCCCGTTAGTAGCCTCATGCGAAAAGTATGGGTTGCTGAAGACCAATTCTAATCCGGATCTTCACGGAGCCACGCTTGTAGCAGTGCTGTCCAACATTGTCTCTGTAACAGTGATATCATATACCCCTTTAACAATGACATCGTACATAACATGTTACAATGATGTCGTACATTACATTAATATTATGTAATACACACGTATAATTATGTTATATACATGTCTGTGCCTGGGATCTTGTTCAGTATCTGACTGTAACAGTTCATCATTATGGTACAAGTCTGTGAAAGTGAATTTAACAGAACATGCGTATAACGGTGTCAGCACATTGTTACTTTTTGTGACACTGACGTGAATTTAGTAAATTAATGTATAATCATGTGTTTCTGCGCGTTGGTTATTGTTTATTGTGTACACATTCGTGTTACAATGGCTGTAACCCTAACATTGAAATCATATAATACACATATGTACCAATGATATCACATATGTGTCTGTGACTGTGATATCGTTCAGTAAATCATTGTAACAGTTCATCGTAATGGTACACGGCTGTAAATGTGAATTTAATATTACATGCTTGTAACGATAACGTTGTAACGTTGTCATGTCATTGTTCCTGTTTGTGACAGTCACATGTATTTGATAAAACATAATGACATTGTGTAATCATGTGTTTCTGCCCTTGGTTATTGTTTATTGTGTAAAACTTTCGTGTTCAACTGAATTATCGACTCGGGCAGAAACTTGTCAACCACACGACCGTATTATATTGGTTCTAGACCTGGAACTATATACGATGGCGTTGAGGAATCCAATCACACAAAACATCGCCATACAGTTTGTTCTGTATTCCTTCCCTAAAAATAACTGTGTAAAAGCAAATAAAAGCGTCCACCGTCCGACTTTATTTTTTTTCATATGCCGAAAAGACGTCAGGTTGGACTTTCCATGACCTGTGGGACAGCTATTTCGATAAAATGCGTTTTATCATGCACCGTTAACATTATTTAAAACAGAAATGGCGTCTAATTCTGGAAGCAGTAGACGCCTTTTGTCTGGCATCAGACATATATGTTAATGTAATTTCTTTTGGTGCTTCCTGTAGGTTACTGAGAGAGGTCTCAAGGTCATAGAGGAGCCTAGAAGTTATTCCTCTTGCCTGAGTGTGAGTCAGCTTGGCCAGACATTAAAGCGAAGAATTGTTTGAACACACAATGCTATTTAGAAAGTGCTCAAAGGTAACATGCATTTTGGGGATTACACTTTACATACTCTATTACTTTCTGAGGGTGTGGGTTCGAATGCCGGATGGGACTCAACTCAAAGTGTAATCCCAAATATAGTATGTGTTACATTTGAGCACTTTCTAAATGGCATTGTGTATTCATAGCTTCCGGCCGTGGAAGCCATGCCAAATTACACTTATCAGAGAAATACACAACGTCCGTGATCTAGACTGCCAGTTGTCCAACTTCTAATTTTGTGGAAGCAACGGTGGATGAGTGGGTTAGACGGCTGACTTTGTGTGCTGACGTTTAGGCGTCTGACTCTGAGGGTGTGGGTTCGAATCCCGGATGAATCTGTACTTTACTGAGAAAGTGTAATCCCAAATAGAGCATGTGTTTCATTGATCACTTTCTAAACGGCATTGTGTATTTAAACAATTCTTGGCTTTAATGTATCGCGTGGTGCAAGAATTGTTTGGTGGACATTTTCAAACAAATAACTGGCCTTCATCAACCCGAATGCCTATTTGTTACCGAAACGGATTCCACTGATGGTAAAGGACAAACTAGTGATAAAATTATGACTGGTTCACGGAAAATCAGGTCTTCACGAAATGAATAAGCATGCCATACCCCACCGTCAGCACCCACGTCGTCACTACTTACAACAACGTCGTTAGTGGTATAAATGAACATGATTGCTAAGAAGGAAGAGTCTGGAAATGTTATTGCATTCTACTGCCCACCTCACCACTCCCGGAAAAAAACTCTCAAACCAGTTTTTGCATACTCCGCACTTGATTATGTCACGCACAAGATCATGACCGCATTTGAAGTTAAGTCAGTTGATCTCAAATTACAAACCAGTCTCAATCAAATTTGAATTTTTACTTTGGGAATATTTAAGCGATTTTTTTAATCGATAGAACTCGCAATACTGTTTGGTCTTCAAGTCAAAAAAGACGAAACTGGGCATGCGGTTTATATTGGAGCAGGAGATAATCGTGTTGAGACTGCATCCGTTTGTATTTGCATATCAGCTCATTGCCAGCCCGAGTATATATAACAGAGGCTGGCAGCCATGCTGTGTAAACCTTCAAGGGTCTTGGAATCCATACGTCGATAGTAGGACAAAGATATTCTTGTTTATATGCTGGTTTGTGTTGGGGCCATGTCGTGTTGAGCACGTGCTAGGAATAGCCATGGAATGACCATGGGCGCGGTTATTTGCAAATGACCTATCGCTTGTCACATGATCATATAGCGTGGGCGATGGCAGGACCTGGGTAGTTTAAAAACAATGCTAAAATTAGTTATTGATATGTTTTAAAACAATTTTAGAAATGCAATAGAAAAACAATACAATTTGTATTAACATAAATGACTGGAATGAGTGAGTGAGTGAGTAAGGCTTTACGCTGCGTTCAGCAATATTTCAGCAATATCGGGACAGTGGACGCCAGAAATGAGCTTCACACATTGTACCCATGTGGGAGTCGAGTGAACACTTGAACCACTAGGCTACCCCTTCCCCTTGCCCCCTCCGCACAACCACGCTTTTTGTACCCCCAGGATCAATTAAAGCTCTTGTCGATATCAATTCGGGTATCATACGGAGGAAGTCTTTCTTTTGGCAAATACGTACTTCCACTCAGTTACATCGGGGATTAACAAGCATTGTTTGACGGGATTTCAAGCTGGATTTCAATTGCAGTGTTTCACTGAAAGAGAGCATAAGTCAAACTTTGGTTAGCGTGAGGGTCCCCCTCAAATGTCGCGGATAGTGTGTGGGATCTGCTATCGTCATGGAAGCAGCTCTTTAGGAAGACTAGGAAAATATTTCGTTTGAAGCTAGATGTATTCCAATTCAAACAGATCAATTTGTTTTTCATGTTTCGGTTGAGAGTTGGCTTTGGGATAGGGTACTGGAAAAGGATGAGAGGTTGATGGTCATACTTATATTTTTTGGCGGACAACTCGAAGCATTTCCGTAGGTCCCGTCAACATCAATGGTATTTGGCTCCCACCCTCCCTCCCCCTCTCCCTCTCCCCTCCTCTTGAATTCATCTGAATATATTTGCTGCTCATGTACCTGAAGAAATGACCTGTGTATGAAATTTGAATTAAACAATTCCATTGTTTTCATTGCCTTTGGGGATAATAAGGATATTGTGGATGCTGAAATGTTAGGAGTTCACTGTCTCAGACCAGGAAATGAAATGTGGTGATACAGTTTGTTATTTGATAATCTGGAAGCTTTCTGGAACATATTTTTAAAGGTCACAAAGTTATAGAAGTGTCAGTTTCCTTGATTAGAAGTCCAGATACATCACAACATTCACTGGGGACAAGGTCACAGGCCTGAAGGCTAATACTTTCTTTAAACCAATGAGCAATATTTTTTATTCGATAAGAATTTTGGAGATATGGTGAGAGGGAACAATATGGAAAATAAAGTCGGGGTCATTAGGTAATGATGGTAACAAGCATGCCATGTTTTCTCGAAGAATTCATAGATTCATGAAAAGTCAGTCGATTAAGCCACAGTCTCCTTTTCATTATCGGGGGAAAACATGTCCCATGTCAAAGTTCCTAGCTGGAAAAATCAGATGTGGGAGTAAATGTATTTGAGAACCAAATTCTCAATTTCGGCGTGGAAATCGAAGTGCGTTTCACGTACTATACACATTAATATCTTGTAAGGTCGCTTTCACGTGGTCCGTTTTTTTCTCGAAATATGACAATCATTTAACATTTAAGGAATCAATGATCAAACATTCAGCAGTCTCCGGGAAGATCCAGGTTAGAATTGCTTTTCAGCAACTAATGTTTGTTGAAAGAGGCAACAAACGGGATCGGTTGTCAGGCTTGTTGACTGTTTTGAAGGATGTTATCGTATCCCATCTGTATAGATCTATATTCAGGGCGTCATGATGTCATGTGTTATATATATATGTCACATAGGAATATTAGTGAGAGACACTGTAAACAACAAACAAATCCAATAATTTTAGAGACAGTGTAAACATATCAACATGATACCTTGACTTCATTTTCCAGAAATGCGCTTTCAAAGATGCGCTTTGAATTAAGAAAGGATTAGGGTAATAACAAGAGAAGAACATAAATGCTGCGTTACTAAAATATCTAATAAATATGTGTTACTTCACATACAAAAGCTGCCACATATAGAAACAGCATGACGTTTCTGAATGAACAGATCGGTAGCCTGTTTTTGTGGGAATATGCCATTTTTGTGTACTTCCTTTATGTAATAATGATTCAAATACTAGATTGCATTGAAGCAAAGAAAAATACATTGCAACTGATGACAAAATTTACATCAAGTTAGCATCTTTTGAATTCTTTTCTTACCACGCAGGGGATCGAACCTCAAACCTTCCACTCTCATTGCCTCGCGATACCACTGGGTGGCTTACATATTACAACCAGTTGACCGGTTTGAAAAGAAGGTAAGGGCTAACCTAATGCGTTTTCAAACTGTTAGCATGAAGTTTTGAAACCTAGAAAATATTAATTACATCAATTGTTTAACTTTTAAATTCTTCCTGATACAATTTTGTTATGCCTTTGGTGTATGGCAGGGTAAAAGGGAACCATCTTGAAATATCATATTCTTTGGTAGCTAACACGACCCCAAAATAGTATCGTCCTACCCTTGAACACGCTTGCTTGACAACGATACACAAATCTGTATGGAAACGTCGCATCACCCAAGTAAGGAGTTGTTCATCCATAAACAACTTCTTTATTCGGGTGATGCGACGTTTCGCTACAGATATTTGTACTTGCTTGACAGCGATACAAGAATCTGTATCGAAATTTCGCATCACCCAAATAATGTTCATCCATAAGGTTTGTCCTTACTGTGAAAATGTTTTGCACTCACAATCACGATCGCTGTCTCAGATTCACAAGTACTGTGTCTTACTTGGGTATACATTTTTCCACATTTTCCACAGTCCCCGGCCCCACCTTCTCATGTGGGCAGTAGGGTAGCTTATGGTTAAAGGGTTCGCCCGAGACCCGGGTTCGATTCCCCACATGGGTACAATGTGTGAAGCCTATTTCGGGATATTGCTGGAATATTGATAAAAGAGGCGTAAACCTAAACTCACTGACCCCTTCTCTCTCTCTCTGAACACTAACACACGAACACACACACGCACACACCTTTTTGCACGCTCTCACGCACATCCTTCACGTGACGTAAACACACAAACATAAGCAAACACATATAGCATCAATAATTGTTCACGCTTCATGCAACCCCCTTTCATTCCGCTCCTCACTCCCTGTCCCCCCTCTCTCAGGACAAACAGTATCGTTTGATCCAAACATTCTATTAACCAGTAAACGACAGATCAAATAAATGTCATTTTGCCCTTTCGGGTTTTACGCTGTTCATCCAAAGGCGAGGCAATAAATACCTATTGGCATTACTAGGGCCATCTGAGTCTAATCAGATCCGCATTGAGACTCGTTATCCCTAGTAATTAGATACATTACCAAACACTTCTCAGTTTTAACGTTTCCTGCGTTGAACGGTCTGGGTAAGTACTCGAAATGATCGAATGGAAAATGCTTATTCGATTAGATCAATCGGAATGCGATTTAACCATGCGGGTGGTATGGATCTAAGAGTTCAAATGAACCAGTAGATTTTATTAGGCGGAAAATAACGTCAAATCAGACGCTAGAAATGTGACAAATTGTGCAGGAATAATTTCAAAGGAATTTTGTTTTCTCCTAATTTCGTAGCGCGAGTACAAGGGCAGCTCAATGTTGTGTGTTTGTGTCGCCTTGTAAGCAGAGACTTGGTCACAAGGTGAAGGGAGAGCCAAAAACAGCGCCCTGACGTGCAAACATACAACGTCAGCAAGTGGACTGTGTGTTTTCACAGGGAATGCTTTCAGTTTCTGTTGTGTGACAGCATACATATATTGTCCAGTTGTAAAATTGTTTTTTCTTTGCAAATAAATACATTAATGGATGATTTTACATAAATATCGAAATTACTGATTATTCACAATAAATCTATTTAACAAGTTCAGTATTTTGTCTGGAAAACCGTATCACATATTGCATGTGTATATTAAGTCTCAAGCAACGGGGGCAGTGGCATAGCATTGTCACGCACGCTGAAGACCCGGGTTCGATTTTTAACATGGGTACAATGTGTGAAGGCGATTCTGGTGTCCTCGCGTGATTCTGATGGAATATTGCTAAAAGCGTAAAACTAAACTCAATCACTCGAGCAAAGGAAAATATACAATCATGTTTGATGGTGGTTAAAAACGAAAACCAACAAGCAATGGTGATGCATTGAATATTAGCAGCTTAGATGTTTTTTGGACAGAAGTGGTTCAGCGACTGGTTTCAGTGAAGAAACTGTTTGAGTAAGATTGTTATTATGTTATGGTCAAATATAATGTTTTGTGTATGTACTTTCCTTTGGCTGCTAGGTTATAATGACAAACGCTATTACTTCAAACTGACAAATACTTTGTTTTTGATATCATATGACAGGATGTGAGGCTTCGGAATATTTACATGTGCAGTGCCGATTCTGTGATCCTTTAGAATGTTTTCATTGTCTTTGGATTTTTTTCGCGTGAAAAGACATCTGGTTGCTGAAGACCAATTCTAATCCGGATCTTCACGGAGCCACGCTTGTAGCAGTGCTGTCCAACATTGTCTCTGTAACAGTGATACCATATACCCCTTAAACAATGACATCGTACATAACATGTTACAATGATGTCGTACATTACATTAATATTATGTAATACACACGTATAATTATGTTATATACATGTCTGTGCCTGGGATCCTGTTCAGTATCTGACTGTAACAGTTCATCATTATGGTACAAGTCTGTGAAAGTGAATTTAACAGTACATGCGTATAACGGTGTCAGCACATTGTTCCTTTTGGTGACACTGACATGTATTTAGTAAATTAATGTGTAATCATGTGTTTCTGCGCTTTGGTTATTGTTTATTGTGTACACATTCGTGTTACAATGGCTGTAACCCTAACATTGAAATGATATAATACACACGTGTACCAATGATATCACATATGTGTCTATGACAGTGATATCATTCAGTAAATCATTGTAACAGATCAACGTAATGGTACACGTCTGTAAATGTGAATTTAATATTACATGCTTGTAACGTTGTCATGTCATTGTTCCTGTTTGTGACAGTCACATGTATTTGATAAAACATAATGACATTGTGTAATCATGTGTTTTTGCTCGTTGGTTATTGTTTATTGTGTAAAACTTTCGTGTTCAACTGAATTATCGACTCGGGCAGAAACTTGTCAACCACACGACCGTGTTATATTGGTTCTAGACCTGGAATATATACGATGGCGTTGAGGAATCCAATCATACAAAACATCGCCATACAGTTTGTTCTGTATTCCTTCCCTGAAAATAACTGTGTAAAAGCAAATAAAAGCGTCCACCGTCCAACTTTATTTTTTTTCATATGCCGAAAAGACGTCTGGTTGGACTTTCCATGAGCTGTGGGACTTCTATTTCGATAAAATGCGTTTTATCATGCACCGTTAACATTATTTAAAACAGAAATGGCGTCTAATTCTGGAAGCAGTAGACGCCTTTTGTCTGGCATCAGACATATATGTTAATGTAATTTCTTTTGGTGTTTCCTGTAGGTTACTGAGAGAGGTCTCAAGGTCATAGAGGAACCTAGATGTTATTCCTCTTGCCTGAGTGTGAGTCAGCTTGGCCAGACATTAAAGCGAAGAATTGTTTGAACACACAATGCTATTTAGAAAGTGCTCAAAGGTAACATGCATTTTGGGGATTACACTTTACATACTCTATTACTTTCTGATGGTGTTGGTTCGAATGCCGGATGGGACTCAACTCAAAGTGTAATCCCAAATATAGTCTGTGTTACATTTGAGCACTTTCTAAATGGCATTGTGTATTCATAGCTTCCGGCCGTGGGAGCCGTGCCAAATTACACTTATCAGAGAAATACACAAAGTCCGTGATCTAGACTGCCAGTTGTCCAACTTTTAATTTTGTGGAAGCCACGGTGGATGAGTGGGTTAGACGGCTGACTTTGTGTGCTGACGATTAGGCGTCTGACTCTGAGGGTGTGGGTTGAATCTCGGATGAATCTGTACTTTACTGAGAAAGTGTAATCCCAAATAGAGCATGTGTTACATGTGATCACTTTCTAAACGGCATTGTGTATTTAAACAATTCTTGGCTTTAATGTATCATGTGTTGCAAGAATTGTTTGGTGGACATTTTCAAACAAATAACTGGCCTTCATCAACCCGAATGTCTATTATTTACCGAAACGGATTCCACTGATGGCAAAGGACAAACTTCCACTGGGCGTTAAGGACAAACTAGTGATAAAAATTATGACTGGTTCACGGAAAATCAGGTCTTCACGAAATCAATAAGCATGCCATACCCCAACGTCAGCCACCACGTCGCCACTACTTACAACAACGTCGTTAGCGGTATAAATGAACATGATTGCTAAGAAGAAAGAGTCTGGAAACGTTATTGCATTCTACTGCCCACCTCACCACTCTCAAACCAGTTTTTGCATACTCCGCACTTGATTATGTCACGCACAAGATCATGACCGCATTTGAAGTTAAGTCAGTTGATCTCAAATTACAAACCAGTCTCAATCAAATTTGAATTTTTACTTTGGGAATATTTAAGCGATTTTTTTAATCGATAGAACTCGCAATACTGTTTGGTCTTCAAGTCAAAAAGACGACACTGGGCATGCGGTTTATATTGGAGCAGGAGATAATCGTGTTGAGACTGCATCCGTTTGTATTTGCATATCAGCTCATTGCCAGCCCGAGTATATATAACAGAGGCTGGCAGCCATGCTGTGTAAACCTCCAAGGGTCTTGGAATCCATACGTCGATAGTAGGACAAAGATATTCTTGTTTATATGCTGGTTTGTGTTGGGGCCATGTCGTGTTGAGCACGTGCTAGGAATAGCCATGGAATGACCATGGGCGCGGTTATTGGCAAATGACCTATCGCTTGTCACATGATCATATAGCGTGGGCGATGGCAGGACCTGGGTAGTTTAAAAACAATGCTAAAATTAGTTATTGATATGTTTTAAAACAATTTTAGAAATGCAATAAAAAAACAATATACAATTTGTATTAACATAAATGACTGGAATGAGTGAGTGAGTGAGTAAGGCTTTACGCTGCGTTCAGTGGACACCAGAAATCGGCTTCACACATTGTACCCATGTGGGGAGTCGAGTGAACACTTGAACCACTAGGCTACCCCTTTCCCTTGCCCCCTCCGCACAACCACGCTTTTTGTACCCCCAGGATCAATTAAATCTCTTGTCGAAATCAATTCGGGTATCATACGGAGGAAGTTTTTCTTTTGGCAAATACCTACTTCCACTCAATTACATCGGGGATTAACAAGCATTGTTTGACGGGATTTCAAGCTGTTGGATTTCAATTGCAGTGTTTCACTGAACGAGAACATAAGTCAAACTTGGGTTAGGGGGAGGGTCCCCCTCAAATGTTGCGGATAGTGTGTGGGATCTGCTGTCGTCATGGAAGCAGCTCTTTAGGAAGACTAGGAAAATATTTCGTTTGAAGCTAGATGTATTCCGATTCAGACAGATCAATTTGTTTTTCATGTTTCGGTTGAGAGTTGGCTTTGGGATAGGGTACTGGAAAAGGATGAGAGGTTGATGCTCATACTTTTCCCGAAAACATTTCCAACAGGCTTCCTAGGGACATCTCCCTAGAGAACTAACTAGACACTATCTTCATATCGTGAATAACTGATACACGATGAAATGGACTTTGGCCAGGCGAAGCTACTGTTGCCTCGAAGTAGAAGCTTGGTCACTTTGTAATCTTCTATATTCGTATATTTTTTG
Organism: Haliotis rubra; assembly: GCF_003918875.1. Lineage (NCBI taxonomy): Eukaryota > Metazoa > Mollusca > Gastropoda > Lepetellida > Haliotidae > Haliotis > Haliotis rubra. The sequence goes on from NW_025767690.1 coordinate 2,229,221, forward strand.
GCGGATAACTCGAAGCATTTCCGTAGGTCCCGTCAACATCACAGGTGTTTGACTCCCTCCCTCTCTCCCCCTCTCTCTCCGTCCTCTCCCTCTTTCTCTCCCCACTCTCTCCCCTCCTCTTGAATTCATCTGAATATATTTGCTGCTTATGTACCTGAAGAAATGACCTGTGTATGAAATTTGAATTAAACAATTCCATTGTTTTCATTGCCTTTGGGGATAATAAGGATATGGTGGATGCTGAGATGTTAGGAGTTCACTGTCTCAGACCAGGAAATGAAATGTGGTGATACAGTTTGTTATTTGATAATCTGGAAGCTTGCGGGAACATATTTTTAAAGGTCACAATGTTATAGAAGCGTCAGTTTCCTTGATTAGAAGTCCAGATACATCACGACATTCACTGGGGACAAGGTCACATGCCTGAAGGCTAAAACTTTCTAAAGCCATGGGCAATTTTTTTTATTCGATAAGGATTTTAGGAGATATGGTGAGAGGGACCAATATGGAAAATAAAGTCGGGGTCATTAGGTAATGATGGTAACAAGCATGCCATGTTTTCTCAAAGAGTTTATAGATTTACAAAAAGTCAGTCGATTAAGCCACAGTCTCCTTTTCATTATTGGGGGGGAAACATGTCCCGTGTCAAAGTTCCTAGCTGGAAAAATCAGATGTGGGAGTAAATGTATTTGAGCACCAAATTCTCAATTTCGGCGTGGAAATCGAAGTGCGTTTCACGTACTATACACATTAATATCTTGTAAGGTCGCTTCCACGTGGTCCGTTTTTTTCTCGAAATATGACAATCATTTAACATTTAAGGAATCAATGAGCAAACATTCAGCAGTCTCCGGGAGGATCCAGGTTAGAATTGCTTTTCAGCAACTAAAGTTTGTTGAAAGAGGCAACAAACGGGATCGGTTGTCAGGCTTGTTGACTGTTTTGAAGGATGTTATCGTATCCCATCTGTATAGATCTATATTCAGGGCGTCATGATGTCATGTGTTATATATGTCACATAGGAATATTAGTGAGAGACGCTGTAAACAACAAACAAATCCAATAATCCAGTAAACATATCAACATGATTCCTTGACTTCATTTTCCAGAAATGCGCTTTCAAAGATGCGCTTTGAATTAAGAAAGGATTAGGGTAATGACAAGAGATGAACATAAATGCTGCGTAACTACAATATCTAATAAATATGTGTTACTTCACATACGAAAGCTGCCACATGTAGAAACATCACTTACGACGTTTCTGAATGAACAGATCGGTAGCCTGTTTTTGTGGGAATATGCCATTTTTGTGTACTTCCTTTCCGTAATAATGATGCAAATACTAGATTGCATTGAAGCAAAGAAAAATACATTGTAACTGACGATAAAATTTACATCAAGTTAGCATCTTTTGAATTCTTTTCGTACAACGCAGGGGATCGAACCTCAAACCTTCCACTCTCATTGCCTCGCGATACCACTGGGTGGCTTACATATTACAACCAGTTGACCGGTTTGAAAAGAAGGTAAGGGCTAACCTAATGCGTTTTCAAACTGTTAGCATGAAGTTTTGAAACCTAGAAAATATTAATTACATCAATTGTTTAACTTTTAAATTCTTCCTGATACAATTTTGTTATGCCTTTGGTGTATGGCAGGGTAAAAGGGAGCCATCTTGAAATATCATATTCTTTGGAAGCTAACACGACCCCAAAATAGTATCGTCCTACCCTTGAACACGCTTGCTTGACAACGATACAAAAATCTGTATCGAAACGTCGCATCACCCAAGTAAAGAAGTTGTTCATCCATAAACAACTTCTTTATTCGGGTGATGCGACGTTACAATACAGATATTTGTACTTGCTTGACAGCGATACAAGAATCTGTATCGAAATTTCGCATCACCCAAATAATGTTCATCCATGAAGTTTGTCCTTACTGTGAACATGTTTTGCACTCACAATCACGATCGTTGTCTCAGATTCACAAGTACTGTGTCTTACTTTGGTATACATTTTTCCACATTTTCCACAGTCCCCGGCCCCACCTTCTCATGTGGGCAGTAGGGTAGCTTATGGTTAAAGGGTTCGCCCGAGACCCGGGTTCGATTCCCCACATGGGTACAATGTGTGAAGCCTATTTCTGGATATTGCTGGAATATTGATAAAAGAGGCGTAAACCTAAACTCACTGACCCCTTCTCTCTCTCTCTCTGAACACATACATACGCACACACACACGGACACACCTTTTTACATGCTTTCACACACATCCTTCACGCGGCGTAAACACACAAACATAAGCAAACACATATAGCATCAATAATTGTTCACGCTTCATGCAACCTCCTTTCATTCCCCTTCCCCTCCTCACTCCCTGTCCCCCCTCTCTCAGGACAAACAGTATCGTTTGATCCAAACATTCTACTAACCAGTAAACGACAGATCAAATAAATGTCATTTTGCCCTTTCGGGTTTTACGCTGTTCATCCAAAGGCGAGGCAATAAATACCTATTGGCATTACTAGGGCCATCTGAGTCTAATCAGATCCGCATTGAGACTCGTTATTACTAGTAATCAGATACATTACCAAACACTTCTCTGTTTTGACGTTTCCTGCGTTGAACGGTCTGGGTAAGTATTCGAAATGATCGAAGGGAAAATGCTTATTCGATTAGATCAATCGGAATGCGATTTAACCATGCTGGTGGTATGGATCTAAGAGTTCAAATGAACCAGTAGATTTTATTAGGCGGAAAATAACGTCAAATCAGACACTAGAAATGTGACAAATTGTGCAAGAATAATTTCAAAGGAATTTTGTTTTCTCCTATTTTCGTAGCGCGAGTACAAGGACAGCTCAATGTAGTGTGTTTGTGTCGCCTTGTAAGCAGAGACTTGGTCACAAGTTCGATGGAGAGCCAAAAACAGCGCCCTGACGTGAAAACATACAACGTCAGCAAGTGGACTGTGTGTTTTCACAGGGAATGCTTTCAGTTTCTGTTGTGTGACAGCATACATATATTGTCCAGTTGTAAAATTATTTTTTTTGCAAATAAATACATTAATGGATGATTTTACATAAATATCGAAATTACTGATTATTCACAATAAATCTATTTAACAGTATTTCAGTATTTTGTCTGGAAAACTGTATGACATATTGCATGTGTATATTAAGTCTCAAGCAACGGGGGCAGTGGGGTAGCATTGTCACGCTGAAGACGCGGGTTCGATTTCTAACATGGGTACAACGTGTGAAGGCGATTCTGGTGTCCCCCGTCGTGATTTTGATGGAATATTGCAAAAAAAAGCCTAAAACTAAACTTACTCACTCAAATCAATAGTTTTAACTTCAAAGTAAATGTTGCAAAAGTGTCTTTTAGACTTCAGTAAGTATGCCACAATGTACTGAAATACTCAATCCAAAGACTTCATCATCATACCTCTGAAGATCCGGGTTACAATTGGTCATCAGTAGCCCACGCTGTGATCCTTTAATTAGATTGTCTTCATTGTCTTTGGATTTTTCACATATGTGTCTGTGACTGTGATATCGTTCAGTAAATCATTGTAACAGATCATCATGATGGTACACGGCTGTAAATGTGAATTTATTAGTACATGCTTGTAACGTTAACGTTGTAACATTGTCATGTCATTGTTCCTTTTGGTGACACTGACGTGTATTTAGTAAAAATAATGTGTAATCATGTGTTTCTGCGCGTTGGTTATTGTTTATTGTGTACACATTCGTGTTACGATGGCTGTAACCCTAACATTGAAATCATATGCTACACACATGTACCAATGATATCACATATGTGGCTGTGACTGTGATATCGTTCAGTAAATCATTGTAACAGATCAACGTAATGGTACACGGCTGTAAATGTGAATTTAATAGTACATGCTTGTAACGTTAACGTTGTAACGTTGTCATGTCATTGTTCCTGTTTGTGACAGTGACATGTATTTCATAAAACACAATGACATTGTGTAATCATGTGTTTCTGCTCGTTGGTTATTGTTTATTGTGTAAAACTTTCGTGTTCAACTGAATTATCGACACGGGCAGAAACTTGTCAACCACACGACCGTATGATATTGTTTCTGGACCTGGAACTATATACGATGGCGTTGAGGAATCCAATCATACAAAATATCGCCATACAGTTTGTTCTGTATTCCTTCCCTGAAAATAACTGTGTAAAAGCAAATAAAAGCGTCCACCGTCCGACTTCATTTTTTTTCATATGCCGAAAAGACGTCTGGCTGGACTTTCCATGAGCTGTGGGACAGCTATTTCGATAAAATGTGTTTTATCATGCACCGTTATCATTATTTAAAACAGAAATGGCGTCTAATTCTGGAAGCAGTAGACGCCTTTTGTCTGGCATCAGACATATATGTTAATGTAATTTCTTTTGGTGTTTCCTGTAGGTTACTGAGAGAAGTCTCAAGGTCATAGAGGAGCCTAGATGTTATTCCTCTTGCCTGAGTGTGAGTCAGTTTGGCCAGACATTAAAGCGAAGAATTGTTTGAACACACAATGCTATTTAGAAAGTGCTCAAAGGTAACATGCATTTTGGGATTACACTTAACATACTCTATTACTTTCTGAAGGTGTGGGTTCGAAAGCCGGATGGGACTCAACTCAAAGTGTAATCCCAAATATAGTCTGTGTTACATTTGAGCACTTTCTAAATGGCATTGTGTATTCATAGCTTCCGGCCGTGGGAGCCGTGCCAAATTACACTTATCAGAGAAATACACAAAGTCCGTGATCTAGACTGCCAGTTGTCCAACTTCTAATTTTGTGGAAGCAACGGTGGATGAGTGGGTTAGACGGCTGACTTTGTGTGCTGACGATTAGGCGTCTGACTCTGAGGGTGTGGGTTCGAATCTCGGATGAATCTGTACTTTACTGAGAAAGTGTAATCCCAAATAGAGCATGTGTTAAATATGATCACTTTCTAAATGGCATTGTGTATTTAAACAATTCTTGGCTTTATGTATCGTGTGTTGCAAGAATTGTTTGGTGGACATTTTCAAACAAATAACTGGCCTTCATCAACCCGAATGCCTATTTTTAACCGAAACGGATTCCACTGATGGTAAAGGACAAACTTCCACTGGGCGTTAAGGACAAACTAGTGATAAAAATGATGACTTGTTCACGGAAAATCAGGTCTTCACGAAATCAATAAGCATGCCATACCCCACCGCCAGCACCCACGTCGTCACTACTTACAACAACTTCGTTAGCGGTATAAATGAACATGATTGCTAAGAAGAAAGAGTCTGGAAACGTTATTGCATTCTACTGCCCACCTCACCACTCCCGGAAAAATACTCTCAAACCAGTTTTTGCATACTCCGCACTTGATTATGTCACGCACAAGATCATGACATCATTTGAAGTTAAGTCAGTTGATCTCAAATTACAAACCAGTCTCAATCAAATTTGAATTTTTACTTTGGGAATATTTAAGCGATTTTTTTAATCGATAGAACTCGCAATACTGTTTGGTCTTCAAGTAAAAAAGACGAAACTGGGCATGCGGTTTATATTGGAGCAGGAGATAATCGTGTTGAGACTGCATCCGTTTGTATTTGCATATCAGCTCATTGCCAGCCCGAGTATATATAACAGAGGCTGGCAGCCATGCTGTGTAAACCTTCAAGGGTCTTGGAATCCATACGTCGATAGTAGGACAAAGATATTCTTGTTTATATGCTGGTTTGTGTTGGGGCCATGTCGTGTTGAGCACGTGCTAGGAATAGCCATGGAATGACCATGGGCGCGGTTATTGGCAAATGACCTATCACTTGTCACATGATCATATAGCGTGGGCGATGGCAGGACCTGGGTAGTTTAAAAACAATGCTAAAATTAGATATTGATATGTTTTGAAACAATTTTAGAAATGCAATAGAAAAACAATACAATTTGTATTAACATAAATGACTGGAATGAGTGAGTGAGTGAGTGAGTGAGTAAGGCTTTACGCTGCGTTCGGCAATATTTCAGCAATATCGGGACAGTGGACACCAGAAATGAGCTTCACACATTGTACCCATGTGGGAGTCGAGTGAACACTTGAACCACTAGGCTACCCCTTCCCCTTGCCCCCTCCGCCCAACCCCGCTTTTTGTACCCCCAGGATCAATTAAAGCTCTTGTCGATATCAATTAGGGTATCATACGGAGGAAGTTTTTCTTTTGGCAAATACCTACTTCCACTCAATTACATCGGGGATTAACAAGCATTGTTTGACGGGATTTCAAGTAACTGTTGGATTTCAATTGCTAACTTTGGTTAGCGGGAGGGTCCCCCTCAAATGTTGCGGATAGTGTGTGGGATCTGCTGTCGTCATGGAAGCAGCTCTTTAGGAAGACTAGGAAAATATTTCGTTTGAAGCTAGATGTATTCCGATTCAAACAGATCAATTTGTTTTTCATGTTTTGGTTGAGAGTTGGCTTTGGGATAGGGTACTGGAAGAGGATGAAAGGTTGATGGCCATACTTTTCCCGAAAACATTTCCAACAAGTTTCCTAGGGACATCTCCTTAGAGAACTAACTAGACACTATCTTCATATCGTGAATAACTGATACACGATGAAATGAACTTTGGCCAGGCGAAGTTACTGTTGCCTCGAAGTAGAAGCTTGGTCACTTTGTAATCTTCTATATTCGTATATTTTTGGCGGACAACTCGAAGCATTTCCGTAGGTCCCGTCAACATCAATGGTGTTTGACTCCCACCCTCTCTCCCCCTCTCTCTCCCTCTTTCTCTCCCCCCTCTCTCCCCTCCTTTTGAATTCATCTGAATATATTTGCTGCTTATGTACCTGAAGAAATGACCTGTGTATGAAATTTGAATTAAACAATTCCATTGTTTTCATTGCCTTTGGGGATAATAAAAGTATGGTGGATGCGGAAATGCTATGAGTCCACTGTCTCAGACCAGGAAATGAAATGTGGTGATACAGTTTGTTATTTGATAATCTGGAAGCTTGCGGGAACATATTTTTAAAGGTCACAATGTTATAGAAGCGTCAGTTTCCTTGATTAGAAGTCCAGATACATCACGACATTCACTGGGGACAAGGTCACATGCCTGAAGGCTAAAACTTTCTTTAAACCAATGAGCAATTTTTTTATTCGGTAAGGATTTTGGAGATATGGTGAGAGGGAACAATATGGAAAATGTTGGGGTCATTAGGTAATGATGGTAACAAGCACGCCATGTTTTCTCAAAGAGTTTATAGATTTACAAAAAGTCAGTCGATTAAGCCACAGTCTCCTTTTCATTATCGGGGGAAAATATGTCCCGTGTCAAAGTTCCTAGCTGGAAAAATCAGATGTGGGAGTAAATGTATTTGAGCACCAAATTCTCAATTTCGGCGTGGAAATCGAAGTGCGTTTCACGTACTATACACATTAATATCTTGTAAGGTCGCTTCCACGTGGTCCGTTTTTTTCTCGAAATATGACAATCATTTAACATTTAAGGAATCAATGAGCAAACATTCAGCAGTCTCCGGGAAGATCCAGGTTAGAATTGCTTTTCAGCAACTAACGTTTTTGAAAGAGGCAACAAACGGGATCGGTTGTCAGGCTTGTTGACTGTCTTGAAGGATGTTATCGTATCCCACCTGTATAGATCTATATTCAGGGCGTCATGATGTCATGTGTTATATATATATGTCACATAGGAATATTAGTGAGAGACGCTGTAAACAACAAACAAATCCAATAATTTTAGAGACAGTGTAAACATATCAACATGATACCTTGACTTCATTTTCCAGAAATGCGCTTTCAAAGATGCGCTTTGAATTAAGAAAGGATTAGGGTAATGACAAGAGAAGAACATAAATGCTGCGTTACTAAAATATCTAATAAATATGTGTTACTTCACATACAAAAGCTGCCACATATAGAAACAGCATGACGTTTCTGAATGAACAGATCGGTAGCCTGTTTTTGTGGGAATATTCCATTTTTGGTGTACTTCCTTTATGTAATAATGATTCAAATACTAGATTGCATTGAAGCAAAGAAAAATACATTGTAACTGACGACAAAATTTACATCAAGTTAGCATCTTTTGAATTCTTTTCTTACCACGCAGGGGATCGAACCTCAAACCTTCCACTCTCATTGCCTCGTTTACATATTACAACCAGTTGACCGGTTTGAAAAGAAGGTAAGGGCTAACCTAATGCGTTTTCAAACTGTTAGCATGAAGTTTTGAAACCTAGAAAATATTAATTACATCAATTGTTTAACTTTTAAATTCTTCATGATACAATTTTGTTATGCCTTTGGTGTATGGCAGGGTAAAAGGGAGCCATCTTGAAATATCATATTCTTTGGTAGCTAACACGACCCCAAAATAGTATCGTCCTACCCTTGAACACGCTTGCTTGACAACGATACAAAAATCTGTATCGAAACGTCGCATCACCCAAGTAAAGAAGTTGTTCATCCATAAACAACTTCTTTATTCGGGTGATGCGACGTTTCGATACAGATAGTTGTACTTGCTTGACAGCGATACAAGAATCTGTATCGAAATTTCGCATCACCCAAATAATATTCATCCATAAGGTTTGTCCTTACTGTGAACATGTTTTGCACTCACAATCACGATCGTTGTCTCAGATTCACAAGTACTGTGTCTTACTGGGGTGTACATTTTTCCACATTTTCCACAGTCCCCGGCCCCACCTTCTCATGTGGGCAGTAGGGTAGCTTATGGTTAAAGGGTTCGCCCGAGACCTGGGTTCGATACCCCACATGGGTACAATGTGTGAAGCCTATTTCTGGATATTGCTGGAATATTGATAAAAGAGGCGTAAACCTAAACTCACTGACCCCTTCTCTCTCTCTCTGAACACACACATACGCACACACACACGCACACACCTTTCACACACATCCTTCACGTGGCGTAAACACACAAACATATGCAAACACATAATTGTTCACGCTTCATGCAACCCCCTTTCATTCCCCTTCCCCTCCTCTCTTCCTGTACCCCCTCTCTCAGGACAAACAGTATCGTTTGATCCAAGCGTTCTACTAGCCAGTAAACGACAGATCAAATAAATGTCAGTTTGCCCTATCGGGTTTTACGCTGTTCATCCAAAGGCGAGGCAATACATACCTATTGGCATTACTAGGGCCATCTGAGTCTAATCAGATCCGCATTGAGACTCGTTATCCCTAGTAATTAGATACATTACCAAACACTTCTCTTTTTTGACGTTTCCTGCGTGGAACGGTCTGAGTAAGTACTCGAAATGATCGAAGGGAAAATGCTTATTCGATTAGATCAATCGGAATGCGATTTAACCATGCTGGTGGTATGGATCTAAGAGTTCAAATGAACCAGGAGATTTTATTAGGCGGAAAATAACGTCAAATCAGACGCTAGAAATGTGACAAATTGTGCAGGAATAATTTCAAAGCGCGAGTACAAGGGCAGCTCAATGTAGTGTGTTTGTGTCGCCTTGTAAGCAGAGACTTGGTCACAAGGTGAAGGGAGAGCCAAAAACAGCGCCCTGACGTGCAAACATACAACGTCAGCAAGTGGACTGTGTGTTTTCACAGGGAATGCTTTCAGAATTGTTTCTGTTTCTGTAGTGTGACAGCGTACATTGTCATCCAAAACTGTGTTCCACAGGAGATATTGTTTTTGTGAGATCATACGATATCTCCTAGAGTTTTGACAGCAGATTTTGTACAATGCCCTGACAATGCTATGACGTCATGACTGACTGACTGAGTTTAGTTTTACGCCGCTTTTAGCAATATTCCAGCAACATCACGGCGGGGGACACCAGAAATGGGCTTCACACATTGAACCCATGTGGGGATTCGAACCCGGGTCTTCGGCGTGACGAGCCAACGCTTTAACCACTAGGCTACCCCACCGCCCCTATGACGTCATGAACTTGACGACGTCACAATGCTGTGACATCGCTGCACTGCAAGTCTAATGCCAGTACCGTGTTCAGAGGTGCACATTTTTCATTGAAAACTAATGATGATAAATAAAATCTCACCTTCGTGTCTACAGGGCAAGCCTCGGATATTTGTAACTGTATCAACTCGTGTTGATGTAATCAGCAGTGCATACTTCTCACGAGAGGCTACTAAAGGGATCAGGTGGTCGGGTTCGGTGACTTGGCTTGGCTGTCATCGTATGCCACTTGCGGAGATCGATGCTGTTGATGTTAATCAATGGATTGTCTGGTGCAGACTGGATTATTTACATCATATATAGACTGTACAAATCACATGTCTTTTCACGCGAAGAAAATCCAAAGACAATGAAGACAATCTAAAGGATCACAGAATCGCCACTGCACATGTAAATATTCCGAAGCCTCACATCCTGTCTTTTGATATCAAAAACAAAGTATTTGTCAGTTTTAAGTAGGGTTGGGTATTGCCAAAACTTTCGTATTGCGATATATTGTGATATGTGCCACTGTCAGGACTCAGATGTGATTATACAAGAGATCAATTGAAAATGTTTCCAAATTAAAGACTTCGGTCTAAAGTTTTGAACTGTTACTATGAAAAAGTATCTATTTTTATATATATATATGGTTCAAAAGTCATGCATTATATGACCAATAAACATTCTCAAAACAATGAATGTATGATAATATAAAGGAAATACAAAGGTTATTAGTATTTTTACTACATCACGAAACTTACCGATCATGGTCACGGAATTGCCGATCATATCGGGTGAACCGGTTCGCGAAAAGTGTACCGCAATATATCGTATTGTGAATTTCGAAATGCAATTGCAAAATACCGGTTAACCGGTATTATCGCCCATCCCTAGTTTTAAGCAATAGTGTTTATCATTTATAAACTAGCAGACAAAGGAATGTACAATCATACACAAACATTATATTTGACCAAAACATAATAACAAACTAAATCAAACAGGATATATTGCTTTTGTGAGATCATACGATATCTCCTAGAGTTTTGACATAAGATTTTGTACAATGCCCTGACAATGCTATGACGTCATGAACTAGATGACGTCACAATGCTATGACATCGCTGCACTGCAAATCTAATGGCAGCACCGTGTTCAGAGGTGCACATTTTTCATTGAAAACTAATGAATCTCACCCTCGTGTCTACTCAAAGCAGTTTCTTCACTGAAACCAGTCGCTGAACCACTTCTGTCCAAAAAACATATATGCTACCTATATTCAATGCATCACCATTGCTTGTTTGTTTCGTTTTTAACCACCATCAAACATGATTGTATGTTTTCCTTCGCTGGAGTAAGTGAGTGTAGTTTTTCGCCGCTGTTAGCAATATTCCAGCAAAATCACGATGGGGGACAACAGAATTGTCTTCACACGTTGTACCCATGTGGGAAATCGAACCCTTTTTATGACAAACTCTTTTTGTGAATAAACTTTAATATCGATATTTATGTAAAAACATCCATTAATGTATTTATTTGGAAAGAGAAAACAATTTTACAATTGGACAATATATAGAGAATCTTGCCGAGGATATTTTTACTTTTATCAACGTGTGTTGATATAATTGATATCAGTAGACACGAGGGTGAGATTTTCTATTTATCATCAAAAACTCACTCTTCATTAGTTGTCAATGAAAAATGTACATCTCTGAACAGAGTACTGCCATTTAACTTGCAGTGCAGCGATGTCATAGCATTGTGACGTCATCAAGTTCATGACGTCGTAGCATTGCGTGATTTTTTCCGGGTGTGGTGGGGTGGGCAGTAGAATGCAATAACGTCTCCAGCCTGCATTTCTTCCGTATCAATCATGTTCATTTATACCGCTAACGACGCTGTTGTAAGTAGTGGCGACGTGGGTGCTGCCGGTGGGGTATGACATGCTTATTCATTTCGTGAAGACCTGATTTTCCGTGAACCAGTCACAATTTTTCCTTTACTGCCAATGGAATCTGTTTCCGTAAAATAGACATTCGATTTCCTTTGGTCGAGCCGATTAAGATGATGTTATGAAGCATACGACTTTGTAAATAACAACGTTTCCAAAACATGACACGTTTTATAGATGTCAACTTCGTTTTATTCTTTATCCGACGTTTCAGAGCTAATTCTTGATCATTCATCATTCATCTGATGAAGGAGCAAATATTAGCTCTGAGACATCGTACAAAGAATAAAACGAAGTTGTTATCTATAGTCGATTATTATTCACAAAGTCGTATGCTTCATAACATCATCTTAATCGACTCGACAATACAGAGAAACAGAAAAACAATTCAGTTTGTATTAGCAAAGTTGAAAATAATAATGATGCTGCTGATCATGACTGGAATGAGTGAGTGAGTGAGTATGATTTTAATGCCGCTTTTAGCAATATTCCACCAATATTACGGTGGGTGACACCAGAAATGGGCTTCACACATTGTACCCATATGGGGAATCGAACCTGAGACTTCATCGTGACGAGCGAAAGCTTTAACCATTAGGCTACCCCACGCCCCCTGGAATGAGCATGATGACGATGACAAGAGAGTTAATAACAAGTTTACCAAATCCTTGTCATACAATTGTTTTATTAAGTTTCTGCTTTTGAATACCGTGATAAGAAAATATCTAATTAGATGAACATTCGCCTGTGTTTCTCAGGAATATCTTTTTAATCAAGATGCATATGGTTTCATGATGTCAAACATGTTTATGTAGTGTTACGACGGTTGTCTGGGCAACGATACATCCCGTGGGGTCACGATGACACGCAGATGGCTGGATTGTCTAGTCCAGACTTGATTATTTTACAGATCGCCGCCATATAGTTGGAATATTGCTGAGTGCGGCGTAAAACAACAAACAAAGAAAACATACGATGACACGCTGTCATCCCAGTCAATGAGCCTGACAGCTTCATCCATTTGGTCGCCTGACATCATAGCTGGCATTGCCTTTCGGTTGTCCATCAGATTCCTTGTTCCGACACATCCATAGTTTCAATACAATTGGCCAGCGCATGGACAGACCATGATCAGGCACCGACCAACTCGGAAGCCGTTTCATCCATTTGGCCCCCTTGTGCCACCAACATAGCTTGCATTGATTCCTTGACCAGACATCGACCGACACGGAAGTCGTGGATCATGTGTGAATACCTGGGCACACCTGCCTACACGCCATCCATCAAGGTCCTGATCCTGATCACCTGTGGGCTGACAAGATTCGGTCACCGTATTCGCCAACACATTGAGGCTACAAGCTTCAGGAGTTCGGCTGCTTCAGTTACTGTTACTGACATCAGGAACTGTAGCAGAGTGCCAGAGTGTGTTCAGCAACAATAATTATTGTGATTTACGCACGTTTCAAGTAATCGGCTTATAGGTGTTAATGGGTATAGCTATCTGCAGCCAGGAAATTTGCAGATAGGAATACCATGTCGAATATATGTTGTAGATATATTTACGAAGCTGTTATGAAATTCTTTTACAAAGAAATAGTGTATTCCTGACGCTTTAAGACACCCATAGCACAAACCAAATTGTTTGTTTGTTACATATTTTGTTTAATGCCGCACTCATCAATATAAGTCCCATCTGTTCTTCTGATTTACCCATCAGGGCACATGTACAGGACATCAGTGATATGACCTCGTCTCTTTCATATTTAGATTTATGCATGCAAAGTTAATGGTGATCAAAACGTCTCCAAAAGCCTGTGTGATTTCAACTCCAACAGAACCATCTTGCCCTGTATGTCAACATCATTCCTCTTGTGTTTACATTTTACTTCTGAGTGAGTGAGTGAGTGAGTGAGTGAGTTTGGTTTTACGCCGCTTTTAGCAATATTCCAGCAATATCACGGCGGGGACACCAGAAATGAGCTTCACACAGTGTGCCCATGTGGGGATTCGAACCCGGGTCTTCGGCGTGACGAGCCAACGCTTTCACCACTAGGCTACCCCACCGCCCATTTTCACATCTGAGGTCCTATGTTTCTAAATACGATTCTTTCTCAAAAGGTGTTTGAGACCTCAGCTTTCGAAAGTTTTTATAGCACCGAAAGTCATTTCCACATTTGAGTCATCACAGACCTAATGATGTCCGATTCAATACTCATTTTGACTCGTTTCACGTGCAGCATACGCTGTTCATTTAGCATAACCTTAGTATCATCACTTCGGATAGATATTCATGGAGACCTCCTTATGACATAAACGGATTGATTTCTTGGGACTGTCGAATATTTTATGATATCAGTATTTGATAGTCATTCATAAACACATGTTCATGACTTGATTGCTTAAAGCATAGGCTTCCTTTGACTATGAAAAGGGATTTTGTCGGTTGTAAAAGTATTGCTTTACATGTTGCAGTGACCGTACACTAAATATTATCTAAATTGAATCCACTGTATCGGCAACTGGCCATCCATGAGTTAATTTATCCCGGAATTCAGTTTACACTCACGTATTCATTTTCCTATGTTGGGCACTTAGAATGTCTTTTGTTCAGGAGTGTAGAGTGTTGGATCGATATCATACACAATGCACATTTTTGGAAGGAACATAGGCCCTTTTGTCATAAAAATGACATAATCATAGTGAGTTTTACGCCGCTTTTAACACTGTTCCAGCAATATCACGGCGGGGGACACATATAACGTGCTCCACACATTGTACCCATGTTGGGAATCGAACAAGGGTCTTCGGCGTGACGAGCGAACGCTTTAACCACTAGGCTACCACACAGTTTTAATCAAAGAGACCTTTAGATGTATTAGAAAATGGACGTATGTATGTATGTATGTATGTATGTATGTATGTATGTATGTATGTATGTATGTATGTATGTATGTATGTATGTATGTATGTATGTATGTATGTATGTATGTATGTATGTGTGTGTGTGTATGTGTGTGTGTGTGTGTGTATGTGTGTGTGTGTGTGTGCGTGCATGCGTGGCTGCATATGCGTGCGTGTATGTATGTATGATTAGTATATATATTATTATCATGTAAAGGAACATAATGTCACAACAATACACTTCATGTTAAAGTGTTATAAATCCTTGAGGTTCTAATTGAAAAAGTATGCATTTCTTGTGCCTGTTCACCCTTTTATTTGGTGCACATGCAGATTGGTTTCCCTTTATGCAATGCTCTTCACTACAATCAATCTGACAAACTCTGACATACGTTCGCAACTCCCTTTACATCATCTGAATCATTGCAGTTCCACATGTCCGAATCTTTACACAAGATAACACTGTAAACATGATCCGTGATCTATTTCTGTTTTCAATGAAGGATTCACCTGATAGTATGATTGTATTCAGATACCGGGGAAGTAAAAGACACTACGTAATACAAGCTTTATTAAATGAGGAGTCTACACGAAAACGACCGCGACTCCTATATTGAACCTAATTAGGAATGTAGGCATGTAAATATACCGGGGGTTTGCAATATGGTGTAGAGTTGTGTTGTCTTATATTGGCTACAGATGTCTTGTGATTCCTTTGGATGTTTGGACGTAAATAACGAAGGAATATGGAATGTGACGAATAGGAAGATTCTTGTCTGATGGTGATGTACTTATAATTACAGTGTGGGGTTTGCCTGAATCGAGTACATACTGGTGCGGCATTGCACAAGTCAGTTTTTTGCTCGATGTGGAACCAAAAAAGCTGAAAATTCACTGCAGTAGTACACTGTACCGTGGTACTCGGGAAGATCCAGGTTAGAATTAGTCTTCTTACCCATTGCTGAGTCTGGCGTTAGACAACAAACAAACACTGTACCATTGTGTTCCTCTATATTGGTAAAGGTTCCTCTATATTGGTAAAGGTTCCTCTATATTCGCTTTCTCATCGAAGACCCGGGTCCGGTACCCCAAACGGGTAGTTCGAAAGATTTTTGTCCAAGATAAAAAGAATGTTTTGGAGAAGGTGTCTGCTGCTTTCCATCCGGCAAAATTACTTAATATGTAATGGCTAAGAACTTTAATTTTCATATTTGGAAGCTGCAAGTGTCAAAGGCGGCGTAAAGCCCAACTCACTCACTCACTCTCTATATGATGGCGGCCTATGAATAATCGAGTTTGGGCCCCACACTTCATTGTCTGACACGTGCGCATCGATCCACACAACTGGGATATGATTACATGCATCAAGACAGACAGCCTCATCACCCGATCGCGATCCAGTGACGTGTCCCTTACGACAACCGTGCGCTGTTGAAGTGGGGTAGTCTAGTGGTTATAGCGTTCGCTCATGATGTGGAAGATCCGGCTTCGATTCCCAACATGGATACGATGTGTGAAGCCCATTTCTGGTATCCTCCGCCGTGATATTGCTGGAATATTGCTGAAAGCGGCGTAAGTCCACACTCAAAGGCATCTGTACACAGATGCAAGCAGTGGCTATAGAATGTACATGGAGTATCAGACTGAAGTACATGAATACAATGTGTGAAGCCCATTTCTGGTTTATTCCAATGGGTGAGTGAGAGAGTTAATATTTAACGTCACATCGGCAATTTCTCAGCCAGATCGTGACGAAAACAATTAATACAATAAAAAGTGAAAACATTTAGAAGATTAAAAGCTGTCGACGATGGACAGTAAAAATACTAAAGAATCACAGATATTAATATAAACCTAGCGAGCAAAGCTAAAGCATTCCAATTAAAGAAGACAATACAATATAAAACACGGGCTATAGATCGCAAACAACTGAAGTTAGATACCATACTAGGAACCATGGTGAGTTACATTACTTTTGCTACCTGCATTGATCCTAGCTGGATTTACACCATCCTTCAGCCGCCGGCGACTGTAGGAAAATTTAGCCGGCAGTTAAAAGAACAAAAATGCTACGTTTAAGATGTGGTAAATTTTCATATTACTTTGAAAGTTTTGGGACTTACGTACCTTATTCCAATGAACAAATCCACTATGGATATCAATGACCACCATGGCAGTCCATATCCCTTTCGTTTTGTAATGCGTTTTGGACTTCTACAGTAACTTCTTTTATTTGATTATGCCACACAATGCCTTTTGTGATGTATGATGCAGTGTTGCTATGACGTAAGCGTCTTCTTTGGAAAGTCATTCTGGGGATGTCGACACATTCACAGTTTGAATAAACAATTTAATCCGACACAGAACTATTGAACTGGCCCCTTACATTTCTGTAGGTCAGAAATTAATGTGACAACAGGTATAATTTTCATAATTTCATATTCATGTCTGACATAATATACGACTTCGAATTACCCAATTTCTTACATGTCTTAAGTCCGTTCACCATACCAAACACACTGCACGATGAACCATGGCAACATGCTACGACATTTACTGCAAACTGAGAGTCAATATCATGACTACAAGCCTCTCCTGAATTATGCAGTGTATTATTATCTCACGGGGGCCATAGCGTGTACGACCCCTTAACCCTAAGTATCGACAGCAGTCTATTTCCAGAAGAAACAAATCCGTTTTGAAATATCGATCGTTAAACAAATATTCTTTATGTCAAGCATACAGGTGATGTATGATATATTACCTGGTGTCGACCCGGGTTCGCCAACCAAGCCTCCGTGGACTAGGAAATTAAGATACCCTGGTTTAACATAGCGATCAGCCAATTATGTTCCGCATTCAAAATATTAGATATTACACGTTCAAATACCTCGCCTGCCAAGATTACCCTGCAGCCTCTCCGCCAGACGGCGTTGTCAAGAATACTTGTACGATTTCCCCAGGTCACTACACGCCCT
Source organism: Haliotis rubra (assembly GCF_003918875.1). NCBI lineage: Eukaryota > Metazoa > Mollusca > Gastropoda > Lepetellida > Haliotidae > Haliotis > Haliotis rubra. The sequence continues at coordinate 2,247,030 of NW_025767690.1, forward strand.
GTTATCGGATAAGACAACATGTCTTCAATTTAATATTTATATCAACTCAAGCGTCCTTGGCATGGCGACTTACCTCTTCAGTAAAGTCAAAGAGGCTGAAAAAAACTATTGAACGCCACTTCATCACCTAGCGGCAAAGTCCTGATGGCCAGGGGTGATAACTCAGACTTTTCCGTCTGAGCTCAAGCTCTTTGCCTTCAAGAGGGGTTATCTATAGCCGTACAATAGTGCTATGGTGACATACTGATTGAGATTTTGATATCTGGATTATTAAAAATAACTGAAAATCTTTGCCGCTTCTGTGGCATATCCCACAAAGCAACTTTAATTGGAAATAGAAATAGAGGAAGAATGTGATGCTGAAATCGTGGATGAAGAGAATCTTATGGTTGTGTTTACATGTACCATACACTCAGAGTGATTCGGATCGATATTTAACATATACGGGCACATGAGATAATCTTCATTGGAATTAAAATAGGGATAGAATGTAATGTTAGACGAGTTCGGTGTGGTAGATCGTACTGCTGACATTATTTGGTTGAGTTGATATGTCTTCTCGAGGTGGATCGTATTGTGAATATATTTTGGTTAATATGTCAATTCACTGAATTGAGTTCACATCGAAATTTTGATTTGATGTCGACATTCGACTTGGTGATCTCAGGATAACTTGATCTATCTAATTACCACAAGATAACGAGGTTTATACGGCCTAATCTAAGGATTTCATGATCTGAAATATAAATAATTCAATATATTGTATCAGTATTAGGAAGTTTTCACTGTATAACATACTGAACTAATCAAACAGGATTACGTTGCATGGCTTTGTGTTTGTGTTCCAATCGGTTTAACCACAATCTCACGGCCCAGTCTCCGCGCAGTACCAGAAAAATACTTGCCGTTGGAGCCGACTACAGTTAAGTGCGTTTTGTAACGAATACGCTTATAACGAATACGCTTATAACGAATACGCTTGTAACGAATACGCTTATAACGAATACACTTATAACGAATACACTTATGACCTATACGCTTGTAACGAATACACTTATGACAAATACGCTTATAATGAATACCCTTATAACGAATACACTTATAACGAATACACTTATAACGAATACACTTATAATGAATACGCTTGTAACGAATACACTTATAACGAATACACTTATAACGAATACACTTATAACGAATACGCTTGTAACGAATACACTTATAACGAATACGCTTATAACGAATACACTTATAATGAATACGCTTGTAACGAATACATTTATAACGAATACGCTTATAATGAATACGCTTATAACGAATACGCTTATAACGAATACACTTATAACGAATACGCTTGTAACGAATACGCTTATAACGAATACACTTATAACGAATACGCTTATAACGAATACGCTTATAACGAATACGCTTGTAACGAATACACTTATAACGAATACGCTTATAACGAATACACTTATAACGACTACGCTTATAACGAATACACTTATGACGAATACGCTTGTAACGAATACACTTATGACGAATACGCTTATAATGAATGCGCTTATAACGAATACACTTATAACGAATACACTTATAACGAATACACTTATAACGAATACGCTTGTAACGAATACGCTTATAACAAATACGCTTGTAACGAATACACTTATAACGAATACGCTTGTAACGAATACGCTTATAACGAATACGCTTTTAACGAATACACTTATAACGAATACACTTATAACGAATACGCTTATAACGAATACGCTTATAACGAATACGCTTGTAACGAATACACTTATAACGAATACACTTATAACGAATACACTTATAACGAATACGCTTATAACGAATACACTTATAACGAATACGCTTGTAACGAATACGCTTATAACGAACTTATAGCGAAATGGTTAATTTTTAGTCTAACTGCGTATAACGAATTACGGTTTTGTCGAACTTAAAATCAGTTTGAATTCGTTATAACCGTACTTTACTGACGTAGTGTAATTGGTGTTTGTTGTTTAATCAGCAATATTCCAGCTATATGGAAGCGGCCTGTTAAGTGTCTAGTCTGGACCAGACAAACGAGCATCGATCTTCGTAATTGGGATACGTTGACATGTGTCAACCAAGTCAGCGAGCCTGACCACACGATCCCGTTAGTCACCTCTTTCGACAAGCATGGGTAGCTGAAGACCAATTCTAATCAGGACCGTCACGGGTCTAATTGGGTGTTAACAGCGCGTTTGATAATCCCGAGGCGTGTGTGACACCGTTTTTTAAAATGCAAAGTTTGCTCATGTTATCAACCACTTTTGTACCTTATAGATTTTATGGCTGGGATACTGACCACAGCGGCGTAAAACGGCATTGCGTATATGACCTTTTCAGTCTCTTCAGAACCGCTGGCATAAATGTGTCCCACATATGCATGCCTAGAATATATTGGTACCTCTTTGGGGCTTAGTGAGTCATATCAACCAGGATCAAATCGCCAATCACAACGTAAGGATTTCTTTATCTGTTATTCTGCATCACCTAAAACCTAATTTACGAAGAAATGGAATTCAGCCCGCCGCATAGTACGTTCTCCAAGGGAGGATACACCAGCTCAACAGACAATAACATTTGAGATTCTAAATGAACAAAAAGATGATTGTGGAGATGGAAGACTTGTGACTGCCGATTGACGTTGTTATCCTCTCCACGTCTTTGATCTACGTTGAGCCGGGGGCTCGGGGAGAGGACCCTGGTTCTGGTAGAAGTCAGCCAATTTGCGGCACCAAACATCGAAACCAGCGTTTCGACATCCAAAAATACTGTATCCTTGAGGGCGATGACAACACCGCCTGCTTCGTACGACGACGATAACAACAGCCCTGCAATGCTGTTCTACTCTGGCTTATTAACGAGCCACAAGTAGCTGGCGTGACCTTGTGATATGGAATATCGGCCGTGCCTTGGGGTAAAAGAACTAGGTGAGGATATGAAGAGGGGGAGGGGGTCTGGGCGAGGAACTGATTAGGGGGAGCGGAGACTTGCAGGGACAGTGGTAATTATTTGTATTTTAAACTGACCAGTTAAGGATATGGGGGTGGCGTTGTGTCCTAGTGACCAAAGCGTTCAATCGTCACGCCGAAAATCTGGGTTGGGTTCCCTAGGTGGGTACAATGTGTAAAGTTCATATCTGTGTCCTCTGCAGTGATACAGCACTAGTATTGCTAGAAAATCTATACATTTCATTTCTTGTTTTCATTGACGTGACATACCTGGAATATTACTAAAGCGGCGTAAAAAAAATACTCACTCAATAACTAGTAGTTAAAAAACTGTGAAGGTCCGGGTTAAACCTTCAGTAACCCATGCTTGTCGTCAGAGGCCACTAACGGGATCGGGTGGTGAGGCTCGCTGACTTGGTTGACAAATGTCATCGGTTCCCAATTGCGCAGATCGATGCTCATGCTGTTGATCACTGGATTGTCTGGTCCAGACTCGATTATTACAGACCGCCGCCATATAGCTGGAATATTGCAGTGTGCGGCGTAATCCTAAACTCACTCAGTAGTTAAAACATTCACTTGTCACCACGACGTAAAACTATACTCATTCACTTCAGGAGACCACAGCCACTTATATCCATGTAAATCATTGCTCTAAATCACATGCGACATCATATATCATGACCAGTGAGTGAGTGTGTGAGTGAGTTAGTTTAGTTTTACGCCGCACTCAGCAATATGGCAACGGTCTGTAAATAATCGAGTCTGGACCAGACAATTCAAACACCATGAACATCGTCTACGCAATTGGAATGCGTCAGCGAGTCTGACCACCCGATCCCGATGGTAGCCTCTTACGACAAACATGGGTTGCTGAAGATCAATTCTAACCCCAACCTTGCGGGTGGACAAAATAACAGAGATTCAAAATCATCATTAATGCTGAATTATTTATTCTAAATCGTGTATATCAACAGTTGGAAGTCAGATCTCCCTGAAGCATATCGGAATACACCATACTACAACATGAGTTAATAAAACTATGAGTGCTTTTTCTCAAAAGATTTAATCGATAAAAATAACTAATCAGGTTTAAAGATGACGTCTCATGGAGGCTCGTAACTAGCGAAGAGTTCACCAGGCATTCAGTGGGTCTGGGCAAGTAAGGTCAACTGGAATATGACGTAAGTCAGTTAGGATCTGATAAGGTTATCACCGGTTATACCTTGGGCAAAACGTGTTCATAGGGTTAAGCAAAGACCGCATTTTCACGACTTTGAAACTTGTTGAAAAAGGGAATTGATAGATTAAACTTATTTTACATTCCATCCTAAACTTAAAATTTCAGTAACCTCCAACAAGTCTGGTTTCATTTCCCTTCACGTACACCATTTCATCTACAAACACGATTGTGTCGAGGCTGAAGGGGCTTGAGCAAATACTCTCTTCACAAAAGGAAACGCATAGGCAAAAAATAAGGAAATGTATTGAACGTATTTAAGTGTACATAAGTCGATTATGCTTGAACAATTGAAGGAAATTCGAGACATGGATGAACATATGTATTGTTGTCATTGTCAGCATTATAATCAGTTCACTCACTGCACATGTGTGGACACAAGGGGGCGCTCAGGTCAGTACTAGGTGACACCACCTCTTGCAGCCGTCACTGCTCGACTGCTCGGCTTGGAAGGGATTGCACAAGTCGTTGGATTTTTGCTTGGGGAATTTATCGCCTTTCCTCATGCAACGCGTTGGCAAGTTCTGCAAGTGTCCGAGGACGATGGTGATCAAGTTTACGGACGCGTCGATCAAGTTCGTCACATGAGTGTCCGATCGGGTTCAGATCAGACGATTTGGAAGGCCATGGCAGGACATTGACCTTTGCATTGGCGAGATAGGTACCTGTTACACGAGCTGTGTGGGGTCGAGCGTTGTCGTGTTGAAACAGCTCGCAGGATTTGGTCGATGTAGCGATTAAGTAAGATTGCCTTGAACCACCTAGCTCTGATCTACACGTGTAGGACATGGCTCCCCACACCATGACGTTTCACGACCACATCTGTCCACTTGTCGAACGCCTTGGTCTTCCACTTTTGGGATGATCTTGGGGCGAATGGAAGCGGGTATATCGATGTCATAATCGAGATATGGTGCTGTGTTGGACGTTGAAGTGTCTTGCAACGGCAGTCTGGGACAGTCTGCTTCCAAACATCCAATGGCGATATTTTGGTCAGTATCATTCAATCTTGGCATTTATTATCTTCGTTCACGTCGTAAATTTCGTAATGAAATGATGAATTTGATTTGGCCTTTTATAGTCGATGTCTCTACTCATGTGTCAGAGACATTGGGGTAGCCTAGTGGTTAAAGTGTTCGCTCGTCACGCCGAAGACGGGTTCGATTCCCCTCATGGATACAATGTTTGAAGCCCATTTCTGGTGTCCCCCGCCGTGATATTGCTCTAATATTGCTAAAAGTGGCGTTGTCAAAAATGATACATTTAAAAACATTACACAAGACAAGACAAGATTTGTATTAGGTCAAAGACCAATACAATATAAATATACTGAACATTCGCCTGTGCACATGGCGAGGTACGTATATAGAGAGCAATCATATTGTTATTATCATTATTGCCCAAGAGTGAGGATATGTGTGAACGATTTACAAAAATTCAATTTTGTTTCTTTCATTTAACATATAATAAATACACTTTGCAGCTTTCAATATTTCAGAACTGTTTTCACATTTTAACAATGTGATAAACTTAAACATACTTATATTTTCCAATAAAGTATTACTTAAATGCTGTTTACGTATTTCTCGATATTTTGGACAAATCAAGAGTACGTGGTACTCATCTTCTATTTCGTTAGTACAAAAGGGACATAATCTATCAGCAAGTGGGATTTTAGGCACACTCCATCTTCCTTTTTCAATCATAAGCATATGTGAACTGAGTCGGAAACGTGTAAACGCAATTCGGTACTTCCTAACATCAATATTAGTTAAATATTTCTCGATGCACAGAGTTTCCTTAATATGAAGATACAATCTAGTTTCAGAGTTGATAATTGATGTTTCCACATTTGAGAATAAATGTCCTTAGCCCTTTGTGTAAATTCTCTCACAAAATCACAACTTTCAGGAACATATTGGGCAACCCAAATATAACCAAAACCAAACCTGAAGAGCGTATCTCTCAATAAACTTGCCCAATTTTCAACATCATGGTTCTCATTTGAACTATTCAATAATGAATTATATATCAAAACTTTATATCTATCTGGTTTACAAAATCTTAAGCCAATATTTGATAATCCTGACAAGAGGAATAACTTTCAAAGGGAATGTACCCAATTCTCCATATAAGAAAGTTGATGAAGTTGACATTTGACATATAATATATGTTTCATAAATTTCAAGTGTACCCTTTCGATAGCATTAGCTTCCATAAAGCCCCAAACTTCGCAACCATATGAGAGAATAGGAGAAACAACTGATTGGAATAACTGATACTGAATATCTGGAGTAATGTACACATTATCATTGAATATATTGTACAATGAACCAAGTGCCTTCAAACCTTGTTCTGATAGGATTTTCTGAGCTTGTGAAAAACTGCCACCTGTTGAAAATACTAAACCAAGATATTTAAAACTATTGATTACCTCAAGAGGTGAACCATTATAGGACCACTTTTCAGCCTTGCCTTGTCTACCTCCTTTACGAAAAATAATAACCTTTGTTTTTTCAGTATTTATGGTCAAGCCCCATTTCGTGCAGTAGGTAAACATCATATCCAAACCGTCTTGTAAACCTTTAATACTATTGCTAAAGAGCACCATATCATCCGCAAATAATAACAGAAGTAAACGTACATGAGAAATAACAACTCCCAAGTCATCAATAGAAGAACGTTCTTCTACTATATCATGAATAAATAATGAAAACAAAATCACAATTAGCATAACACAAACACAAGTATTGGTTAATACGGTTCCACGGACAACATACATGTAGCTCCAAATCAACTGCATGTGAACATGTCTAGAGACTGAAAGTGAGTCACTGATGGCGACTGTGTCCTCATTTCCATACACGCAGTCCCCCTACCGGGCATCGGGATGGGGTCTGACTGCTGATGGCCACGAGGAACGCATTGTGTCTCTCTAATTAGTCACCTAGTGGTGTGAAAAATCAATATTGTATGCGTGTTTTTTCATGAAAGAACTCTATTGAGGTTTTGTTGAAATTATTTGATACTCCTCGCTTAATAACAACGAAGCTTTCAAGTGAGGTTTTGTTATAATATAATTTCCAAAGTATTTTCTTAACATGGCAAGTACCAGAAGCTTGCAGCGACAAAAACAGTTGCTGGCACAGTGTGACAACCAATGACATGGAAGTGAGGGAATATTTAAAAGAAAACAACAAGTTACACATAATGTTCCCACTTTGTAATGTGTTTCTTTTAACGTGAAGATACGAAGTGATGCCGAAATTGCTCAATGTCGACAAATGTGGAGCTTCGATCGAAGTATTGGGATGCATTAAAAAGACAGCGAGCCCGACCATCGGATCCCGTTAGTTGCCTCTTTCAGGGGGTATCCTATTGGTTAAAGCGTTTGCTCGTCACGCCGAAGATCCGGGTTCGATTCCTCACATTGGTACAATGTGTGAAGTCGATTTCTTTTGTACCCTCTGTGATATTGCTGGAATATTGTTAAAGCAGCGTAAAACTCACTCACTCACTCACAAGTTGCTTCATTCGAGAAGCATGGATTGCTGACCGATTTTAATCCGGATCTTCTCAGGTTCATGCAATGTACAAGTCTAGGGAATGAAACAAGGCCAACGGCGTGACGAGCAAATGTTTTAACTGCTTGGTTACCTTCACCCCATAAAGCCTGTTGTAAACGTCCAATTACGACTCAGTGCAATTTGCAGATTTCATAACTGCAGCTATGAAAAGAAAGCACTCTAGTTTCTGTCATCGAAAATGACGTTAACGACACGATCATCAGACCTCATTGTTCCGCTTTAACATTGTACATAAAACCAAAACCAAACACATATTCGCGTTAAATGTTTTAGCTTTAGGCTTGAAATACTCACGTTCCTAATTTCAGACTTGTTACCAAATCCACGAGTCATACGACTCCGCCTCTTTAACATGCCACAAGGAAATAAAAATAATTAGGAAATTCCTTGAATTTCAAACCCATCGATCTTCTCAGAAACATGAATATTTAAAGCATTCACCAGCATCCCATAGAAAAGAATTGGTTTTGAAAATCTGCATTCTAATCTTCAAAAACCAACAACAGCATCTCAGGATTGAAGAGCAATCAGCCAACATTTTCCCTTGGATCTGAATACTAAGTTCATGCTTTGAAAGCTTTCGAAAATGTAACTTCTTGTCACGCAAACATGTTTTAAAACCTTGTGGGACAGGGAATATCAATGGACACATGGAAGTTGCAGTGAAAGTACTTTCATCACAAACCACATATACAATTACCGGACCAACTAACAGTACTTCCAATCTCAACAAAGCAAGTGGATCCGTTATCAGAGATAGTATGGTCCAGTGTAGAATGATTGATTCTGGTGTTTGCTCTCTGCCCTTTTCACCCCATGTGAAGACAGTCCAGCGGAATGGGATAGATGGCATCAGTGGATTATTCGTTAATGAATGTTATTGTTGGTAGGTCTACCAACGGCCACATTTGACATGCATTTGTAAATTTCAAGAATGCTTGTCCTTCGAGGAACAATGAGGCGTGGTTAGTATGGGTCTGATCTACGAGCGATATATATAATTCTTTAACACGGATAACCTCTTACTGAAGTCATGTTAATGTTGATATGCTAATTCCATAGTACCGTCTGATATCGGTAATCTGATGCAGATCGAGGTCGAGGCCTCATCTTGGACATCTTGATTTAAGGGCACTTGAGACAGTAACGCTCAGAATAACCCAATTGGTATTCTGAAAAAAAAAAGTAAACACGTTTCAGGTTTCAATAATCTGTATGTAATGCATATGTTTACGCCTGTGTGTTATGTTTATTAATGTTATTAATGATCGTGCTCTTTTGATGTAATTAAATCATCCTTTTTCGGGCCTGTTTCGTGTACCCTGTCGAATTGAAATTAAGCGTCAGCTACAACAAATGAAACATGTACTTTGGTTAATAGATCTAGAAGGTGACTCCAAACTGTAGATTAATGTAGGCCACAAACGTGATCATGAAATAAAGGTTAGTGACTGCATACGTGCTCATTACATCATCATGACCATAGCACCGAACAACAACCCCAAACAAAGAAAATTGCAAAATACAATTGCAATACCGAATCAAAACAAAGAAAATTTTCTCAGAGAATATCAGAGATAGATTATCTTACAAGTACGAAACAATTCAACGGGTAGCAAGAGGCTTCGCAGCTGAGAAAATGATCACCGAAAATGACACCAGGTGTTCAAGAAAAGATCAAGCATATCCTTACCTTTGTCGTAGCTGTCAGACGAGGTCTAACCGTGACAAAACGGCGTTACCGTGCAGAGTCAATAGTGGAGGTACAGGGTCACAAGCAATTACTGCATGTGATAGGGGGCGATGAATTGGTTAGAGGGGCCAGGTCGCTGACGAAACAGGTTGGGTCACCGCATGGACTAAAACATCAATCATGAACGTAGCTGGTGCAGACTCGATTATTTACAGACGACATTACTTGTAGCTGGGATATATCTGCTGAATGTGGCTTACACAAAAAAATACAAACGACTTCTTTGATTGGCATGCTAAAAGTTGAGGAGATGAAGAATGAGGACAGTTTTATGGATCTACAACTTCTTTATTCTGTATAGGCGCCGTTTCGACATTGATTCTAATGTAACTTGATTGACAACGACATTAGAATATATGTCAAAACGTCGCCTATACAGAATAAAGAAGTTGTATATCCATAAAAACTGTCCTCATTCTTCAAGAAAACAAAAGGTTGGTCAGTCTACCATGGACTACCATGATGTACACTTTCCACTGCCCGGCAAAAGAAAATATATACTTGAAAATTGGCTGTAACCAAAACATTATGGAGATTATCAAAACATTACTAGGCTGAAAACGGTTGCAGTGGTTTCATTTTACTACTATGTATGTGGATGTATGCCTTTTAGCAATCATGCTGAACATAAGCTGGGATTTGCATAAAAATATACAGTCAAGCGCTTTTCACCGCTGGGACCAAGTATTTAGTTCGAGACAAAAGTAAGTTTGACACATAGCTCGAGTCAGCGGTGTTTGACACTAGGTCGGCAGTTATTTATACGGGAGGATTGTATCCTTTGCCCTGCTGTAGTAGAGTACATTTGCTTTAGCTAGGAGTCTAGTTTGTTTATAAATGATGAGGCATTCAGCATGAGAACAACATAAAGACGGAGTGATAG